>NC_065447.1:36401916-37001916 GCF_917563875.1 Diabrotica virgifera virgifera | reverse complement strand
ATTTTAACTACAGCTTTTTCAAAAATAAGCACTTTGTACCGGGGAAACTTACAGATCATATAAATAATATATAAGCAAAGTAGCTTGTCAAGTGGTAATGATAAAATTTATTTGTGATGCTAATTATGGGGTGACTTTCGCGATTTTTTTTACCAAAAAATAAAAGGGACCAACAATATTTCAGCGTAACTTACTTACTTTTAATGTTAGAAGTTTTTTTAAAAACAAAAATAAACCTTTTTTTAAACACTTTAAAAAGTTGAAATAAATTTTCCCCGAAAAGTACTCCGTTTTTGGGTTATTTCACATTGAAATATTCGATTTGGAATTTGACGAAGAAGAATCTATTTTCATTAGCTACAACTATGCTTCTACTGGGTCTACAGATCTCATGTATACACCATTTTTTTCAATTTTTTATAAGCTATATTTTTGCTAAGAATATTTTTTTCAATAAAATACTTACTTTTTGAGTTATCTCCGAAAAACCGTCCAAACACATATTTTTTTTTTGTTAAATATGAACATTCACTCGCAAATAACTCATTCAAGTCAACACTCAAGTATTGACTTGAAACTCTATAGAACAAAAGTTGTTTAGAATAGTCATTTTATCCAATTCTGGTCTTATTTTGCATGTATATTTTTCACTTTCGAGAGGGGATGTAGAACTGTAAACTTTTTCTTGTATAATAATAGACAATTTCAACTACCTATTCCCAAATTTTCATTCTTCCTTTATTTTTTTTGGGTCAGATTGTTCTTTGATCGGGTTAATACACTCAATTTCAATAAGACAAGAAGTGCATGTAAACAACGATTTTAGTTGTTAAAGGTGTTCAAAATTAATCTACTCGCTCCATAGGAACAGTATATTATTAACATCACTTTACCACTTTTTCTCTATTTTCGATTAACTTATTAGTTTATATTGTATAGTATTTATATAAATTATTGTAATTACTGAATAAACTGCTCGTCAAAAGTTAGGGATATAGAAAATTCTGCTGAATTTTTATAGTAGATTTTTTCGTGAACAGATTAACGGATTCCGCTAATTTTTTTTGTTATTTTAGACTTTTCTTTAGTATTTACACAGTTATGCAAAAGTTTACTCAAACTTTTTTTTTTACTTATACCGGGTTAACCGAAACAAAAGTTTAAGACACCTTGTAGATAGAAAAAGGTAAAAAGGTGAGTATACCTCGATATTTTGTTGTAGTCTCATATTTTGTGAATATTTTATTTTTTTAATTTCTCTATCTTTAATAACAAAGAAACTAGGCGATATTACTCTTTAATATGTGTTTTAACTGACGACATGAGTCACATCACACATGTGAAACATAGAAAAACATATTAAAGAGTAATACCGTCTAGTTTCTTTGTTATTAAAGATATTAGAGAATTTAAAAAAATAAAATATTCAAAAAATATGAGACTACAACATAATATCGGGGTATACTTACCTTTGTGCCTTTTTCTCCCTACAAGGTGTCTCAAACTTTTGTTTCGGTTAAAACACATGTTAAATTACAAAACCGTCTATTTTTTTTGTTTTTGAGATATCAGGGACATTCAAAAAACAGCATGTTCACAAAACATAAGACTATAATATTATTCTGATGTATACTCACATTTGTACCTCGTTCTCCCTACAGGGTGTCTCAAACTTAACACAAGAAAAACATATTTTTTTCTTCCACCCGGTATAAGTACAAAAAATAAGTTTGAGTAAACCTTTGTACAACTGTGTAAATACTAAAGAAAAGCCTAAAATAAAAAAATAGCGGAATCCGTCTGTTCGCGAAAAAATCTACTATGAAAATCAGCAGAATTTTCTATATCCCTAACTTTTGACGAGCAGTTTATATAGATAGTGAAAAAAGAACCATATTAATTAGAGTAATGAATAATTTAGGCGATTATACAAGTAACTGTTATACAAAAATATTAAAAACCTGAACCAAATTGCTAACGACGACATCACTGTCAACTGATGTTTATATCTGGTGCATTATTGTCATCATCAATCAGCCAATCGCATCTCCTGCTGGAGATAGGCCTCCCTCAGTTCTTTTCAGTGTTCTCTACACTGGGCCGTTTTTAGCCAGTTTCCCACTACTCTTTTTATGTCGTCGGTCCATCTAGTCGGTGGTCATCCTCGGCTTCTTTTATAGTTTATGGACCTCCATTCCATCATCCGTCTTGTCCACCGCCCATCTCATGTTCTAGCTAAGTGCCCTGCCCAGTTCCTCTTAAGCGTCGTGATTCTTTCGATGACGTCTTGAACACCTGATCTTTGCCTGATTTGTTGGTTTGTTATGCGGTCTCGAAATTTCACGTTCAGTATTGCACGTTCCATAGCTCGTTGTGTAACTCGAGTTTATTCGCGGCTTTTTGCGTCAGTGTTAAGGTCTCTGCTTCATGAGTCTGTACGGGCAAAACACATTTTAGCCCATTAAAATGTTACATTTTTTAAGCCGTACCTTGCATTTGTTAGAGGAGTCAATTTTATTTCTTTAATGTGTAGGGGGATCAGTAGAAGCTTAAGTTCAAGTTTTTGGAGTCGCCACCCTTATCCTTCGGCCGCCATCTTGGAAATGGGGGGGAGGGGTTTCGCGCTATATCTAGTAAACTACCAACCCTACGGAAAATCTAATTAAACATAAAATGTAGCCAATTAAATTTTCTATAATTTTGTTTCTATTACTTTTATCGTCAAAGGATCAACAAAAAAGATATAAACAAAAATATGTAAAAAATTTAACAAGTTTCCTTTTGGAGGTTATAACTTTTTTTCAGTTCATTTTAAAATAAATTTGTAGAGGGTTTTTCAGCGAACAATTTTCACTATAAAGTTGTTTAATTTTATTTATTCATATAGGTTTTACAGCTCTCCAAACTTGACCAGATTCTCGAATGCTCATAGGGATACAATAAAAACAAAAGTTAGGCTTACTTTTCTATCTATACATAAATATATTTTTTATTCATAAAATTTATTATGATTTTAACATTCCTATGCTATCATTAATCTGTTTTTGACCTTTATCCGCACTAAAAAACTTATAACCCTAAGCATATTATAGAAAAGACCCAAGAAGTTGTTTGAGGACAAATTCGCCGGTTCAGAAGAAGAATGACGCAACCGAAAAATGCAAAAATTTTAAGAAGAGCAAAAAAACGATTTTTGATATCAAAATCATAAAGTATGATAAAAAATAGCCATTCACCACAATGTGGTCAGGATCTCGAGATATAAGCGTTTTTTAGGGTGTGTCGCTGGTCTATGAAATAACATAACTTTTTTCCTATTGTATGTTTTGACTTAAAATTTTCCAAAAAACTTCTTCATGAATTATATTTTATTGTTATGTTGGTTAAAATTATAAACTAAAAAGTTTGTCCCTCAACTTTTTTAAGTAAACATGAAACTAACAAAATATGATGACAAATTGTTTAAAAATTAACAACTACGTTTTAAATGTGTTTAAACTTTTTGGATAAATTTCACTGTTATCTACATACTTCAAAGATGACATAGTAAATCATCAAAAGCAAATATTTACAGCGACCAAAGATACAGCGACGTAAATTTGAAAAATCATCAAAATTGATTTTTGGCATTTTTGTATAAAATTTGATTTTTGAACATGTTCCACCAACTCTAAATAAAAATCAATTTCATATTCGGATTCAGCGACCTCAAAAACATAAAAATAGACCAAAATTGGTCATTCACCTTAAATTTGATAACGGTTGATGTCGCTCGCCTCAGTATATAGATAGAAAAGTATTGTTTTTATTGTGTATTCCTATGAGAATTCGAGAATCTGGTCAAGTTTGGAGCGCTGTAAAACCTAGATAATAAATGAAATTAAACAACTTTATAGTGAAAATTGTTCATTGAAAAATCCTCTACAAAATCGGTATAATGTTCTTTTATTGTGAAATGAACGGAAAAAAAGTTGTAACCTCCAAAAGGAAAGTTCATACAAAATTTTCTCTTTTTGTTGATAACTTTTTTGTTGGTCACTTGAAGATAAAAAGTAATAGATATAAAATTGTAGACAATTTAACTTGCTACATTTTATATGTAATTAAATTTTCTGCAGGATTGCTAGTTTAGGAGATACAGCGCGAAAGCCCTTTGCACCACTTTTTCCAATATGGCGGCCGGGGGACAAGGGTGTCGACCCCAAAAACTTGAACTTAAGCTTCTACTGAACCCCCCTATATATTAAAAAAATAAAATTGACTCCTCTAAGAAATGCAACCCTAAATGTAACATTTCAATGGACTATTCATGTGAATAGCTGCATAGCTTATGCAAATAAACTATAGAATTAAGTAGGAATGTATAAAAAATTCATTATAAACGTAATTTTGAATTCGCTACCTCCAATTTTTCTTAATATACAATTTGTTTTACATATTTTTGTCGTGAATTATTTTAATTGTATTAAGGTGCTTATCTTTTTTATTCGCATTTTATGGCTTTGTCTATTATGTCACTTGGAAGAAGACCGTCATATATATCAAAATATGACAATTTGAGAAATAGCCATTCAACACATTAACGGACACATCTTTATGGGCACACAGCCATGTCCTTTTGTAAGTGTCTGCACATGTAGTCGTGGCCGCGAATGTGTTAACACGTTCAGTGCCACATGTATCCAACACCAATACACGCGTCACACTGATGTGGTGGCACGACGTCAGTCATACACGAGTCACACGACTGAGTGGCCGCGTGTATCCAATGTGGATGCACATGTATTTTCGTATTTTGAGCCGTGTCCATCCGCATCAAATACACACCGTCTAAATATCTTTATGGGTGTTTGTAAGTAGTGGCCTACGAAATCCAAAACTCTGGTTGGCCCGCAGGTACTGCGATGATTTTTGCCTAGACATATTTTAAACAAAATAAAGGGAAATAAAAAAATTTATTTATTTTATAGATAAACAATATATATAATAAAACATTTGTGGGTTAAAAAACAAATTAGGAGATGGTATTTTTCGACAAAATGATCGAAATGAAACTGTTTCTAGATACATAAAAACGTGTGGCCGGATACATGTGGCCGCATGTATCCAATGCGGATACATACTAAAAATGACGTTATATAACAATCAAATCATGTTTTACAGGTTTTTATTAAACTGGCATACTAATACCGTGTTTTATATTTGTTTTCTTCATTTTGACAACTTCGGCCTGTGGAACCCTATTTTTGTTTTACCATAGTGGCACTCAATGTGTTAAGAAGTCGATGAATTTTTAAGATATCATCAATTTTTACCATAACATTGTGAACAGGCTAATATTTTGGCTTTGGTGTGTACGATCGTGTAAAAGGTTATGGTCAATCCCATACTGTTTTAATCCTATTTTAGACCAAAAATTTTTGAGTTATGACGTTGTTCTTAAAAATATGTTCTAGGATTAATAAATAATTAGAAGTTTGGAGATAATTCACTTCTTTATTAAAATTTTTTTTACAAATATATATTTGTTACAAAAGTAAGAACAAAGACGCCATAGTGTACAAACTGAAAAATACTCTCATTCTGGAATGAATTGTAGTTAAAAATACTTGTCTTCATTTGACAATTTTTTCTTTAACTTTCCATCATACATGCTCTTTATTGCAACTTAATACAAGCGGTCTGATTATAATAAAGATCACATAACATAGATCTCTTTAATATTTGTAGAATATGTTTTAAATATAATATGCCTTGTTGTATATTGTCTTTACAAATAATCGCTTTTATCCGAATAACTGCGGTATCTCGTGTGAATATCGATCCGACAGGGAAGGAAATTTTTTTAATAAAAATTCTCATTCGGTTGGATTCGAACTCACGACTTCTCAGATTTTACGTTCAAAAAATTGAAGCTCTTGCCACTGCACGATAAAGTTTTAAGGGGATAATAGTCCAGAGAAAAAAGGTATTCATATTATTTTGACCCGGTCAGGTGTCTGACAATTCCTTTCAGTTTTGTGAACCTCGATAACCCAAACCTCTATCATAAAATCCTTTATAAAAGGTATATTTATTAAAATCCCTATACAGGGCTACATCAAAGACAGAACTAGTTTTCAATCGGTTGACCGATCATCATCAGTGCAATCTTAGAATCTACATGCAAGCCGCCAAAGTAAAAATAACAGGGTAAAAACCCTTTACAATTGATCCGTCATCGGAACACATGACTAAGATGTGAATTATAACATGGATGATTAAGATATCCAATGTTTTTCGCCCGAGGTACCAATGAGCTCTATCTGACAAGTTCACATCATGACTGTCATCACAGTCATGATGTGAACTTGTCAGATAGAGGTCATTGGTACCTCGGGCGAAAAACATTGGATATCTTAATCATCCATGTTATAATTCACATCTTAGTCATATGTTCCGATGACGGATCAATTGTAAAGGGTTTTTACCCTGTTATTTTTATTTTGGTGGCTTGCATGTAGATTCTAAGATTGCACTGATGATGATCGGTCAACCGATTGAAAACTAGTTCTGTCTTTGATGTAGTCCTGTATAGGGATTTTAATAAATATACCTTTTATAAAGGATTTTATGTTTTTGTAATGGTATACAGCCAACTACAGGAAATTTTTCCTCGTGGATTTCCAAACCTCTATGTCTCCTGCAGTATATTCGGTGGACTTTTTAAATTTTTTATTTTTTTTTATTTAGGGTATGGACTTTCACAGTACGATAAATACACATATATACAAATATAATGAATAAAACTAAATATTAATATCTAATTTACATAGCCATTGGTTTGTTTCTGGGGAACACTCCACAAAGTTCTGGTCTGGACCTTAAGGTTTCCGCGGTAGGTACGAATTGAGCAGTCTGAAACACAATGGCTTATGGTCTGTCTAGATCAGGGGTCACTTATTGGCGGACCGCGGTCCGCATCCGGACCGTGAGCTAGTTTTGTGCGGACCGCGATTAAATTCAGAATATACTGTTTTGCAATTTTGAAAATGTTTGGCCATGAAATTGTTTACTATGTTTGACTCAACCTATATGTGCGCAGCCGCTTTTTCAAGAATTAACTTTACTAAAAATTTCTGAGCTAACACATGAATCTCAACTCCCTACCTAATGAAAATTAGTTGCACTAAACTCATTCCAAACTTCAGACAGGTGTAACATTGTTTACATAGAAAACAATTTTTTTTAAATAAATCCAAAATTATCTTTTTGCCCATAAATGCAGTTTTAGGTTTCTTGGGCGATTTTAAACAAAAAAGGTTTCTTGTCATTTTTCTCAAAAGTTGATAGTTGTCTAGTTATAAGCGATTTAAAATGTGAAAATGCGAAAATACGCACACACATTTTCGAGGCTTGAAAACTCATGTGTAAATTATTAGTTTTCCGGTTGACTAGCGCTTAGATTGAAGCTTATACATTCAATTTCAATATTCTAATGAGTAATCGGGGCTTATTTCAATATAGACCGTTGTTTTTTAATTGTTAATCGCCGGGCGTCCACTTTATGATGCGTCTCTGTCGCATGTATATATATTATACGTACTTATGCCAAAAATTCCCAACAAATACTGGACATTTATTAAAATTTTAAAATATATTATAACATAGTTTTTAGGTAATTTATTTATTTATTCAATTAATTATTGCCAATGTGCTAATTAAATACGCCAATCATATAGTGCGATACGCATCACATAGTGCGATTAACTGCCGCGGTGAGTCTAAACAACTGACAATTAAAAACAACGGTCTAAATTGAATTATGTCCAATTACTTATAAGAAACTTGAAATTGAATGTTTAAACTTCAATTTAGGCACTTGACAACCTCAAAAATAATTATTTACACATGAGTTTTAAAGCTTATTTTCGCATTTTTTAGATTTTAAATCGCTTAAAACTCGTAATCTATCGACTTTTGCGAAAAAAGATCTGTTTTGTTTAAGATGACCCAAAAATGATAAAAACATTTTCGTGGGCAAAAAAACGTAATGTTTTTAGTTTATTAAAAAAAGGTGTTTCAACAATTTCTGCCTTACAATTTCGCCCGGTACCCATCTGATTTGTTGTTATGATGGATATGATATTTTTTACCAAGTATCCACAAAGAAACCGAATCAGAACAACCGCATATAAGTAGCATTAGGTCAGGACCCCGGAAGTGTCATAAGTTTTCGAAACGGACCCCCAGAGAAACTAATTGGTGACTGTGGATTTGCCGCACTGCCCCATTTGAACAGCGAATCAGTACATTTATCATGCCCGGTACGTATGCAATTAAGCCTCGGCCAGGTGGACCGGGGCATATTTGATCCCATGAAACCTTGGATTGGGGTGGATATCCGAATATAATCTGATTCTATTGTTGTCATCGGTCTTGTTGACCATTGCCAAATATCGTAAGAATCATCAATATTTCAGGCAGATCGGGATGATTTCAAGATATCAGTTGGGGGTGCTCGTTTGTGATGTGTGCTATATCTTGATGGGTTGGTAATTGTAAGTACGCTGGCTACAATTTTTGGTACTCTCTCACTAATCCTGCTGTACGGCGTAGATCTGGCGGAGCAATATTGCCTAAAGTAGGGAGACATCTTACTGGAGTTAATTGTATTGTTCCAGTGATTATTCTCATTTTTTGGTTCAATTGGACATCGACTTTGTTTTTATGTGCACTATTTAGCCAACATTCTGCCACTGGAAAAACCAGAGCAAAAGCAGAGGTTCGGAGTATCTCTGCAGAAGCATCCCAAGTTGCTGCGTTTGTAAGATGCCTTTTTTAAAGATTAGTGTTATATCAAATATGACGCCTAAATATTTGATGTTGCTTTTATGTTTGGTAGCTGTATCATTTAGGGTTACATTTAGAGTATCTCCTACAAGTTGATTCGGCAGGTCAAAGAGTTGCTGGGCCGTAAGTGCAGGTCTTAAAGTAGGTACTTACTGTAATTATATATTCGTTTAGAGCTTGTTCTGCTGCTTCTTTATCCCAGAATTTTACCCCTGCTAAGAGGTTCAGTTTCTCATAGTACGTCACTTTCTTGAATGGCTATGACATCATCGTCATTTTCGATAAGTAGTTTTGGTTCTAGTCCAGGGCGCATCTGTTTTGAGACGGACGTTGAGAGGTGACTCAAGTTTTTTTGCAGAAATTGCTTGAAAATATATCAAATAATAATATTTGAGTTATCCTCCCTCTCAAAAAGGCCCGGAACATTGTTTAAATAATCAAAATGTCAAAAATTGATGGAAAAATTCGATTTTTTTCTTCGCTTTTTGATTATAACTTTAAAAGTATTCATTCCCGAGAAAAGTTGTACTAACATAAAAGTTGCGTTATTAAATTTTCTATAATATAGAATTGGTTAAAAATTTAAAAAATAGTCACGCTAGTTGCAAAATAGCAATAATTGCAAAAAAAACATACAAAAACAAGTATTCGCATTTTACGTTTTTCAACCATTTATGCTACACTTAGGACCTTCATATTTCACCCAGAAAAACTTTATGATGCAGTAAAACAATACTGTAAATTTCATTTAGATCGGTTCAACAGATTTTGCAAAATAAATTTTGCAATCCAGCTTTCGCAAAAAAAATTCATTTTTTCAAAATGTTACAGGACGGAAAATAAAGCAGATAGCAAGTTGATTTTTTTTTGCTTATAGAAGTGTACTGTACCTTTCATTTGCAATTTTCAAAATTAAAATCGATTAGTTACCACGGCGTCAGACAATTTTTGAAATAAACAATAATTTTTGGTGCTACGCGCAGGACAGTGGTGTTCGATTCACACAAGTTGATTCCCACCAAAATTTCTTCCAATCTTTATCTAATATATTATGTTCTTACTCTATATTTTGTTGTATTTTACTATTTTAATTCCACAAAAATCAAACTAATTTTATTATTGTTTGTGAAATATTATTTAAAAAATTGCATATGTTTAAAAATAATAAACTTTTATTATTTAAGTTAAAATATATTAACAAAGAAAATTTTTGCCAATAAAAGTGTTATTTCAAAGGATAGAGTATGTGTTTTTATTTTGCAATAAACAATTTATTTATTTATATCGAAATGTAATAAAAATTAAAATGTATCAATCATTATCAAAGGTCATTCGAATGCCCAATCAAAACAAACTATCCGCTGTCCTGCGCGTAGCACCAATAATTAATGTTTATTTTAAAAAAATTCCTGACGCCGTGGTGTTAATCGATTTTAATTTTGCAAAATTGCAAATGAGAGGTACAGTACACTTCTATAAGCAAAAAAATTTTCAACTTGCTATCTGCTTTATTTTCAGTCCTGTAACATTTTGAAAAAATGATTTTTTTTACGAAAGCTGGATTGCAAAATTTATTTTGCAAAATCTATTGAACCGATCTTAATGAAATATAAAGTATTGTTTTACTGTATCATATAGTTTTTCAGGGTGAAATATGAAGGTCCTAAGTGTAGCATAAATGGTTGAAAAACGTATAATGCGAATACGTGTTTTTGTATGTTTTTTCACAATTATTGTTATTTTGCAACAAGGGTGACTATTTTTTAAATTAAATTTTTAACCAATTTTATATTGTAGGAAATTTAATTACGCAACTTTTATGTTAGTACAACTTTTCTCGAAAATGAATACTTTTAAAGTTATAATCAAAAATCCAAGAAGAAAATCGAATTTTTCCTTAATTTTTTGACATTTTGATTATTCAAACAATGTTCCGGACCTTTTTGAGAGGGAGGATAACTCAAATATTATTATTTGATTTATTTTCAATCAATTTCTGCAAAAAAATTTGAGTCACCTCTCAACGTCCAAATATAGTAATATTTTTACAGATGCGCCCTGGTCTATTCTAAATTTTTAGCAATTTAGGACCAAGAATGCACCAGTTTTAGAACTTTCGTCTACGAATAAAAAGTAAAGCATCACAAGTTTTGCAATGTTGTAAATAGTTTTTTCTAACTTTTTTAAATTCTTTTTATAGAATATCTTTCTTTTCTTTTATAGAATCATTGTAAGTTCATTTTTTTGACATATATTGCAAAAAAAGTGGTTACAAAAAAATGAAATAAGTTTTAAACTAATTAATTGATGAATCACTCTGAAATTTTAGACAAATTTATAACACTATAATACCAGCCTTTTCAGACAATGTCCAGGTTGTAGGTTTATTTTTACCATAGTTATTGACATTTATTGAAAATTAAGAATTTTTAGTTTAGGCTTTTTACAGTTTCCTAGGCAAAAATGTTGTATATCAAAATTCAAAAATCGCCAATTTAAAGCTTTAAATGTGTTCTATCAATTACATAGGTTTACAAAAAAAAATAAGTTGTGGACTATTTGAAGAAAACCATATGACAAGGGCATTTTTGGGGTCGCTGATCACGAATCCGGGGTCCGTTGACCTCTATCACGTCAGGTAAAGTTCATTTCAAGGCCAAATCAAGATGAGTGGACACAATCGCTCTGAATATGTATATTAGGGGTTTTTTGGGGTCACTGATCACAAAACTGATTTGACTTTGAAATGATCTACCTGACGTGGTAGAGCTCAACCGACCCCAGTTTTGTGATCAGCGACCCCAAAAACCCCCTAATACACTTTTTAAGAGCGATTGTGTCGATTTATCTTGATTTAACCTTGAAATGACCTTGAGCTAGACGTGAGAGAAGATAGCGGATCCAGGATTCACGATCAGCGACTTCAAAAGCCCCCTAATATACTTTTTCAGAGCGATTGTCGATTTATCTTGATTTGACCTTTACCTGACGTGATAGAGATCAGCGGATCCCGCATTCGTGATCTGATCATGGACCCCAAAAACCCCCTAGTCATATGGTTTCGTCAAATAGTCCACACGTTATTTTTTTTTTTTTTTGTAAACATGTGTTATCTCCAAATCCATTTAAAATACTTTACTTTGTATTGGTAGACAAAAGTTCTAAAAATGGTTCATTATTGGATTTAAATTCTTAATAAATTAAAAAGTCCCTCTAATTCACTTAAGGAGACATAGACGTTGATTATTAAGGTCCATAAACTCAAAAAACTTGTCAGATACATGGCCGGCTCATGTCCTCAACAACTTTGTTACCTGACTGCCCTGGACTATAAAGTTGGTCATTTCCAATAATGAATTGGTAGTTAAACGCGCTTAGCATTGAAAAGCTTTCAAGTTTCGACGGGTGACATATCGGTTGAGAGTCCTTTAAACAACTTTTAAACAAGTTTAACCCAAACTTGTCATTCTAAAATTTACGAAAAATGACTTGGTTTAGTTTACTTGCACCAAAACTGAGAGTTAAACATAATAATATAATACTTTTCTTTTTCTTGTATAATGCAGGAATTATATAGTATGTGGTATTTTTAAATTAACCATACTTAATCCATTTCCATTAAAAAATTAAGCTTACCCTTATCTTTGAACACCTGAAAAAAATAACTTGTATTACTAAGATGTTAAATTCTTAAAACAAGTTAAAATAAAATGTATTGATGATGGCATTATACTGTAATCCTATTATTATTATCCTTCAATTTTCATGCTCATAACAGCGGAGTTAACGCGCATTCACCATAAAAGTGAATTTCTATTGACAGTTCTCAATAATTATTATTCTCATAAATTATACAGAGTGAGCCAAAGAAAACAGTCCACCTCGATATTTGGCAGTATTTATTAGATTTTAAGGAAATGAAACTAGGAGGGAAACTATTTTAAGGAAATGAAAAATTCATATTCAGCGACCCCCAAAACCCCCGAGTAATGGTTATTGACTGATTTTGAATGATTATAACATAAATCTCTAGGTACCTGGGACACCATCGCCGACATGGAATTTGTTCTTAGCTACCCCCAAAACCCCGGATTAATAGTTATTGACTGATTTTGAATGATTATAACATAAGACTTCATAAGAAGAGTTCCCCCTGCGCACCAGGTACCTTGGAGACCATCGCCCATATGAAATTCGTGATCAGCGACTCCCAAGGCCCGCGAGTATTGGTTACTGACTGATTTAAATGATTATAACATAAAACTCCAGGCCACGAGTTCCACGCTGGGTACCCGGTACCTCAAAGACCATCGCCGTGATGAAATTTTTGCTTAACGACCCCCAAAACACCCGAGTATAACAATTGACCTCATTTCCATCAATATTTTCCGAGTTCTAAATTTTTCATTTTCCAACTCTTCGAGATTCACTTTTGAAAATGCATTTTGTTATGCCCAACATGCAATTTTCGTCTCTTGGAGATCAATGTAGTTCACAAAATTTCCTGGACACTTTTCCGAATCGAATGCAAAAAGTTGCATGACCATTCATCTTACTGCACAAAATTCTTAGTTTTAATGTTTCATTGCCTCGCCTAGTATGCTTTTTCTCATGAGGATCTTTCAGTGCGTCACAGTTTTTCGATTTCTTTCTAACGCATTAAATTTCATGTGACAGAAAAAAACGCACGTCGGTGATTACATTTCGTCGGTGACATTTATAACATTTATTCTAGTTGTCAATAGATGGCGCTATAATCGAAAAAAAAAATATTTACCAATTATATAATAAATAGAAAAAGACTGTTTGACTTGTACACACTTCTATATAAATCTAAACGGGAACTGGTGTATGTTTTCAAAAGACTGATAGTGTGTAAATAAATTTATTAAATCAGCTAAGTACTTTCAGCATATTATGCCATCATCAGAGCTATCGTCTTATAGGTGTAAAAACCTCAAAAGAAGAGAAAACTTCGAACAAACACATTCTTTAATTTAAAATAAACCCAGGGATATAACCACTGGTTAGGGTAAAAACCCTTAAATGTTTAAAAATTACATTTAATGTGTTTTTTATAAAATGGCTACCATTCTTACAAACAGCTGTTACTGACAATATTGTCAGTACTGTTACTGACTGTTCATTGTCAGTAACAGCTGTTTGTAAGAATGGTAGCCATTTTATAAAAAACACATTAAATGTAATTTTTAAACATTTAAGGGTTTTTACCCTAACCAGTGGTTATATCCCTGGGTTTATTTTAAACTAAAGAATTTGTTTGTTCGAAGTTCTCTCTTCTTTTGAGGTTTTTACACCTATAAGACGATAGCTCTGATGATGGCATAATATGCTGAAAGTACTTAGCTGATTTAATAAATTTATTTACACACTATCAGTCTTTTGAAAACATACACCAGTTCCCGTTTAGATTTAATTATATAATATATCTGGGAATATAATCTGTACAATTTATAAGACTATACAAATCAAAGAAAATACCATTTTATAAATGCAATAAACACAATTGATTTGATTTTATCGCAAATTGCAAATAAAATGTGACAACTGTTAGATTTAACTAAAATGTTATGTCACTAAAATGTATATTATCACGGACTTACCTTTTTTTCTATCATTTGTGACGCACTGAAAAATGCTCATGAAAAGAAGCATACTACATTCAACTATCTGCATATTCATTAAATGAACAACCAATTAAGTTAATGCAAAATTTCCTGGATAGTCCAGAGAAATATTATTTTTCCCGTGACACATCCCCCTCAAGGCCAAAACCAAATATTTTGAGTAGTATGGACATCTATATTAATAACCTATATTATGTTTCCTGCAGCCCATTTTGATGATATACATAGTTATAAACAAATGAAGATCAAAAAACGGTAAATTCTCGCTTTTTTCGTCTATTACTAAGAAGTAAAGCATTCTAAACAAATTTAAGAATAAAAAACTCATAAATCATATGAAAACCTTCAATATGGCGTTCGCTGAATATGTCTATTCTTATTATTTGTTGCTTAGCAAAATAAGTCATAAAATTTGAAATTTTATAAATGTTCATAACTTATGTAAAAATTAAGAGGAAACAGTAGCGATCAACAGGTAGCAAAAACGCGTTCCAAGTTTGCGGCTGTAATTTTGAATATTTTTTCGAGATATTTGGCACACGTATTCGTAATATAATAAAGAATGGCGGTACAGAGCCCAATTTGAAAAATATATTAATATGTGAAAATTACTCTGTAATTAAATACAATATTAAAAAAAACGAGCCTCTACCGCCATTAAGAAGAACAAAAAAATACACTTTCTTCAAATAAACTTTTTTATCCGATGCCTAGATTTTGTGTCGTTTTGGAACCACTAAAATTTTTTATTTCATTAGTAGTTCCAAAGTGACACAAAATCTAGGCATCGGATAAAAAAGTTTATTTGAAGAAAGTGTATTTTTTTGTTCTTCTTAATGGCGGTACAGGCTCGTTTTTTTAATATTGTATTTAATTACAGAGTAATTTCCACATATTAATATATTTTTCAAATTGGGCTCTGTACGGCCATTCTTTATTATATTACGAATACGTGTGCCAAATATCTCGAAAAAATATTCAAAATTACAGCCGCAATCTTGGAACGCGTTTTCGCTACCTGTTGATCGCTACTGTTTCAGCTTAAGTTAGAACCTTCTGATTAAACGGAATGCTGAGACTTCTTGTGCTTAAATTATATTTTTAATTTCAAAGCAATTGGGCAAATATTTTAAAAGTTATTTAATTTATTTATCACAAATTCATTTATTTTTGCAACACTATAAGTCAGAAAATTATGAGGTTACAGTAATACTTCAGAGAGTTTATGAAAGAAGATCATTTATACTATTAACTAAAATAAAAATGACAAAAAGTAATTTTAAACAGTGTAAAATTATTTTGCAAAAACATTTCGATTTTTTGCTTACTTATAAACAATTAGAATAACTTTTTAACCGTTACCCGTAGTAGAATCATATTTAGAAAGACTGAATTTTTATACACATTTAGAAAGAAAAATAATTGTCCTAGGACAATTAGGAACGAAGTTAGCCCCCCCCCCCTTTTTTTAAATCACATGTTTTTACAAAATAATTTTGCAATATTTAAAATTATGTTTTGTCATTATTGAAGTTATACTTCTTTAGCTGCGATTGAGAGTAAAATTTCATAATACTGCGCGCATGCGCACACATACAGTATGGCGTTTAGTTGTTAAATCTTTCTAGTTATGTATAAATATATCAGTGCAAGAAAAGGTGCGAAAAGAATATATTGGTGTTTTTAGTAAATATATTTATTATAATTTTTGTGTCTTTGGATTTGTCTTCCTCAGAAGTAAGATGAGTATTATTAAAACATTTTATTGTATATTTATTCACCTTGTCTCTTTGTTACCGTGAATTGTCATTAGGTACGTCCGAACCAATACAGACACAGTCCTCGTAGCGTATTTGGTATAGCATTCGGCCAGAGATCGAGAGGTCTTGAGTTCGAATCCAGTACAATCCTATACTTTTTTTTTAATTATTTTGAAAGTGGTAAGCGCACAATTAGTTTGGTGTTTAAAAAAATAAAACAAACTGTTTAAAGTATATTTATTTTTAAGAAATCATATAATAGAAGTACCTATAACTTCTTACGTGCGTAGAAAGTACACACACATTTTTTTTAATTAAAGTAATAGTGTAAATATTCTTCTTTTATAAACTGTCCAAAGTATTACTGTAGTTTCATCATTTTTTGACTTATAGTGTTGCAAAAAAATTAATTTGGGAAAAACATATTAAATACCTTTAAAACTATTTGACCAATTGCTCTGAAATTTAAGGTATGCTTTAAGCCCCAGAAGTCTCAGCATTCCGTGTAATAAAAAGGTTCTAAGTTGTTTTTTACATAAGTTATGAATATTTATAAAAACTCAAAATTTATGATTTATTTGGCAATTTTCTAAGCAACCAATAAGGACAGACATATTCTGCGAACACCATATTGAAGTTTTTTGTACGAATTATGAGATTCTTACTTTTAAATTTGTTTAAAATGCTCAATTTTTTGGTAATAGACGAAAAAACAAAAATTTACCTTTTTTAGTCTTCATTTGTTTATAACTATGTATATCATCATAATCGGCTGCAGGAAACATATAGGTTATTATTATAGAAGTCAATACTACTCAAAAAATTTGATTTCGGCCTGGAGGGGGTTGTGTCACCAACAGTATATTTTTTTTCCTTATTTCTCTGAACTATGGACAGGTTTTAAAATTATTACAAATGTCATTACTTTCAAAAGGTTTCGCCGAATTACATGCAGACCCTTATTATTTTGCGAATACTTAATTACATGTAAAAACTAAATAAATTTAAAGCCCATTTTAAAAATTCTAGAACAAATTTCTGTTCTAAATTAGAACGTTCGCTCAGAATAAAGCGTCATAATGAATGAACGCCTTGTAAAAACAAAAGGCCCAGGCTGACGGCCTTCTAATTATTTCTAAGGTATATATAATTCTCTTTTTCAAAGAAATACGCCACTTTAGAAGGTGGATTATTTCAGAGCTTAGAATAAAAGGGAGAAAGAAAACTTTCATCTTGTATATGGGTTCATTGGATTCTTGTATATGGGCTAAAAAAAATTAGTTAACAGGAACGGTCGGGATTTTCAAAATAATATAGAATTTGAGTTTAATGGTCATAAAAGCGTATGTCATGATAAGGTGGACATTGCAAACAATTTTAATGTGTATTATGTTAATAGCATAGAGGATATAGTTATTTTATTTATTAAGCGCAACAGGCCTTGTAGGCCTAGGGCTAAAATGTTTACATTTCTGATTACATAAATAATATAGTGAATAACTTAATATAACTTACATAACTTATAAATTTTATTTAAATACACTTCAGTCTTTTTATACACTCCTTCACAACCTCTCTCCATCTCCTTCTGTCCAATGCTAGTTCTTTCCATCTCTCAATGTTACTTTTCTTCAAGTCTTCATATACACTGTCCTTCCATCTTTTCCTTGGCCTGCCTTTCCTCCTCTTTTGTATTGGTCTTCGTGAAAGTACCATTTTTGGCATTCGTTTACTTCCCATTCTCTCTATGTGCCCCAAGTATCGTATTCTCTGTGCTTTGATCGTCGTCGTAATCGTTGGCTCTTGATATAGTTCTTTCAATTCTTTATTGGTTCTTCTTCTCCACTGACCTTCTATTTTCACACCTCCATATATTGCTCTTTGCATTTTTCTCTCCCATCTTTCTAACAGGTCTGTTTCTGACTTTTTGAGCACCCATGTTTCGCTTGCGTATGTTACTGTAGGTCTGATAACAGTCTTATAAATTCTTATTTTTGTTTTTCTTGATACGTATTTGGATTTCAATAATGTGCGTAATGCTCCATATTTTTTATTTCCTTTAGCTATTCTTGCCTTTATCTCCCCTTCTTCATGACCATTTTCATCTATTTTGGCTCCCAGGTAAATAGAGGATATAGAGGATATAGTTAACAGTATGGAATTACAAGATTCTTGGATTAACGTTAATAGTAATTTATATATGCCCTTTACAAAATTTAAATTAATATCACTTTCTGACCTACGACACATCATTAACTCTCTTGATAGTAAGTACAATCCAGAAGACGTTCATTGTAGTAAAATGATTAAAGAAGTATTTGAAACCATAGGTCATGTTATTTTAAATTTAATTAATACTTCCCTAGATGGTGGCATTGTTCCATCTGACTTAAAAATAAGTACAGTTGTTCCTATCCCTAAAGTGACAAATACTATTAAGTCGAGCGAATTTAGACCTATCAACATGTTACCGGCTTTGGAGAAAGTATTGGAAAAGGTTGTATACGAGTAAATTCTTGATCACATAGATTTGAACCATATTTTAATTAATCATCAATCCGGTTTTCGTAAGAATCATTCATGTGAAGCGGCTGTTCAACTCTCAATATGTAAATTTAAACAAGAAATAGATAGAAATAATTATACAGTTGCCGTTTTTCTAGATCTTAAACGAGCGTTTGAAACGATTAATTGATACATTTTATTGGATAAGCTAAAAACCTATGGCATTAATGGAGCTGTTCTGAATTGGCTAAGGAACTTCTTAACTGACAGAAAGCAAAGAGTAAAAATCTCTGATGTATTATCCGAAACTGTCAGTAATAACGTTGGTGTACCGCAGGGTAGTGTACTTGGACCATTGCTTTTTATATTATATTTAAATGATATAAATTTGTTTGTGGACTGTGAATTTATTAACCTTTTCGCTGATGATACCCTCTTGGCTTGTAGCGATAGTTATACTGAAGGGGCGGTTGACAAAATGAATCACGTTTTATGTTCAGTGTCTAAATACTTAAAACTTAATAAACTTAAATTAAACGTAAGTAAGACAAAAGCCATGATAGTTACATCTAAATTTAAGTACAGGAGTCTTGATACTAACAATATAATGTTAAACATTGATGGGGAACCAATTGAACTAGTGACACAAACTAAATATCTTGGTTTTCAATTAGATAATACTCTATCATTCGACAAGCATCTCGAGTATACGTGTAAAAAACTCGCAAGAAAATTGTATTTCTTTACAAGAATTTCTAAGAATTTGTCACTTCAGTCAAGGATCACTGTATATAAACCGATAATCCAACCTCATTTTGATTTTTGTGCATCCATCTTATATCTTTTAAATCTTAACCAACTAGCCAAATTACAAAAATTACAGAATCGTGGAATGAGGATCATTTTACGTACAAGTAGATTAACACCTGTCACATTGATGTTGAATACTTTGCAGTGGTTTTCTGTATCGCAACGTCTTTTTTATTTGACCATGATATTGATTTTTAGAATTGTACATGGATGGGCACCTAAATATTTTCTCGATCTTGTTAGTTACAATTCAGATATTCACCCTTATTTTACGAGAAATTCTAATAATATTTACATCAGCAGAACCAATACTACAGGTGCTATGAACTCACTTCTCTATAAAGGTTTTGATAATTTCAATAAGTTGCCAACGGAACTCAAGTTGAAGACCTCAATTAACATGTATAGGAAAAATTTAAAGAATTATGTTGCAAATCGTATTTAATGTCTCATGTGGCTTCTAAATGTGTTTTTTAACTGCGTGTAGTTTAATGTAATATTTTGAGTAATGTAGTAGTTTTAATTCTTGTATTGTTATGGAATATTTTAAGTGTTTTTTTTTGTTTTTTGTTTTATTTTTATTATTGTGACTTGTATATTGTATCTTAATAACACTTTTCTATTGTCAAATAATTTTAATTGTATATACATATTATAAAATATCTCAATTGTAACTGTATATTAGGGTTACCTAATTTTTGAATAAATTTTTCTTCTATAAATATGGCTGCCATGAATATGTTTCACATGGATGTATATACAGGGTGTTAGCAAATAAGTATGGCAAACTTTAAGAGGTAATTCTACATGAAAAAATAATTACGGTTTGCTCGAGAAACATATGTCCGCAAATCCTTCGTTTCCGAGATACGGGGTGTTGACATTTTTATTTCAAACTGCCAATTTATTTATTGCTCTAAACTGGTTGAGCTATGAAAATGAAATTTGGTGCATTTTAATAGGTAGTTATTTCGAAATTTTTGACATTTAATTAAGAATGTTGTATTCATCATTGGCGCGCCTACAGGTAATGGTTTGAATTTTTAAAACAAAAAGAGTACGCCACTGCGATATTTATAATTAGAAATTTTTTTAAATTCCACGTTTAATTTATGATAAAAAACCTTTCCTGCCTTTTGTTTCATATAGTGCACCATTTTTATGCAAAAAAAAAAATAAAACCTGTTTCAGGCAAGATTCAATAGGTTGAAGGACCAGAAACAAGGTAAACAAGATTGAGCAGAAAGAAAAAATCCTGGCTGAGAACCTTTATGGAATGGTTCCAAACACTTAAGCTGCACACAAAATACAGCGGCACAAGACAGAGAAACATATCGAATGATCGTCACCAACCTTCGGTAGAAGACAGCTCACAAAGACGGAGATATTTTTCTTCTTATGCCAGTTATTCCCTATACAGGGTGTTTGGTAAAGAATAGGCCATAGCTTAACCTTAGATGCCTGAGGTTAAAATAGGTCAATTTAAGCTAACTTACCTTAGTACAAAAGTTGATAATAACCGAAATACAGGGTGTCAAAGTTAAACTTTTATTTTATTTATTTTTGAATATTTCCTGACAGGCATGGGAAAACAACTCGAAATTTGGCAAGTGGTGCTGGTACTGTACACCCTACTAAATTATGTTAAACAAACGCGTCTGGCTATTACCAGAGGCGTACGACGGGGGAACGTGAATGGTTAACCCTTCCCAAATTCTACGCCACTAGCGGAATATCGATTTTAGTGCAATTTTTTGATTATCCGATACCTTCTATGTAAATAACATACTCTTCATTGGTAACGATAAAGCCATTAGTTTTCGAGATATTTGAAGCTAAAAACGAAGGAGCATAATACATTAATCAAAATAACTGTGCCTTTTCATTTTTACCTTAAAATATGTCGTAAACTAATGTCTTTATCGTTACGAATGAAGAATACATTATTTGCATAGAAAGTATTGGTGTGTGTGTGTTCACAAAGAGGGGATGTCATTAGATAAACTTTTTGCCACAGATATTTGAAAGTTGAGGATTGAAGATGTCATATTAAATTTTTATTTTAGAATCTTTAAGAAATTGTATGATAATATCATTAATAGTTTTGGTGTTGAAGCTTAGTAGGTGTGAAATATTCAGCGGTAAACTTACATTCTGCTCCTGAAGTCTAGCAATTAATGCTTTCGTATGGTATTTATTAAGTTCACAATTAAAGATTATATTATTTAAATCTGCAGTAGAGTAGTTATCACATGAACAGAGAGAGTTGATACCCATTCCAGAAAGTATTGTAAAATCTAAAAATTATGCTAAAATAGCAGGTTCATCAGTGGCGTAGAATTTGTGAAGGGTTAACCATTAACTTTTCCCTGTCGTACGCCTCTGGTATTAACTAGAAACGATTATTTAACATAATTTAGTAGGGTGTACAGTACCTACACTTTCAACCAAGTATCATAAGGATATGTCAAATAGTTTTATAGTACCGGGCACACATAGTTCTTAAAGTTTTAAATAAAGAATAAATTATTTAAAAAAAATAATACTTCAAAATAATTTGACATATCCTTATGATACTAGGCAGAAATTTTAGGTACTTTACACCCTACTAAATCATGTTAAATAATTGTTTCTGGTTAATATCAGAGGCGTTAGACAGGGGAAAGTGAATGGTTGACCCTTCCCAAATTCTACGCCGCTGATAAAACTGCTATTTTAGCATAATTTTTAGATTGTCCAATACTTTTTACGCAAAAAATATACTCTTCATTCGTAACGATAAAGTCATTAGTTTTCGAGATATTTGAAGTTAAAAATGAAAAGACACACTTATTTTGATAAATGTATTATCCTCCTTCGTTTTTAGCTTCAAATATCTCGAAAACTAATGGCTTTATCGTTACAAATGAAGAGTATGTTATTTACATAGAAAGTGTTGGATAATCAAAAAATTGGATTAAAATAGAAATTCCGCCAATGGCGTAGAATTTGGGAAGGGTCAACCATTCACGTTCCCCCGTCGTACGCCTCTGGTAGTAGCCAGAAACGTTTGTTTAACATAATTCCGATAGCCTGTCGGGAAATATTCAGAAATAAATAAAATAAAAGTTTCACTTTGACACCCTGTATTTCGGTTATTATCAACTTTTGTACTGGGGTACGTTAGCTTAAATCGACCTATTTTAACCTTAGGAATCTAAGGTTAAGCTATGGCCCATTCTTTACTAAACACCTTGTATATTGATATTTATTATACATAATAATAATAATATAATCGTATTCGACATTTCTTAATTTTCTATTGAAAAAGATTTTCGTGGTTAGAAATGGTGCCATGCTAAGTAATAAATTACGCATGTAGTGTGTTAGAGAACTTTCATATAAAGCTTGCAAATAGACGAAAAGTTGGACAGAGACTTATTGGCGATTGGGATTCATTCTGCTTTCCCGAACCTGAATATTCACAGTCAAAGCCTGAGTACGGGTTCAAAGAAATTCTGTGTAAATAAACCAAGGTACTTTCCATAGCTTCGACTGCATTTATATGAAGTATTTCTTGTCATACTATCTTCTTTACATAAAATACATAGGTACATTATTTTGCAAAATACCCGCCATTTTATATGATCATTACATGAAGCTCGAAACAAATGACAATCGATGAAAAGCCCTATATCGCTGTAATAAAATTGTTGCTAGACAGGTAAATTGTCATTGTATACCGGGGTACCAATCAAACTTTGATTTTTTCTCAAAGTTCAGATTATGTTGTGGAATATTTTAGCATTATATAAAATACTGAAATTAAAGCCCAACTATAGCCTCATGTTTTCTTAATTCTCTGTTTTTTATTCATTCGCTTTTGTTGGATAGTAAAAAAGTTAGGTAGGTACGTTAACAAATAGTCTTTTTCATCAATACAGGGTGTTTTTAAAAAAGTATGGTAAACTTTAAGGGGTAATTCTACTGGAAAAATAATGACAGTTTGCTTTATTTTCGCAATTTGATATGTTCGCAAATGTTTCGTTTCTGAAATAGGGAATGTTAAAATTTTTCTTACAAACTGACGATTTATTTATTGCTTTAAAATAGGTTGAGATATGCAAATGAAATTTGGTGGGTTTTAAGAGGTAGTTACTGTACATTTTTGGCACAGTTAAGAATTTTATGTTCACCATTGGCGCACCTAAGGGTCATATTTTCCGTATGCGTGCCAATGGTGAATATTAAATTACTAATTATATATCAAAAAATGCGCAATAACTATCTCTTGAAACGAACCAAATTTCATTTGAATATCTTAACCGGTTTTAGAGCAATAAATAAATCGTCAGTTTGTGAAAAAAATTCCAACACACCCTATCTCGGAAACAAAGTATTTCCGGACATACGTTTATAAAGGAAACTGTCATTATTCTCCTGCAGATTTGCCCCTTAAAGTTTGCCATACTTATTTAAAAACACCCTCTATTGACCAAAAACAAGACTAGATGTTAAAGTTAGTTGTTAAACCTTTTTTATTATCCAGCATAAGCGAATGAATCAAAAACAGAATGTTAAGAAAACATGAGGCTATAGTTAGGTTTTAATGTGTTTTAAGTGTACAAAAGAATCTATGGGTAGAGAGGCTCCAAGTATTGCAGAGACGTACAACGCACGAACGAACGAGTAGACTGCGAATTTATAAAATATAACAAAATTTTTTAGTTGAAGCACCTTAAAGAGTTATTTAAAACAATTCAATATAACTAATTCTCCCGTAGAAAACATAATAGTCTAAAATCTTTATAAAAAAACTTTGTTTCGAGAATTTTTGACCACGTGTTCAACATTTCGTTCCATTGTGCGTCGATTTTTGACTTAAGGGGGTAGGCAGCATTTCTTCGCTTGAGGTATGCGAAGTCCGTGAAATTTTGAGAATTATCCGAGGCATTCAATTTATTTACGGTTGATATTTTAAGGGTTCACCTCTCAACTGCTTAGAGAAGAGTCGACCAGACGTAGCATTATTTGGGAATGAACCAATATTTTACTTTAAAACAAGTTTATTTTGATGTTTAGATTTCTATGTACAAAATCGAAACGTCAAAATAAACTTATTTTAATGTAAAATTGTGCCTTGTTCCGAATAAAAATAGTAAATTGGATAAAGAAAATATATTTAAATTTTATAAATTTAAAAATCTATAAATAGTGGAGTCAATGAAGGTGGATATGAGTTATTACCTCAGATTTCGTTGAACCTCCATCGATTTTCATAAAAATGGCTGAGTGGTTAAAGGAGACCTCAAGGAACAAAGGTGACATAGTGCCAACTTGCGCTTTTTGCATTTTAGGGGTGAAATACACCCCTTTTTTAAAAATTATTTTTTAGATTTCTGAAAGTGCGGTCACTGTAAGTTTTCACTTCCTATTTCGTTAAATCTTCATAGATTTTCATGAAAATCGGTAGGTACTTAGAGGACACCTCAAGCAAAAAAAGTTATATAGCATCAACTTGCGCTTTTGCATTTTAGGGGTGCAATACACTCCTACATTTTAAATTGTAAAAAATGCAGATTTCCTCATTATGGCGCAAGTAATCTCGTTTAATTAAGAAAAATAAATATTTTTTTTATATTTATGTGCATGAATTACATTTTTTTCTAATTTTTCAAACCTTATAGCAACCAGAAATCCGAAAATTAATAAGTCAAAAATCACGAAAACCTTATTCTTCTATATTTCTGAAAGCGTAGTCACTGAATGTTTTCACCCACGATTTCTTTGAACCTTCATCGATTTTCATGAAAATTGTTGAGTAGTTAGAGGATACCTCAAAAAACAAAAGTGTTATGGCACCAAGTTGCGCTTTCTGCATTTTAGGGGTGAAATTCACCTTTTTTTTTAGTGATAAAAATGCAGATTTCAGCATTCTGGCTCAAGCAATCTCGTTTAATTAAGTAAAATAAATATTTTTTTACATTTATGTGCATGATTTATAATTTTTATTTATTTTTTCAACCCTTATAGCAACCAAAAATCAGAAAATTAGCAAATCGACAATCACGAAAAAATTATTCTTTTATATTTCCAAGAAGGCAGTCACTGAAGGTTTTCACCCCTGATTTCGTTGAACCTCCATCAATTTTCATGAAAATTGGTAAGTAGTTAGAGGATACCCCAAGAAACAAAAATGATGTGGTACCAACTTGCGCTTTTATCCTGGGGGTGGATGTTACCCCTTCTCATGGGTGAACACTATTTTATTAAAAATAACCTTACACGTACAGGCTACGTTAAATATGAAGTAAATGTGGAAGATATACACTGGTTATTCATTTCAATTTAATTTGATTGTTTTTTAATCGTTTACAATATTTAAAATAATTAAAGATATAAAGTTAGAGATTTCAAAAATAAATTCAGTTCTCACTGGCAGGGTGGGAAATAATAAAGTGGCATACAATAGCATTGCATTACAATGCTCATTACAGGCTACTCCGTTTGAGAAAACTCATACCCTCCAACTTTGAGAAAACACTCATTCAGTTTCGACCAAACCTGTATTAGCTAAAATTAAACGTTTTGCTAGATTAATAATTTTTAACAATAATAGACTATATTAAAAATCACTTGAATATAAATTGATTTTCTGATGTCAAATCGCTACAATTATACAGGGGGTGAATATTGCTATGGAATTTGAAAAAAAAAAACGTAATTATCTTTTAAACTACTTCGTATAACATCACAAAACCTGATATTTTAAGAAATAAAACGTAGAGGAGAATCCAAAAATGTAAAAATATACAGGGTGTTCCATTAAACAAAAGATAATTTTGTTTCACCCTGTCAATATGGGTGGCCCTGTATATTTGGAAATGTATTTAAATTCTGATATTATCTATGCCCCAATCTCACCTAAATAAACTTTTTTCGTATCTCCTACCACAAACGACTAATTGGACTTCCCACAACCTGTATACATACAAAATTTCCGCTATAAAATTTTTTCAAAGAAAATTTTATTGGTTTTTTTAAAATAACTCCGTTAATTTTTGAAATACGAGATTTATCCAAAAACTGTTACAAAGCTAAGTAAAAGGTCTATAACACTGTATTAAACATAATTTTCTAAATCCTTTATTTTTTTTAAATACAAGGTGAAAGGGGCCCGGTTACATGGTTCTCGCAGTAAAATTTAGGTTTTAAATGTTTCTATCTCGGTTATTTTTTGTCGTAAAAAAAATATTAAAAAAAGAAAAAGCTTAAATAAAGTTAAAACTAAAATTTTGTTCTCTACCATTTTTTAAGTATATCGAGTATTTTTGGAGTTCAAATTCAAATTTTTTTTAATCGTATTTTTTTTTCAAAAATATGCATTCTAAACTGGTCAAAATTGTTGAAGTTATTACTCATGTTAAAATAAATAAAGTTTTAAATGGGTTACTGTAAATTTTAATTTTTGTGGAAATGACGTATGTTTCATTTTTCATTCTTCCCAAAAAAATCTGAAAGGGTCCTCTTATTTCCATCCTAACTTGCTTAATTTTGATGCTATCGACTTCTTTTATAGCTTTTTGATAGTTACCTTTAAGTACTTTATTAAAATGTTTAGTATCTATATTTAACAAAGTGCATCGTTTTCCTGTTATTTAAGCTTGAATGCTAAGATTTGAGTACTAGCGGAAAAAAATATACATTCAATTGCATATAACTCACTTTGTATATCTAATAAAGAATTTTTCGAATAAGGAGCTCATATATTTTTATATTATCTTCGATTTTGGTAATAACAATTTTTTTGAAGAAACTTATGGTTTTTGAGTTATTTATGAAAAACTGCTTTAAAACATGGATTTTTTCAGGAAAAATCAAAACTTTTGATCTTTAATAACTCAAAAACTATTGACTTATTGGAATAACTTTATATAACAAATTTTACTTATAATTTGTACCTCTATCGATTAGTGGTATTATTTTTAATAAAATAATTTCCACCCCCGAGAAGGGGCGGCATCCCCCCCAGGGTAAAAGCGCAAGTTGGCACCATATTACCTTTGTTTCTTGAGGTATCCTCTACATACTTACCAATTTTCATGAAAATCGATGGAGGTTCAACGAAATCGGAGGTGAAAACCTTCATTGACTCCACTAAAAATGGTGGAAGCTCCAATTAGTAATGAACACGTGGGAATCCTAAATGGGCTGTCCCGAGATGCACGTCACAATTTTCGACTTGGAGGTCGGTTATCTCGAAGATGGTTCCAGATATCGAAATGCGATTATCAGATTTGGATTCAGGGAATAAAACTATAAGTACAATAAATTCATGGGTAGATCGGCCCCAAGTATTTCAAGGATGGGCAACGGGCGAACGAACAGACTTTGCGAAGTTATAATCAAAAACAAAATTTTCGTTGAAACCCCTTAAAGAGTTATTTAAAACAATTTATTAGAACTAATGCTCCCGTAGAGAACACAATATTCTAAAATCTCTACAAAAAAACTTTGTTTCGGAAATTTTTGGACACGTATTCAACATTTCGTTCCAGTGTGCGTTGATTTTTGACTTAAGGGGGTAGGCAGCATTTCTTCGTTTGAAGTGTGCGATGTCCATGAAATTTTGAGAATTCTCCCGTAGATCCACAGTCCAAAGGCATTCAATTTATTTACGATTGATGTTTTAAGGATTCACGTTTTAACTACGTAGGGAAGAGTCGACCAGACGTAGCACCATTCCTAATTGTATATCAAAAAATGTGCAATAACTACCTCTTAAAACCCACCAAATTTCATTTGCATTAACAAACCGGTTAAAAGGTTTTGGAGCAATAAATAAATCGTTAGTTTGTAAGCAAAATTAACACCCCCTACCTCGAAAATGAAGCATTTGCGAACATACGTTTATAAAGCAAACTCTCATTATTTTTTCTTGCGTAATTATCACTTAAAGTGTACCATACTTATTTAAAAACACCCTGTATTGACGAAAAACAGGGCTAGCTGTTAAAGTTCCTTTTTTATTATCTAACATAAGCGAACTATAAGCGAAACATGGGGCTATAGTTGGGTTTTAATTTCAGTATTTTATAAATGCTAGAATATTCCACAGGGTCACGCAAATAGAAAAATAGAACTAACTCTCCCGTAGAAAATAATAGTCTAAAATCTCTATAAAAAAATTTATTTCGTGAATTTTTGGTCACCTTTTCAACATTTCGTCCCTGTGTGCGTCGATGTTTGACTTAAACGTTTTGATTTAATTGTCATAAACCCTTATGTGAAAAGAATCAGCGGACCGAGTACATTAGTGGTCACATTTGTATATTATAGGGGTTGTTTTAACGTCCTTAATTGAATTTAGTATCGACGTGAATGTTTGATCAGCTAACAAAACGCACTAATCTTCTTTAACGCTAGGTAAAACACAATAAAATGGCACGAATCGATTGGAAATTACACGATGAAATGAAAGGATTAGTGAACTTGCAGAGAGCCGACTGCAGCTGAAAGCGCCGGCAGTTCGTTGAATTTCTACGTTTAGAAGTGACGTAGTAGCGAAAACATCATTAGTTTTCATTTAAACTGAGACGTG
Organism: Diabrotica virgifera virgifera; assembly: GCF_917563875.1. Lineage (NCBI taxonomy): Eukaryota > Metazoa > Arthropoda > Insecta > Coleoptera > Chrysomelidae > Diabrotica > Diabrotica virgifera. Next base: position 36,972,781 of record NC_065447.1, on the reverse strand, counting down.
AGATTAAAATTTTAATTAATAGACCTTGATGCTCATTAAACACTAATGAATATAATATACAGTGCGTCCATAAAGTAACGCATAAATTCATTATTTCGTAAACCGGTCGATTTTTATTTTTAAATTACGATTTTTTGGCATACATATCATACTAGTGACGTCATCCATCTGGACGTGATGACGTAATCGATGATTTTTTTAAATGAGAATAGGGGCCATGTAATAGCTTATTTGAAAGGGTATGTAATCTCTATTCAATAATATAAACATTAATGTAATTATTTATACAGGGCGTCCAAAAAATGTTTTTTTAAATTAAATTAATTGGTACAAAAAGATGAATGTATGTAATTTGTTTAATTCTAAATATATTTTATTCGTGCAAAAAAACAAAAAAATGTTTTATTTAAAAATAAACATTGATTTTCGCTTAAGCGTAATGTTAAACTTCCAAGAGGCAGGTGTGTGGCAGCTCTAACATTGAATTTAAGCGAAAAGCAATATTTATTATTTGTCAAATAAACATGTACATGTATTCTTGTTTTCTGACAAAAGTAAAACGAATTTTGAATTAAATAAGTTACATACATTCTTCTTCTTGTCTCAGTTAATTTAATTAAAAAAATTTTTTTTGACACCCTGTATAAATAGTTATGTTATTGTTTGTATTAGTAAATAGAGAATTACATCCCCTTGCAAATGAGCTATCATATGACCCCTATTCTCATTTAAAAAATTCATCGATTAAGTTATTAAGCCCAGATGGATGACGTCACTAGTATGATGTATATGCCAAAAAATTTTAATGTAAAAATTAAAATAGATCTGTTTCGGAATTTTTCCTTAAAGTCGCCGGTTTACGAAATAATGAATTTATGCGTTACTTTATGGACGCACTGTATATTAACAAAATTTAAAAAAAAAATAAAGTCACATGATTGTTTAATTTCAATTGAATTTGTACAGTTGCTTATCCTGTAGATTTTTGTGAATAAAACATAACGTCAAAAGTGAGAACGAATACTTGACAAATATTTTACATGAGAAGAAATAACTATCCCAGAAAATGGCAGTTCTCACCAGTGGTGCACAACCCCGTACGTGTGACACTATATATATACGAAATTTTTGATTTTCTAAATATGACTGAATTGAAAATTGAGCCAAATCTCATCTTAAAGTTTAGGAAAAGACTCACCCATCCATACGTCAGCCATCGATTTTGGTCCAAGGGTGTGGATTTTACCGCCCTTCCCATTTAGGATATGTTTTTCATTTTCGTCCCCAAAACTCCCAAAAATTTTGAAAATATAAGTTCGACCTTTGCAGCCTCTTATCGTACTAATCATTTCCTTTCCAACGCATGTTATTTTTGAAAATCGGTTATACCATTCAAAAGTTACCGAGCTCAGAAATTTGACTCAATTTCTATTTAAAAGGGGGAAATGTTTGTATGTGGGTATATGTGTATGTACGTGGAAAAGTTACACCAATCTGAATTTTTTTCTGTGTTTAAAGAGGAGGTCAGGGCCGATTCAGAACTAGTATAGTTTGTGACTTTCGACCACCCATAAGCCAGCTATAGGACTGGGTAGGTACAAAACGGCATATTTTTTGGGGGTATATATTTACTTAGGTTCAAGAAGAGACAGGAAACCCGCAAATACAACAAATCAATAGCGTTGTTAAGGTTTCAAAAAGTACCTAGGTGGTCAGGATCAGACATACACACGGCTCAATATAGCCTAAAAACTAAACTTTGAAAATTTTTGTTTTTAGACAATTACTCAAAATTTTAACCTACGAATTGCGCCAATAACTGAGAGTTTGTAGCAGGACTCTAGACGCGTCTAACGGTGTATACCTCATATCTGGGAAAATTCTAATTTTTAAGTTATAGTCTTCATAAATGTGATCAAATCTATTTTCTATCGAAAAAGCGGTTTTTCAAGTTCAATAATTCCTGTCATAGTCCGTTCTTTAACGGTTAAATATTGCAAAACCTCTAAATTTTAAGGAACCGCTTGGATTGACATGAAATTTGGCATACACATAGCTAACAAGTCAAAGAAAAAAAGTGATATTGTGCCGATATGTGCTTTTGCCCCTCTTGGGGGTGAAAAAGTTTTCGTCCAAAGTAAGTCTGGAAATTGATAAACTGACTAATTTTAAGTAACTTTTGCTCTATAGAGTTTTTTCACTAAGTCAATACTTTTCGAGTTATTTGCCAGTGAATATGTTCATTTTTTCAACAAAATAACCACGCTTTTATACGGTTTTTAGCAAATAACTCAAATAGTAAGTATTTTGTCGAAAAAAAATTGTTAACAAAAATATAGCCCGTAAAATTTTTTAAAACATGGTGTATATATCACGTCTCTATACCTAGTAGAAGCAGAGTTATAGCTAATTAAATATAGGTTCATATTCGTCAAATTCCAAATGGAATACTTTAACATGAAATAACCAAAAATGAAGCACATTTCGGGGAAAACTCATTACAGCTTATTTAAAGTGTTTAAAAAGAACTTCATTTTTGTTTTACAAAAAAAATTTCTAGCATCAAAAGCAAACAAGTTACGCTCAAAATAAAGTTATTCCCTTTTTTTGGTAAAAAAATCGGGAAAGTCACTCCCTAATTAGTATCTCAAATCAACTTAATCGTTACGACTTCACAAGTTTCTTGACCCGTGTATGTATTGTTTATATGATCTGTAAGTTTCATCGGTTCAAAGTCCTTATCTTTGAAAGGGCTGTAGTTAAAAGGGGTTGAACGAGTCACTCATCACGAATGTATTCAAATTTAGAAACACCAAATCTCAATCAATTTTTGTCTAACAGAAAAACAAAAAAATACATGATATTCAGAAAAGCAATGCTGACTTTTTTTGTTTCACGAGATTTTTGGTATCTCTAACAATTTTTAAGTTATTTTGAAAAAAAAGCATATTTTTCAAAATTAAATTTTTTAAAAATTTTACTTTAAACCAATTTTTTTCCAAAATAAGCACTTTGAATCGATAAAACTTACAGATCATATAAACACAATATAAGTAAAATAATTTGTCGAGCGGTAACGATTAATTTCATTTAAGTTGCTAATTAGGGGGTGGTGTTCCCGATTTTTTTTCCAAAACAAAAGCGACCAACTTTATTTTGAGCGTACCTTGCTTAAATTTAATGCTAGAAACTTTTTATAAAAACAGAAATAAAGATTTTTTTAAACACTTTAAAAAAGTTATAATGGGTTGTCCCCAAAAGTGCTTAATTTTTTGGATATTTCACTTCGAAGTATTCTATTTGAAATTTGGTGAACATGAAACTATTTTTCATTGGCTATAACTCTGGTTTTACGAGGTCCAGAGACCTAACGCGTACACCATTTTTTTTACTTTTTTACAGGCTATATTTTTGCTAAGAACGTTTTTTCGACAAAATACTTACTTTTTGAGTTATTTGCGAAAAACCGTCTAAAAATGTAGTTATTTTGTTGAAAAATGAACATATTCACTCACAAATAACTCGAAAAGTGTTGACTTGGCGAAAAAGCCCTATAGAACAAAAGTTACTTAAAATTAGTCAGTTTATTAATTTCCGGACTTATTTTAGACTTATATTTTTCACCCCCAATAGGGGGTGAAAGTCACCCCCAGAGCAAAAGCACACATCGGCACAATATCACTTTTTTTCTTTGACTTGTAAGCTATGCGTATGCCAAATTTCATGTCAATCCAAGCAGTTCTTTAAAATTTAAAGCAAAAACCGTGAAAGAATGGACTATAATACATTTAGTTATCATACTTGACCGTGAATGCATTAGATACTACTTATCAATACGTTTCAAACTCATGTTTAGTGATCAAAATCGGTTACGCCGTTTAGAAGTTATGGAGCTCCAAAAGTATAATCCATTTAACTATTATCGCCGAATGGTTTATGTAGTTGTAGTGGTTACGACGCTCAATTTGATCTCTTAATCCGAGTTCATTTAGCTACCGGCCATCCCAAATTTTCAAACTATTTCGAATGGAAAAAAAATTAGGGTACATTTGATGGACACTAGATCATTTGGGAGATAATGCGAGAAAGCCGACCATTTATAACCCTTAACGTGTAATCGAGAAACATTCAACATCATAAATTTATTTTATAAATAACTTTGAAAAACTCCTGATACAATAATACAAAACCGCTAAACGTCGTCAAAATGAGTAGCGCTTACAATATTCCAGCTACAAAAGAGCTGATATGAATATTACGTGTCCCGAAAATGTATTTTCATTTTGATGGAAAATAAAATTCTAGTTTTATTTTAAACGATTTTTCCATCATTGTTTCTAAATTTGAAGTAAAACGCACCACAAAACAGCTTCAAAATGCAAACTGTATGCCCAAACCCTTTTGTGGCACGTTTTACTTCAAATGTAGCAAATATGATGGAAAAATCGTTTAAAATAAAACTAGAATTTTGTATTGAATCAAAATGAAAATACATTTTCGCGCCACGTAATATTCATATCAGCTCTTTTGTAGCTGAAATAAAGTATGCGCCAGTAATTTTTAAGGCGTTTAGCGGATTTTATTCTTATAGGTTTTATACTGCAGTAAATATCCTGCTTGAACTAATGTTTTGATTTTCTTCATGCTATAAAGTTCTTGTTAAGTAGTGTATTGAAAATATTGTTTTTTATCATGGAACGACGTCATTTATCTTTAGATGAGATAAGTGGCAAACTAATGTAGCCAAGCGCTTGGGAGTCTCGCAAAGTTTTATAAGTCAATTGTTGTTTTTGTGATACTGAAAGTCCAGCCAAAAGCCATCTAGGCGCTGAGTGCGCAACAACTGCAACTAAAGACCAATTTTTCGTGTTATCCGCCAGAAGACAACTAACAATTACAGCACCTGAATTTGTTAGCGACTTGCAGCGAGTACACCAAGTAGCCATAAGCCGTGATATTGTAAAAAATCGTCTTAATAAAGTCAATATAAACAATCGAATGCCATTGATATGTCCACATCTTCAGAGTCAATCGTCTTCAATCAAGAATATAAAAACTGGGATGCAAATGATTGGGCTACAGTCTTATTCTCCGACGAACCTAGATTTTGATTTCATCCAGATTCTCGTCAAATAAGAGTATGGAGACGATCTAGAAATGTAAAACGCTTAAAACATGTCTAGGACGTTTACACATACACAGGTGGTACAGTAGTGGTATATAGTGGAATAATAGTCAGTGGCAGAACCCATAGTCAGTTACATGAAAATATGGGAGAGAGTAATTGCTAGACGGATACGTGAAGAAACCGAAATATCCGATAATCAATTTGGCTTTATGCAGGGCAGATCAACAACAGATGCAATTTTCATTCTAAGGCAACTGATAGAAAAATACAGAAATAAAGAGACCAACGCTCATATGGTATTCATTGATCTTGAGAAAGCATATGATAGAGTTCCTAAAGATTGTTAGAGATATGTATGGGGGAGTAACGACTAGAGTTAGGACAGGTGTGGGAGAGACTGATAAATTTCAGGTGAAAGTGGGATTACACCAAGGCTCGGTGCTTAGTCCTTATTTATTCTCAGTAGTTTTGGACCAGATAACAGCGAAACTACAGGGTAGCGTTCCATGGTACCTAATGTATGCTGATGATGTAGTATTAATAGGAAAGAGTGAAAGATACTTAGAACAAAAATTGAAACAGTGGAGACAAGCTCTCGAGGGAAAAGTTTTAAAACTTAGTAGGACAAAGACAGAGTATTTGGAATGTTCATTTAAAGATGGAGTTACTACAAATAAAATGGTAACTTTGGATGGTGAACTGATTGTAAAAAACAATATTTTTATGTACCTGGGATCGGTATTACAGAGCAATGGAGAAATAGATGAAGATGCATGCAGTAGAATCAGGGCTGGATGGATGAAGTGGAAAGAAGCGAGTGGTTTGTTGTGTGACAGAAAAATTCAAATGAATCTGAAGGGAAAATTCTATAAAACAGCCATAATACCGGCTGTGATGTACGGAACTAGACATGTATTTTCCGAACCAGACATAAATTGTTTTGTTGATAAGTCATCTGTGATTGTTCGTTTGTTTCGTATTATTTCTCTAATGCTTTCGTTGGTGAGCCTTTCTCTTTTAGATCTTTCTGTTGCTTTTTTCCAAAAATCAATTTTCGTTTCTCTTAGCGCTGTCAGTGTTCTTTCTTTCAGTGGCCATTAGAGTTGCACAAGTTTGACTTAAATGTTTGACTTAATTTCAAATCAAACTCAAGTCAATCTTTCTGACAAATAATTCAAGTCAAGTCAAGCTGGTCAATCGTTAAAGGTTTGAAAATTCAAACTGTAAAACTAGTTTGAAAAAGTTTGAAAAATAATTTATTTAGTAGATATACTTTTTTTGTCCAGATAGACATGCTTATTGCCAATTAAGATAAAAAATTAAAAATACAATGAATGCCATATAAAAGTAACTTGATACATAGGAAGCGATTCTAGTCAAAATAGCGTTGTAAATTTCTTGAAAATGGTTCCACACCTAGAATTGCTTGCTGGCAAGTTTCGTTTTATCGATATCAATTTTTTATATTTTTATTTGAGTGTTACTAGATTACACGAAAAAATTCGTTGGATAGCTTTTTTATCATACAAAGTGTAATTTAATCTACTTTAACAAAAATTTATGAAGGAATAACAAAATATTATATTTTTGATAAAGTGGGTTTAATGAACTTTTTGCTACTTTGCTTCTTATGTCGTTTTAAAGAATTAGTTCACTATTTGCATTTTTATAACGCTGTTCTTTATTTTTACATAACATGCACTTTGCAATTTTCATTGTTTTGCAATCACCTCGCAACATTAAATACATCACTATGTTTATTTTTCTTAGTTAATTCAGATTTTTTTCTCTTAATTTTTGGCAGTGGGAATACGTTCAAAATCAGACTAAATTTGTTCTGGTACTTATTCTGAGCCGAAAAAGATTCAGGTTCAGATATTATCGCACAAAGCATACACTTTAAAGCGAACGTAATAAACAAGCTAGACACAGACTTCTAAATACGAACTACAAACTTTTTTTATAATTTGCGGAGTAGCAGAGTACAGATTCAGACCTATCCAAATAAGTCAAAACAAATGTCGGTACGCTCTCAATTAAAATTGGAAATAAACACTTTGCACAATATGATATCGATGGTTAAGAGCACAGATATAGTATGTCCACTTTTTGCTGATTTTAAGATAACATTATAAAAATATTCAGTAGGGTCATATAATTGTTCTGCATAATTATTGTATGTCCAGAATGATTGTAAATGGGTTAAACGGCCTTGCCAAAATATAGTATTTCCCATTTGTACTAAAAACCGACTTGCACAGATATTTTATGTCCGTTTGGAAGTGCACAAACATAGTATGTTTTGGGACATACAATATTAGTGTCCACACGATCAAACTTATCATGGCTGTAAATAATATTTGACCGGACATGCAGTAACATGACCTTATGTTGTATGTCCATACAAATTTTCAAAAACCCAATAATACATATTATTTTAAAAAATATCTACATTAAGCTAATAATGATACCCGAACTTATTACCCAAACATTATGATATATCGGTATATCAGCAGTATCAAACAAAGAGTAACGCGAAAACTTCAAAACGTTCTCCTCAACAATTAAGATATTTGGACATACTATACATGCGCTCTTAACCATCGATATTCAAACTTCAAACGTTTGAAGAAGTTTGATTTCAAGTCAAACCTAAAGATATCGAAATCAAGTCAAGTCAAGGTTGTTGTCAAGTCAATCAAACTAGTTTGACTTGATGCATCTCTAGTGGCCATAGTCTCATATATACCCTTTTTTGCTAATGGATTGGTCCTTTTAGTTAAAAATAATAATTATTTAATAAATAAGCACGCAACTAGATTTAAACTAATCTATAGATGAGTACTAATCAACTTTACAGAGAAAATTAGAACAGTTGGAAAACTTACAGAACCTATAGACATAGGTAGCGGAATTAGACTGTGGGACTCATTGAGACCTATGCTCTGCTCTTCAATTTAATCATGGATGAATTGATCAAAAGTGTCACCAAAGAAAGAGGATACAGTCGGGAAAACAAATAGTAAAAATACTCTGTTACGCAGACGAAGCAATATTGATAGCCCTAGATGAAGATAATCTACACAGACTAGTCCACATATTTAAAATAAAAGCAAAAGAATTTAATAAGACAATCTTAACTCGGAAAACTGAAACAACCAGGTGTAAATTAGAAATCGATAGCATCAATTTTGAACACGTACTGGAAATAAAGTACCTTGGAATTACACTGTCCAGCTATCGAGACCTGGATAAAGAAGTGAGAAATTAAGAACAAAAATCCAATAGACTGGCAGAAAGCCTTAATAACAGTATATATGGTGAAACTGACATACTACCACTGAGATAAAGTCAGTTATTTATAAAAACCAGTATAAAACCAACCAACAAGACATGACAGTCACAACACAAAGGCTAAAGGTTATGGCATAAATGAGAGTTCTGAGAGGAATTACAGAAAATTCGCTGAGAGATTGAAAGAGAAGTGAAGTATTAGGAGAAAATGTTACGTAAAGTATGTAAACGATTGGACACTAAACAGAAAAGTAGAATAGAATATCCTCATAAGGAAAATGAGAAAAACCCTTGTGGTCAAAAGAGTAGGAGATAATCACCAATCTGCAGAAGAACTATAGGATAACCGCGCAATAGATAAAGTGACAATCTCCCATAAAGATAACAATCCGCTAATAACAAGCAGAATTGCTTAAAAAGAGGAAGCGGAAGACGAAGAAGATGAAAAGAAAGAAGAAGAAGTCATATGGTAATCTTGATGTCAATTAAGTTATTAAAAAAAATTTAAAGCCGATTATCTACTATTATTTTTTATTCCTAAATTAACAAAAATGTTGTTGCTAAGTAAAAAAATTCTTCTAATAATTTATTTAATCTGACTCATTTATATTGGCAATTCAGACGTATATTATACATTTTAAAGTAGAAGAATTTAAAATGATATCGCCAATATTTATGAGTTGCGTTCCTGGGACGACTTTACTAAAAGATAGTTCGTATGTAGGTAAGGACACACCATTAAACTTGATAAAAATAATAAACTGAAAGATAAAACCCATAACTAAATTAAAATTCATGGTGACGTTTCAATTATTACTTTAATCATCGTCAGAATAATAAGTTTCTTGGGCGGATGCTTTAAAATAATTTTAAAGGAACAAACAATAATTAATGAAAACGTAAAAATGACATTGACAATCATTGGGTTAAGTCAATAATTTCAAACACGCCATGTCTTGTTGCGTGTTCAAGGGTGGCTTCAAAAGAAATATGGATAATGCCTCCTTGATGCTGAGTTCCGTTGGAGAACTTGCATGACCAATGATTGAGAAGTCCTTACGACTAACAGGGTTGTCAGAATCAGTCATATGTTGGAATACTGCTGAATTTGGAATTGTTCTTGATCGTCTTCCTAAGTGAGGAGTGACACCTAAGTGTTCGCAACATCTGACATTAAAGTGACGTCGAGTCTTCCCGACGTACGTAGCTTCACAGCTACTACATTTGAATTGGTATATAATGTTAGATGCGTGATCACTAGGAATCATGTCTTTCACATGGAAACGAGATCCTATTCTTTCCAAAGTCGTGAAAGCAAATCTTAATTCTATAGAGGGAAATGCTTTTTTAATTGTTCTACGGATGTTGCGTCGGATTTGTAAGATGTGGGTAACCAGTATATGGAAGTTTGATATAGATATTTTCTTTGATTTCTTCTACTTTGCTTAAAGGTGATCTTTCTAACATAAAGGTGATCTTAAGTAAAAATGGTTTTTCGTTGAACTTCTTAGAAAGATACATCAGACGTTTTTTTAAATAACAAATTCCAACCAAACAGCAAAGTAGAAGAAATCAAAGAAAAGATCTGTATCAAACTTCCATATACTTGTTACCACAGCTTACAAATCCGACGCAACATCCGTAGAACAATTAAAAAAGCATTTCCCTCTATAGAATTAAGATTTGCTTTCACGACTTTCGAAAGAATAGGATCTCGTTTCCATGTGAAAGACATGATTCCTAGTGATCTCGCATCTAACATTATATACCAATTCAAATGTAGTAGCTGTGCAGCTACGTACGTCGGGAAGACTCGACGTCACTTTAATGTCAGATGTTGCGAACACTTAGGTGTCACTCCTCACTTAGGAAGACGATCAAGAACAATTCCAAATTCAGCGGTATTTCAACATATGACTGATTCTGACCACCCTATTAATCGTAAGGACTTCTCAATCATTGGTCATGCAAGTTCTCCAACGGAACTCAGCATCAAGGAGGCATTATCCATATTTCTTTTGAAGCCACCCTTAAACACGCAACAAGACATGGCGTGTCTGAAATTATTGACTTAACCCAATGATTGTCAATGTCATTTTTACGTTTTCATTAATTATTGTTTGTTCCTTTAAAATTATTTTAAAGCATCCGCTCAAGAAACTTATTATTCTGACGATGATTAAAGTAATAATTGAAACGTCACCATGAATTTTAATTTAGTTATGGGTTTTATATTTAAGTTTATTATTTTTAAAAAGATAGTTCACTCAATTACATGAAATCAATCCCAACTCAAGAATATCCGTCACAAAAAAATCATAGCATGTGATCTGTCTTTCAAAAGACAACCAAATGCAACGATGACAGTAAAATTCTCGCGTTAGAGATTCCATAGTAAATCACGAGGGAAAAACAGAAAAAACCTCGTGATACTATCCCGACATCGTAAGTATTTAGTCTTACATTTAATTTACTTTCAAAAAACTAATACCAAATTCTGACTTTAATATATTTAAATTATAAATAATATTAATAATACAGAGATATACAATAAGTAATACTAAACTATAAAATTTGTACTAACTCGATATGTTATTGACTTACTAATTATGGTATTTTCTTTCTATTGACTTCCTCTTTCAATATGGGTAACCATATCCTACTGCATTCTACCGAGAAATTTGCGACAAAATTGGTTTCATTTAGCATAATTAGAGCCGCTTCTTTGATTTTTCTCTTTTTACTATCTGATTCTTTCAGAACTATACTTGAATCTCTCCATTGAACTCTATGTTTATTATCCCATGCGTGTTGACATATTTGAGATCTATCAAATTCTCTATTCTTAATATAAGACTGATGTTCACTTATTCTAACGTTTAATGGTCTTGATGTTTCACCTAAATAAAATTGTTCGAATTCACAAGGTATTCTATAAATGCAATTCTTTTTTCTTTCTTGTTCATTGTCAGGTTTAGTTTTAGATAGAATAGATCTCAATGTGTTTGTTGTTTTGAATGTTGTTGAAATGTTGAATTTATTTCCTATTGTTTTAAGTTTCTCGGATAGTCCTTTTATTTATGGTATTGATATTTTCCTCGTATTATTTCTTGTGAATGTTGTAGGATGCCGTTCTAAATTGTTCTGTTCCATTCGACCCAATCTTGACAATTCCTTATTTATAAACGATAAAGGATTAAACTTTTTAATAAAACAGATGTTAACAATTGTTTTTCTTCTAAAAATGAATTTTCGTTAAAACAAGTAATTTTGGCTCTATCATATAAGGATTTAATGATATCATTTTAACGTTGACGTTGTTATTTGATTTGTAATTGAGATATCTGTTTGTGTGTGTTGGTTTTCTATACACTTGAATCTCATATCCAGTATCCTTCTTCGAGACTAAAACATCGAGGAAAGGCAAAGTGTTATTGTATTCTTTTTCCGTTGTAAATTTTATTGTCTCTTCTTGATCGTTTATAATATTGAGGAATGTATCCAACAATTCTGATCTATGAGGCCATATTGAAAACACATCATCTACATATCTCCACCATACTGTGGGTTTTAAATTTTGTTTAGAAATGATATTAGTTTCGAAATCCTCCATATATATATTAGCCAATAATGGAGATAAAGAAGATTAATAATTAATTAATTATTTTTTTTAATAATTATTATTAATTAATAATTATTTTTTTCGTTGAGACCATTTGTACTTTTTCGTAAAATTATGCTATTTGTAGACTTTAAAAGATACACACTGGTAAAATATATTTATTTATAAATCTGTTAACAGATTTCGAAACACAATGAAGTAAAATATTATCGAAAATCCACCATTTAAACCTGACACGTTGACTATAAAATTTATAATATTTATTTAAATTAAAAATCACACTAATAGGCCTGGATCCCGCATACCAAAAAAAAGTTGATTGTAGCTTGTAAGTTGTTAATAGCTTAACGGTGTCTAGTCGGACAAACTTTAATGTACGGTAACAATGGAACAGGGGAAGTTTAAATTGTGGAATAGGTTAAAAATTTGGAACGTCAGACTACGAAGACGTCCTATGTATTTTATCGGACAGAACTTCCAATATTGATTTGTTACCCTTTCATTAAACTCTCATGCAAAAATCAGACTGGTATTTATCTCCAACTGGACATTTTAATAAGTAAGAAACGTGGAACATGTCAAGTGACAGGAATTATATTGGTGATAAATAGCAGTCTGATTTTTGCATGAGAGTTTAATGAAAGGGTAAAGCGGGGTCCATACTATGTAACAATACATGTTAAATAACAAAGTTTCATAACTTGTTACAGAATTTTAAATATGTTTTAAAACATAGTGTCGTATAACATTTTTCTGGTTATATAGCATGTTTTATGTTATCCAACACTTGTCAGTAAACATCAAAGAAAGTTATGAAACATTGTTCTAAAACCGCATCCCCGCTGGTCTACATTTAAAAACATGTTATTGAAACATTTTTCTCTTCTCTGGCTGGCATTACTGGCATAGTTCACGAGCAGCAACCATTGGAGTCATATCGCCTTGTTTGTTCTTGAGTGATTTTTCTAAATAATCCATTGCTCTATTCACGTGGGGTTCCTTACGCGATGGAATGGTCGAGAGAACTGAATACTCATTTAAATGAGCTATTTCGTGAGCAACGAGTATTATGGGACCCTACATTTATGAACTTTAAAAATCGAAATAAAAAACACGACACATGGACTGAAATAGCCGCAGAAGTGAAAACAGATACAAGTGAAGTTTAAAAAAATGCGTAAGCTGATTGGGCAATTTCAGCGAGAATTGAAGAAAGGGAAAAGTGGCGATGAAGCTGATGCTCATTATAAAACAAAGTGGCTTTTTTTTAATATAATCTTTCTCTTACTGGAATAGCATCTCGAAATGTTGTGTCTTTTCTGCCTATTTTATGGCCGATTTCATTTATGAGAAATTCAAAATCAGAACTTTTCATTCTTAGAAAGTTTTTAAAACTGCCATCACATTTAATGTCTCCTGTCGTTGGGTCTATGTCATCTCTTTCCAGATCAGCTCAAAGAGTTGTACCACAATATTTTACTCGAGCTGCTCATGAAGGCTGCACCCAAAATCTTCGTTTAACCCGCCGATGTCGCCTACACAAAATTACACAAGCTACTGCTGCTATGACGGCATCCTCTACGGATGACGCCATTTTATATACTGCCTAACCAGCTATCCAACTGAAATGCTGCAAAAGTTATGTGCATTTTGTTGGTTTGTTTTTTGTTATAGAGTCTGGATGCTTTGCTATATTATAACAAAGTTACATAACAAAGTTGTACAACAAATTATTAACATTGTTAACAAGTTATTAACATGTTTTGTTATGTAATCTAGGCCCGGCTTAACGAATCAATTGAAAGTACTGTGTTACAAAACACATGTGACGTTTTCGTAGTATGACGTTCCAAATTTTTAACCTGTTCCACAGTTAAAACTTCCCCTGTTCCAGTGTCCCCATACATCAAAGTGTGTCCGACTAGACACCGTTAAGGTATTAATTTTCAGCTTGGTATTAATCAACTTTTTTTGGTACGCGGGATCCAGGCTTATAATTAAATACGATTGTTACAATCATTTTAGCCTAGTTTGATGGAATACGATATGTTCCGAATTTAGAATTCAGTAAAATAAAAGCTTTTCATATTATCACATTATGTCATACCATATAACAATAGAGCTCATATTTTAAAAACAAATAAATGACGATTTTTAAAACTATACAGAGTGAAAACTTAAACCTTCTTCTTGGACTATTTAATAATATTTACAGTACAGAAGGGATCCCTAAAAGATGGCTTGAATCCGTCTTCATACCACTGCCAAAAAAGAAGAACGCTAAATTATGCCAGGACTTCAGCCTTATAAGTTTACTTACCACTTAATGAGGTCACAAAAAAGCAAATTTTTTTTGTACTTATTTATTTTTGATATTGATAAAGTAGAAATCATAATACAAACTAAAAAAATATATAAAAAATTAAATAACTTTTTTTTAATTAAAATTTTACGATACGCCTTATACAGTGATGAGCACACTAATAACCGGCAAAATAACGCAAAAGATGGAAAACAATTAAGTTGTGAGATAAAAAGAGATAAACCTACTAGAAGTGTTAAATTTAGCGATAGTAACTTATAAATTAACATTAATTTGATTGTTTCCCACCTTTAGACGTATTGGATGAGTTTGAGAAATGCCACTGTCACAGTGACAGATTTAGTTGAAATACTCGTCTGATACGTCTAAAGGTGGGAAACAATCAATATAATGTCAGCTTATATGTTACTATCGCTAAAGCTAACATCTCTAATAGTTTTATTTCTTTTTATCTCACAATTTAATACGTTTTCCATCTTTTGCGCTTTTTTGTCGGTTATTAGCGCGCTCATCACTGTATATTTATATTTTACCTGAAGCAATACCTGCTCGGCGGTTTGTATTTGATAAAGCAACGAAGATACGATATAGTGTTGTTTGGGCAATGTTGTCATGTTTGTTTATTCCTACTAATTTTCTTTCATTCGACGTCTCTTACGTTAAAATCGGACCAATAGCAATGAAGATACGATATATTGCACTTCTGGTAATGTCTATTTGTTTGTTTTTTATCTCAACATATCTCGCTACCCCCTCTTCTTTCATTTAACGTCTCGAACTTTAAAATTCATACAAATGACAATAGAGATACGATATAGTGTCATTGTGGCAATGCCATTGTGTTTGTTTTCGATCTCTACGTATTTTATATCCACTTCCCTCTCATTTAACGTCTCGTACGTTAAAATCACATCAATAACAACGAAGATATGATAGAGTGCTCCTTTGACAATATCATTGTGTTTAAACTTTTCTCACTCGACATCCTCTGTACTCGATATCCCCTCCCCTTTCATGTAACGCCTTAAACGTAACAATCGGACCAATAACAGCGAAGATATGATGTAATACCTTTTGACCATGCCGCCATATTTAATTTTTCTATGTCTTTGTATTCACTATCCCCTTCCCTTTCCAACGACCCCTCTTACGTCACGATCCGACGAGCCTACACCACAAAAAGCGTCAAAAACGAACAGAATTGACCTTCGATTTTGGTGGAGGCGCCCGTGATATTTCTTAATGGCGCATTCACCAAATCGCAGTTTTTAGTGTAATTTGTTACAAGAATAAAAAACCGCTAAACGCCGTAAAAATGAGTGGCGCATACAATATTCCAGCTACAAAAGATCTAATATAAATATTACGTGGCGCGAAAATGTATTTTCATTTTGGTACAAAACAAAATTCCAGTTTTATTCTAAAAGATTTTTCCATAATATTTGCTCAATTTGAAGTAAAACGCGCCACAAAAGAGTAACTTTGATACAGTTTGAATTTTGAAACCCTTTTGTGCGCGTTTACTTCAAATTTAGCAAATATTATGGAAAAATATTTTAAAATAAAACTATAATTTTGTTTTGCATCAAAATTAAAATACATTTTCGCGCCACGTAATATTCATATCAGATCTTTTGTAGGTGGAATATTGTATGCGCCACTTATTTTTACGGCGTCTAGCGGTTTTTTATTCTTGTATCAGGAGTTTTTCGAAGTTAGTTATAAATTAACTGTAAGTTATGCAATGTTTCTCGATTACACGTTAAGCTTTATAAATGGTCGCCTTTGTCGCATTACCTCCCCATTATTATTACTATGATCTAGTGTCCATCGAATGTACACTAGATTTTTTTTCTATTCGAAATATATTGAAAAAAAGATATTGGGATGGCCGGTAAATAAACTCGGATTGCCAGTTACCAGATCAAATTTAGCGTCGTAACCACTACAACTACATAAACCATTTCGGGAATAATCGTTAATTGGATTATACTTTTGTAGCCTAATAACTTTTAAACTGCTTAACCGATTTTGATTACTAAACATGAACTTGAAACGTATGACAAGTAGTATCTGATGCATCTAAGGTCAAATATGATAATAGTCCAGGGTAATAAGGTTGTTTCCATGACACTTGAACAGCCAGGGTACTGAAGCGTTTTTTCGACAGGTAATACCTATAACAGCAAATTGTAACTATTTCCTGCGTAGGATCTGGCGGCCATTTTTATTTATAAACAATTATGTGTCAAAAAATGGCATTTTTCACTTCTTTTCAAATCAATGGAAAACAGGGAAACTTATGGTTTTTTAGTACAAACATCTTCGAGATTATGGAAAAAGCTTTAAAATGACCCGTGTTGAGCTGGCCCCCCCCACTTGCAAAAATTAAAAAACAATTAGCCCTGATTTATGAGCTATTTATGAGCTCTCATATTCCGCAAACTAAAAATTTTGAGCTCGTTCCACTGAGCAGGAATTTAATACCCTAGTGGGGGGGGCTGAGTCAGCCCCCCCCACTACTTAAAAATAGGAATATTGAATCGGTTTTTGCGGCAGAATTACGAGCTATTTATGAGCTCTTGAAATTATATAGTTTCGATTTTTGAGCTCATCCCCTTCACCCCCAAACAACCCTTTAATTGATTTAACTTAAGAGAAAGATGCTGAGAAAACTTAAAATATATCGTATTGCGGATATAATTTCTATAGCTTATATACTCTAAGAATAAACTATTAAATTAAGGGCATTTCGATTATTGAGCTACAACCCCTTCGCAAGAAAACCACCCTATCTTCCCGGCTTAAAAAAAGTTGTACTTAAAATGCGTTAAACTAATTATTTGGCGACTACATATCATTTAATAATTTATAAGCTTCCAAATTACGCGCATTTAGATCAGTAAATTGCAATTTATTTTGTATAGTGCAGTCACTGAAGGTAAAAATCAAAGATTACCTTCAATTTCGGTGAACCTTCATCGATTTTCACGAAAATTGGTCAGTGGTTAGAGGATACGTCAAGAAACAAAGGTGACATGGTACCACCTTGCGCCTTTATCCTGAGGGTGGATACCGCCCCTTCTCGGGGGTGAAAATTATTTTATAAAAAATAACTGCACAAATCAATAAAAGAACAAATTAAAAGCAAAATTTATTATATAAAGTTAATAAAATAAGTCAATACTTTTTAAGTTATTAAAGATCAAAGATTTTAATTATTTGTGAAAAAAATGCATGTTTTGAAGAGGTTTTTTGTAAATCACTGAAAAACTGTAAGTTTTTACAAAAAAGTTAATAGTAGTTTAATTCGTATAGCTTATATTCTAAGAATAAACTCTAAAATCACGCGCCTTTCGATTATTGAACTACAACCCCTTCGCAAGAAAACCATCCCATATTCCCGGCTTAAGAGAGGGTTGTACTTAAAATAATTTAAATTAATTATTTGTCGACTATATATTGTTTAATAATTTATGAGCTCGCAAAATATACGCATCTCAATTATTGAATTGCCATTTTCTTTCTATAGTGCAGTCACTGAAGGTAAAAATCAACTATGACCTTCGATTTCGGTAAATCTCCATTCATTTTCACGAAAATTGGTGAGCGGATTTTGATACTATCAACTTTTTCTGGATCTTATTTTTGATGGGTATTTCTAAGTACTTTGACAAGTATTTATTACCTAAGTGTTATAAAATGCATCTTTTTCCCGTTATTTAAGCTTGAACCCTTAGATTTGAACAGTCGCGGAAAAAAATATACATTTAATTACCAATAACTTACTTTAAATTAATATTAAAGGTTTTTCAAGTAAGCAATTTATTATATTTTTTATTAGCTTCAATTTTAGTGATGAAAACTTTTTTGTAAAAACTTACAGTTTTTGAGTCATTTATGAAAAATCGCTCTAAAGCATGCATTTCCTTTCCAAAAATTAAAATATTTGATCTTTAATAACTCAAAAAGTATTGATTTATTTTAATCACATTATATAACAAATTTTGCTTACAATTTGTCCCTCTCTCGATTTGTGGGGTTATTTTTAATAAAGTAATTTTCACTCCCGAGAAGGGGTGACATATACCCCAGGCTAAAACCCCACGTTGTTATTGTCAATTCGTGAAAATACACGGAGATTTACCGAAATCGAAGGTAATAGTTGATTTTTACCTTCAGTGACTGCACTATAGAAAGAAAATGGCAATTCAATAATTGAGATGCGTATATTTTGCAAGCTAATAAATTATTAAACGATATGTAGTCGCCAAATAATCAATTTAAATTATTTTAAGAACAACTCTCTCTTAAGCCGGGAAAATGGGGTCGTTTTCTTGCGAAGGGGTTGTAGCTATATAATCGAAAGGTGCGTGATTTAAGAGTTTGTTTTTAGAATATAAGCTATACGAATTATACTACTATTAACTTTTTTGTAAAAACTTACAGTTTTTCAGTGATTTACAAAAAACCTCTTCAAAACATGCATTTTTTTCACAAATAATTAAAATCTTTGATCTTTAATAACTTAAAAAGTATTGACTTATTTTATTAACTTTATATAATAAATTTTGCTTTTAATTTGTTCTTTTATTGATTTGTGCAGTTATTTTTTATAAAATAATTTTCACCCCCGAGAAGGGGAGGTATCCACCCTCAGGGTAAAGGCGCAAGGTGGTACCATGTCACCTTTGTTTCTTGACGTATCCTCTAACCACTGACCAATTTTCGTGAAAATCGATGAAGGTTCACCGAACTTGAAGGTAATCGTTGATTTTTACCTTCAGTGACTGCATTATACAAAATAAATTGCAATTTACTGATCTAAATGCGCGTAATTTGGAAGCTTATAAATTATTAACTGATATGTAGTCGCCAAATAATTAGTTTAACGCATTTTAAGTACAACTTTCTCTTAAGCCGGGAAGATAGGGTGGTTTTCTTGCGAAGGGGTTGTAGCTCAATAATCGAAATGCCCTTGATTTAATAGTTTATTCTTAGAGTATATAAGCTATAGGAATTATATCCGCAATACGATATATTTTAAGTTTTCTCAGCATCTTTCTCTTAAGTTAAATCAATTAAAGGGTTGTTTGGGGGTGAAGGGGATGAGCTCAAAAATCGAAACTATATAATTTCAAGAGCTCATAAATAGCTCGTAATTCTGCCGCAAAAACCGATTCAATATTCCTATTTTTAAGTAGTGGGGGGGGGGCTGACTCAGCCCCCCCACTAGGGTATTAAATTCCTGCTCAGTGGAACGAGCTCAAAATTTTTAGTTTGCGGAATATGAGAGCTCATAAATAGCTCATAAATCAGGGCTATTTGTTTTTTAATTTTTGCAAGTGGGGGGGGGCCAGCTCAACACGGGTTTTAAAATGACGTATTACATAGTTTGATATACTCATTTATTGTTAATATAATTGCGAAAAAAGGTCGGAATTGCAAAAAAAAAAATATTTTCGCAATAACTGTTGTAACAATTAGTGTACACCTTTGAAATTTTTGTCAAATAAGAGTTCTTTGGTGCTTAATGTGTGATAAAAATTTCAAAGCGATTCATTCAATTGTTTAAATTTTATTCAAATTGTTTATCCCAGAGAGCATTTTTTTGCAATAACATAAGTCAGAAGAAAACGACGTTAGAACCATTCCACAGGTGTCAAATGAAAGAGCATGAGCTATATTTTCAACTTGGTTTAAAAAAAGTGAATAAAAAATGCATTTATTAGTAATAAATAATAATGCAAAAGTATCGTAAATATTTCCTTATAAACTTTTTATTTTGTTATTTAAGAAAGTATACATATTTATTACATTTTTTTATAAATTATGATATAGATAACATTACTTGGTAGTTATGCACTTAAAACAGGGTAAAAAGTTAATTTTTTTGGAAAAAGTTATTCAAAAAGTTTATAAAGAAAAGTTGACGATATTTTCATAATTATTTGTTACTAATAAATGCAGTTTTTATTCACTTTTTTAAACCATGTTGAAAACGTAGCTTATGCTCTTTCATTTGACACCTGTGGAATGGCTCTAAGGTCATTTTTTTCTGACTTATGTTATTGCAAAAAAAATGCTCTCTGGGATCAACAATTTGAATAAAATTTAAACAATTGAATGAATCGCTTTGAAATTTTTATCACATATTAAGCATTAAAGAACCCTCGTTTGACAAAAATTTCAAAGCTTTACACTAATTTTTACAACAGTTATTGAGAAAATATTTTTTTTTGCAATTCCGATCTTTTTCGCAATTATATTAACAATAAATGAGTATATCAAACTTTGTAATACGTCATTTTAAAACTTTTTCCATAATTAGGAAGATATTTGTACTAAAAAAATCATAAGTTTCTTTGTTTTCCGTTGATTTGAAAAAAAAAAGGGAAAATGTCATTTTTTGACAATTAATTGTTTATAAATAAAAATGGCCGCCAGATGCTACGCAGGAAATAGTTACAATTTGTTCCTATAGGTATTACTTGTCGAAAAAACGCTTCAGTACCCTGGCTGCTGAAGTGTCACGAACAGAGTATATTTTTGTCTTATTACCCTGGCCTATAACTGAAGCTATTACAGGAATTATTGAGATTGAAAACCCCTTGTTTTCCCATAGATAATAGATTTGATCATAGGTATTTATGAAGCCTAAACCTTAAAAATTCGAATTTTCCCGGGTATGAGGTTTACATCGTTAGGGTGCGTTCACTACGGAGACCATCGCATCCTATCCTAGCCTAGAGCTTAGTGTCCTACTCTTTATTTTGGTGAACGCTCGCATTTAACACTAGAAACACCAGAGCGGTCATTTTGACTGCTTTCTATTTTTGACACTCTGTTTTACTCATTCATAGTTATTTTAGAAACTTGATAATTTATGACTTTTCCTGGATCTATTTGAAGATTATAATTTCTCTTTTACAGCTACTTAGCGGTATTACTTTTTAAGATATGCTATTGTCTACCTAGAAGCACCGGAGCAGTCATTTTGACTGCTTTCTCTTTTTGCCCCTTTGTATTACTCATTCATATTTATTTTACAAAATTTATAATTTGGGACTTTAATATTTATTTGAGGATTATAATTTCTCTTTTACAGGTACTTTTACAGTATAATTACATTTTGAATATAGTTAATGTCTAGCTACAAAAATTGGGTAGTAATGACAAGGTATTCTACATTTTGTTCTATTTTTCTGGGAAGTTTTTACTTATTTTATTTATAAAATGCATCGAAAACATTTCTTATTAGGTAATTTGAGTATACTCTTTGCAAGTGCGTGCTCAATATGTATTTTGATTTTTCATTGTGATCTTTCTCTTTTCTGCTGTTATCACGTCTCGTCGATATTCGACTGAGCAATAACTGTTGGAGTGGTTACAGAATTTGTCAGATAATGAATATGAAGTAGAGTTATGTGATGAAAATATATCCAATACTGAAGAAGACGAGTATGTGCCTGATAAAGTTGATCAAGGACATTCATCGGGTAGCGATTCTGAAGATGAAGTTGAGATTGAGGATATACTCAGTACTTCTGCTTCAACTTCGAATGCTGACTTCAATACCTCTTTAGGAATTATTACCAACCAGGTAAAAGGAATTCTCGGAAGCAGTTTAGAGAATTCCTCCATCGACCCTATAGGATGGGAGTTACTTTTGCAATAGCGCTAATACACCACGTTAGCAACTATATTATATTAGTAGCTTCACTAGCTTATATTTATGTATTTACTTAGGCATATAATATTTTTGAGCATATTATTTTTTTATGTGCCTATCCGTGATGAATGTTGGCGACCATCATGGGAATTTTTACCTTATCCGCAGGATGTTCTTCCTGGGCCCCGTTTTCCAAATATTTTTCCTTGCAGGATGGCTTCTAGAAGGGTATATCTGGATTCATTTCGCATAATGTGTCCAAAGTATTCGAGCTTTCGAGATTTGATGGTGGTACCTCTCGGTTCTTCTATATTCTTCTGAGGACCTCCTCATTTGTGACTCTCCGATTCTTTTGTGACTATCCTCCGATATAGCCACATTTGGAATGTTTCCAATTTTCTGCACATATTCTTTATTCAAGGTCCACGATTCAACACCACAAAAAACAACAGACAAGACGTAGCAGAGGAAAGTGAAAAACATGTGAAATTTGTCATATACATAAATGTAAATAAAATTTGTGTGGGTCTTGTAAAAGCAAAATTGAAAAATTTTGCTACTGCATAAATCGTGTTTAAATAATTAAATAATTCATTAAATTAATTAAATATGTCTTTTATTATTAGTTATTAACTCAATATAGGTTTTTATCAAGTAAAAAATAATTCAAAAACGACTGGCAATAGAAATTCTAATACCCGTCATTTTGACCGCTGCCGTGCTTCTAGGTATGCAGAAATGTTGATGCTTCTAGTGTTAAAATAATGCATCTGGCGATTGAGGATATGGTACGAGCAGTACGAGGGATACCAGGGAGCGAGGGTAGGTGCCTCGTTGTGAGCAAAACTTAGATTTGTCTAGAGTCTTCCTACAAACGCTCAGTTATTGGCGCAATTCGTAGGTTGAAATTTTGAGTAATTGTCGAAAAACCAAAATTTTAAAGTTTCGTGTGTATGTCTGATCTTGACGGCTTATACATCATTTGAAAGCTTAACTTAACACTATTGATTTGATGTATTTGCGGTTCTCCTGTCTCTTCTTGAACCGAAGATATATACCCTCAAAAAATATGCCGCTTTGTACCTACCAAGTCCTATAGCTGGCGTATGGGGGTCAAAAGTCACAAACTACATAGGTTCTGAATCGGCCCTGACCCCCTCTTCAAACACAGAATAAAAAATTCAGATCGGTTTAACTTTTCCACACACATACATACATACATACATACATACATACATACATGGATACATATCCACAGAGATTTTCCCTTTTTTAAATAGAAAGTGATTCATATTTCTGAGCTCGGTAACTTTTGAATGGTATAACCGATTTTCAAAATTAGACATGCGTTGGAAAGTTAATGATCAGTACTATGAGAAGTCAGAAAGGTCGGACTTAAATTTTTGAAGTTTTTGGGAGTTTTGGGGACGAGAACGATAGGCAGAACTTATAGGCAGATTCAATAAAAAGCTGGTGAAACAACACAGTTTCTACAAAAAAAAATAGAACCTTCTATAACTAACTGGAACCAAGATAGTAAACTGCGAAAACTAAAGTTCCAATATATGTGAACCATCAACAGCTTGAATACGTAAACCAATACAAATATCTTGGTTGCTTGTTCAACAATCAAGTTGATTATAAATAAGAAGTAAGAGCTAGGATAGAGCTAAAAGCTTATTTTGTAACAGCAGCATTAATATCAGCCTTAAATGCCGTTTTCTGCATTGCTACGTATCGTCAATACTTTTGAATGGAACGGAGGCCTGGACACTCAAGAAAACGCCGATGAATAAGGTAGAAGCCTTTGAACACCGGCTTTATAGGAGAATCATGAAAATACCCTGGACAACTCACACCACTAACGAAAATGTTCTGAGTAGAATAGGTACAGATAGGGAGGTGCTGAAAATCATCAATGTTAGAAAAGTTAGCTACCCGAGACATATAATGAGAAAAAAAAGTACCACCTCCCGCAACTGATCATCCAGGGTAAGATTGAAGAAAAACGGGGTCCCGGTGGGCGCTAGATTTCATGGCTAAGAGACATCAGAGACTGGACTGGTCTTGATTTAAGATCTTTGTTTAGAGCCGCATTGGACAGAGACAAATTTGTCAGTGTAATCGCTAATCTCTACTAAAGGAAATATCACCACAAGTAGAAGAGATATGGAGTAATTTTTAAGTATGAAACACCTTAATTATCTCAGAAACGGCTTGCACGATTTTATATAGTTTGGTTGGTATGTATTTTGATGAGTGATGCGACCGATATTATGGTGGTTGGTTGTTGTCAGATCTTCTTTTTTCTGGAAATCTAATGAACTTTCTTATTTCAAATAGATTATCATCATAGAAATCATTTTATTATAATTGTATTATTTAATGAAGCTATTATTATTTGTGACAGTAACTAGGTAATAAAATGCTAATAAGTAAAAATAATATTTTTGCACTCTTTAACAGTCTATGTGTAATTTTACTAAATAAACTAAACTTTTAAACTTCGATTCTTGCATCCAGATTAAAAAAAATAAAGGTTCTTTATTGAAAGAACAAAAAGGAAAGGAAGGTTGTGGCAAGTGGCAGCGGATAGTTTTCCCATCTACTTTATTGTGGCGACCTTTTACGAGTACCATCACTTTAACAGGTTATAACTTTTGGGTCTAGGAAAGTTGATCGAGAACACTTCGTCGACGGAAAATTAGTCGACAACATTTGGTCGACAAACAGTTGGTCGAATGCACAATTCATCGAATGTACAATTCGTCGACGAACATTTGATCGAATGGATTTTTCGTCCACAAACTGTTATTTATCTTTAGGATAAAGGGATTAACGGTGACAAACGACGGATTATTGGTTTTTATTTTGTTAACTGGAATATTGTATTATACATACTTATCTGAATTTTTTTTGGAGAGTTTTGTTAATTTTTTTTTCTAAATCTTAGTTATTTTTAAATTTAATGAAACAATTGGATGCGGTGGGAGAGTAGATAGCAAATATAAACCGATATTTTAATTAGTAATGTTGTACCGTTCTTCTTTTAAAAGATAAGTCAAATTTGACTTATCTTTTAAAATGTTGTAGTAAAGCATTTCTATAGCTATAGTGAGTTTATTGCCCTACCTCTTTATGTGGCTTAATGATTTGGATTGTAAACACAGATAAGGAAGAGTGTGAATACCATGTAATATATGAGTTTATATGTACTTTTAAATTGATACATCAACATTTTAGACTACAGCAGAAATTTAAACAAAATCTTACAAAAAAATAAAAATCAATAATCCTTCATTTGTCACCATTATTCCCTTTTGGTCCTTGTCGACGAAAAATCTATTCAATCAAATGTTCGTCGACGAATTGTACATTCGATGATTGGTGAATTCGACCAACTGTTTGTCGACCAAATGTTGTCGACTAATTTTCCGTCCACGAAGTGTTCTCGACCAACTTTCCGACACCGATAACTTTTTACTCATTCACTATATATGCCATCAAAAAATTTAGAATCCGTTTAATTTTCAGCTGTGAATTTTAGTAAATAATGGAAGTATGAAAGAAAAAATTACTATCTTGGTTCCAGGTAGTTATAGAAGGTTCTATTTTTTTTGTAGAAACTGTGTTGTTTCACCAGCTTTTTATTGAATCTGCCTATAAGGGTGTGACATAAAAAAATATCAAATAACGAAATAACAAATATTTTTTGATAACAAGTAATAAAATGTTGAAGATACCTTAAAGCTGGAGCCTTCAAGAATAGATTGCAATTTACAAAATACCTATAGTCACTATTTGGACAAGTACAGTTGATTAAATAATCGCTCTCGGGGATAAACAGATTGAATAACTAATAAACTATTCAATCGATCTGGTTGAAATTTAACACAGTTTAATACCTCATTAATTCCCATTATTTCAATTAGTTACATTAAATGTCTTTATGTAAAAATCAAAGTTGTGAACATTTAAAAATTACGACAAAAATGATTGTTATTGAAAAAAAAATTGTTACTGCAATTATCTTGTTCAATGGTTTATGTATTTTAATTTGGAAATTCTCAAAATTAGAGAATTTTTTATGATCTATAACTTTTATTTGAAAGAGTTTTCCTTCCCTCCCTAAAATGTATAAGAGACGTTTTACAGCTTAAAAAATTTAACCAAAAATTTGTGACGCAAACAATAATAATATTTACGTGAACATACAAAAACCTATGTATACAGATTGGGCCAAATAAAAGTGTCCACCTCGATATTTGGCAGTATTTTAGATTTTAAGAAAATGACGAAACAGGTCAATTTTTGATCTAAGGGGGACACATTTTTACGGTACATACATCTGTCATTTGTCAACCCCCTCCCTTCCACATCCCCCACCCCTTATTTTAAATAGGGAATAATAGAGGTCGTGTGCTAGCTCATTTGAAACGTTATTCAATTCTTTATTCAGTAATATTAACATTGGTATAATTATTTGTGTCGATCGGATAGCTCAGTGCGACTAGCGGCTGACCCACACTTCACTTCGCCTTGAGGTATGTGAGTTCAAGCCCAGCCCAGGCCATCGGAAAAACAAAACGGCTAACGCGCCAGTATAAAATTCTAAATATGAATCTGGCGCTTACACTGGAATATGCGGGCATCTGATCGGCCTATGAGGGAGCAGTACGGCAAGGGATAAGGGCTTACAGCTCGGTGAGACTCCCCCATAGATCCCTATCGAAGGGCGTTGACGCCTAAGAACGGTGTAATACATAAATATTTGTACAGGGTGTCCAAGAAAAATTATTTTAAATTAAATTAATTGACATAAAAAGAAGAATGTATGTAATTTACTTAACTCAAAAGACATTCTACTGCTGATAGATAACAGAAAAAATGTTTATTTGATAAATAAATATTGTTTGTTGCTTAAATTCAATATTCAACCTACCAAGAAGCAGATGGGTGGCAGCTTGAACATTGAAATTAAGCAAAAAGCAATGTTTATTTATCAAAAAACATTTTTTTCTGTTTTGTGACAGCAGTAGAATGTATTTTGAATTAAATAAATTACATACATTCTTCTTTTTGTGTCAATTAATTTATTTTAAAAAAAAATTTCTTGTATAGAAAATTATGTTAATTTGTATATTACTGAATAGAGAATTGAATAAGCTTTCAAATGAGCTACCACACAACCCCTATTTCCTAGTTAAAAATAAGGGGTGTGGGATGTGGAAGGGAGAGGGTTGACAAATGACAGATGTATGTACCGTAAAAATTTGTCACCCTTATATCAAAAATCGACCTGGTTCGTCATTTTCTTAAAATCTAATAAATACTGCCAAATATCGAGGTGGACACTTTTATTTAGCCCACTCTGTATACTTCATAATGTATTAAAAAAAGTTGTATTAGAGACGTAAACGAATGCATATTTATATCATACAAGTCACTAAAAAGGTTCACCATAGAGTTTTTGTTTTAAAAAGAAGTGTTTTTCAAAAAAAAACGAAGTTCTCGGAAAGTGTTGGATTTATTTTTCTAAAAAAAATGTGATAAATTCTTTGCGGTTTCGTGTCAACACCATTGCGTCTCTCCATGTCACTCCTGTTCTCTCCAATATCTTTACGATTACTTAATCCCATGTCTGTCTTAGTCTGGCCTTTCGCCAAAACTTAAAAAACAAATTCCCCTCTGTTTTGATCAAAAAATTGCAATATTATGCAATCAAATTTTGCAGTGTTGAAAATAGTTTTTTTTTAATTATTTTTAAGAATCTCTCTCTCACACACACATACACACACTCTTGCTGAGGCTACCTGTAAAATTATATAAGTTCCTTTTTTTCTAACTTCATTTATTGCAAAAAAGGTTGTATGAGAAAAACAAATTGAATAACTTTTGATCTAATTGATGAACCACTCTAAAATTTTAACCACATTTTTAAAACCGTAAGACCCAACTTTTCACGCAATATCAAAATTATAATGGTAGGGGAGCAAAGTATGCTAAATGTGCAGTTACTCGAGCGTGATGAGGACCTATTAGGTTGTGAAGAGTAGGTCCTATAACCAAAAAAGTTAAGTAAAGTTTTCCATTTTAGTGGGGACTTTCCATTTTTAATTTAATTTTCCGTTTCCAATAACAGTTTTTTTTTAGATTATAGCGCCATCTATCCAAAATTCGAAAAAATATCTCGAATAAAAGTTACTTATTTTTGCGTAAGGAATCCCAATCTTCAATAAAAAATGGGGGCTCCCATTTAAGATTTTAAAGTACCCCCACCCCACCTCCGTGGGGGTCGTGTTTGGTACCATTCGATAGATTTTTCAAAAATATTGAATAAGTGTATTTTTCAGTTTTTCGATCTGATATTCATTTCGCGAAATATCGCGGAATTCGTATTTAAAATTTTAAATTTACCCTCACCTCTCTCCGTGGGAAGTCGTATTTGGTATGATTCGATAGATTTTTGAAAAATATTGAGCACGTATTTTTTAGTTTTTCGATCTTTTATTCATTTCGCGAAATATTCGCTTTTTTCTTGTGAAACTTTAGGACCCGTCCATTTCCTTACGCCCCGCTCAAATCGTCAGATTTTTTAAACATACACTGTTTTGCATGTACTTAACTTACCTTATCTTAATCTAACGATTTCGAGTTTTTCTAAGGATACATTTTTTTTCGATCCCCCTTAACGAACTCCCCTGCATTAAAAACCAATATATGGTAGAGGTACATTTTCAGGATACAAGATTTCTCCCCATGTAATAATCAGACGCCCTCGAGTAACTGCAAAAATCCCTGCTTGGGTTCCCTTACCATAAATTCCATTTTTACAAGAGTTAATAACATTATTTTAGTACAAATTAAGAATTCTTAGTTTTTTTTTCAATTTTCTAGGCAACAAATTAGTAAATCAACATTAATAGATCCCCATTTTATAGATTTAAACGTGTTTTATTAAACAACAACCTATTTATTTTCACTGGTAATTAAATACATCATTTTAAAATTATGTATTTTGGGCTTAAATTGTTAATAACTTAAAAAGTCTACTTAACCCAATGCAGGAAACATACAGGTTTTGGTTATCGAGATTCATAAAACTCAAAGAACTTATCAGATACCTGTCCTGATTAAAATCTCCAGTAGGGTAATTTTTAACCTTACTTCCCTGGACGATTAAAGCTATCACACACCTGTTATAAGTTTTACCGTGAATTCGATCAGTTTTTCATTTCTAAACTGGGTTATTCTAATTGCAGGTGAAGCTAAAGCTAACAAACATGTTGAAATATAAAGTATTAAATAATTGCAGTGAAGCTAAAATTATGTTTTGTTTTTGTTATAGACAGTTCAAAAAACTTCAGCAAATATTTGTGACGCTGATAATAACATGTATAGTATATACAAATACCACTGTGCCTACATAATTTTGTATAATATATTAGGAAATGTTGTACGAAAGACGTAAACTAAGGCATTTTAGATCATACAAATAAGAAGAAAGAAATTTCAAAACTAGTATAATAGTAGAATACAAAATCTAATAGTTTTATAGATTTCTATATAGAAATATATCTAAGTTTCATCTAAAAATATTATTTTCCAGATATCTAATCATCATTAATTGATGTTTTCTATTGGTTTCTATATTAATGCTATTAAGTATTCAAATTTTAGAATCTATTATTCTAAACTATTATCCTTGCAGTGCCAACTACTTGTCCAAATCTCATTCAAACAGCAACTTAATAAAAAAACAAAACAAAACTAAAAACTTGCAAAGAAACTTAAAAAGCGATGAAAACAAAACCAAATTACCGTTTAGTATTTCGCAGGAGTGTGTACTCTCGTAAAAATGAATAGTTA
Organism: Diabrotica virgifera virgifera; assembly: GCF_917563875.1. Taxonomy (NCBI): domain Eukaryota; kingdom Metazoa; phylum Arthropoda; class Insecta; order Coleoptera; family Chrysomelidae; genus Diabrotica; species Diabrotica virgifera. Next base: position 36,942,873 of record NC_065447.1, on the reverse strand, counting down.
ATGTCACAAAACACGAAAAACAACGTCGGCGTTTCAAAAAAAAGAATGTCAAGCAAAATTTGCAGGTTATGTTATACGGGCCCTGGCACAGACACTGGGTAAATGTCCTCGCTCGGAAAGCGACACGTATCCTTACTAGATCCTGCGTAGAGACGGACGAAACTGACGAGAATTTCGAAACGCTTTCCACTGTGCTCCGCTCTACTTGTTGTCTCCTTACGAGGGCGTTGCTAATTGAATAAGGCTGTTGCTGAATGCCGATTAAAAATAACTTCGTTTCCTAAAGTAATCGGAGCACCCATTAGATCCCTAATGCAATAAGATTTGTCGATTAAAATATATCTTATAACATTTTTGACAGTTAGACCAGGGAACTAAAGCTGTACCCCGGAGGTAAAGGACACTAAGTCCATATTCCTATTTTTCCAGGAGAGTAGTTTTAACGTTTTTTAAATTTGTAATCAGTAAATGCTCGAATGTTTCTTTTATTTAATCAAGATTAGTATATTATTTTTGTCGTATGTATAATCGTTTTCCTTCTATGAAGTGTTGTACACCTGAAGTTTACCTTTCATTATAATTTTTTTTTAATTTAAAGTTGGACATAGTATTGTTTACCTCTAACAACTTTTTTAAATAATGTGACATTGAATGTTAATGTCCCTACGAAATAAACAACACAAACTTGTTAAAGTGTTATTATTTTATACTATTATTTTACTAGAGACAAATAATATAATATTATAATAATTCAGTACACTTATAGACGACAAGACTTAAAATTTTTAGAGGCCATCGTCTTCATATCCTTGGTGGTAATCGTTTGTGGCTTCATTTCTATGTGTTAAATTTTGTCAAAAAGTATGAGAAACCGCAGGAGTAAAGGGCAATAGTGTAATTAGGTCACTGTGTACTTGTGTGATTGATAATGGGTTTATTAAGACGATTAATTTTTGCTATAAACGTTACTTGTTGCCTTCTATACCTCATTAAATTCACCTCATACATATTTTTATTTTTATGTTTCTTATCTAGTAGCGTTTTTTGAAGTTTTTGAAATCTGCAAGTTCCTGCTGACGTTTGCCTAACTAGGCTATTGTCAGTCCCATGGTGTTAAAATGGTCAAATTGGAGAGTTTCTTCCATTTTCTCTCGATCAAAGCCTGAACACTGTCTGCTTCGATATGTATGTGCCCTTTCACTAAAATCTTTTTTGTGATCGTCTGTATTTGAAAGGGGTACGTATGTAGTATCCAAAAGTAGCACTTATATTTTTATTTTGGCTATAACAGTTATTGGTTCACAGAGTGATGTCCTCTACTTGACTACCTGGAATTGTATTGTGAGGCTATTTTCAAATTGACGAGGCAATTTTATTTACACCACATGCCCCTTGCGATTCGTCCCACATTATACATTGTACAGAGGAGTCACCTGTATCATATACATAATGTAAAAAATATCTGCGTATAACCACTTTTTTACTTTTAGTTTTGTCTGCATGTCTTTAATTATTGCATTCATCAATGTACAATTGGTGCATCATTTTTATTGTTAGGTTCTGTTTCCAGATAATTTCTATCGCTCCTTTCTCTGGATTAATGACTCGTACGTTGGGAAGGAATTGATATGTTAATGTATACTATCTATATACATATACATATACATCCATTTTTTTTAATGACGATATATTTTAATGTTTGAAAAGTGTAAGACTAAAAGGTAAAAAAATAAAAAAGATTTAAAAATAAAAAACGCTTTTCTTTAGTTACGAGTGACTAAAATTAAAAATATAAAAAAATCAACCAAAAAGCAAAAAATGACAAAAATTCAAACTTGAAGGATTATTCGAAAAAACTGTTAGACAGATTAATTATACAAAAATCTCGCACATTCGCTAAAAAATTTAAAAAATCTAACACATTCGTTAAAGAAAAGCTTTGCCGGCTTCCAAATCAGCTTTATTAACCAATTTACACTACTGGCCAGATTTTTTGCTCCATGCTTTAAAAGTTCAAGAGGGATTCCACCTGCTCCAATACCTTTGTTTTCTTTCAATTATTATATTGCTTTGATGACTTCTTCCTCTGTTGGAAAGTTATCTTTCTCTCTTTCGTCATCCATGTCTTCGAGCTGAATATCTGCTTCTTGCTTCTTGCAACCTCATGTCACTTCTTAGAGTTTGTCTAGCCATATATTGTCGCCTTTCTAGTATCTGGGGCACTATTCTTGAACAGTCGTAAGTACAAATGTCATTCGCAAGATTGAAGGATGCGAACGAAATAGAGTTTTTCGTATTCTTGAGCACTCGCAACAATTTCGCACGTTCCAAACTCGCTACGAGTGCTTGTAATCATTCGCATCGTCTTCGCAAGTGAAGATTGTAATGTTTTATGTTTATTTTTAAATGGAATTTGGAAATTGTATAATATATTTAATTGTTGCTGTGACTTTTATGTAGAATAATAATTGGTGCGATAAGTTATTATATAATTTTATTCATTTATTAATATATAATACATTTTTTAATTTTCCAGGTAAAGTTAAAGTCATTTTTAAGAAGAAAAATTCTTTTGAGTAAAGGCATTTGAAAATTTTGCGCTTAGCAAATTAGGATTTTTTTTATAAATTCCAGCAATAATTTTTTTCTCGTCTGGCATTGGTTGTTCGTTTTGCTTTAACTAATGAAATTTCCATTTTCAAAATACAAATATAAACAATATTAGGCTGTGTAACATCGTGTAACCATGTGTAACAAAAACAATAAAAATAAATAATCGAAATTTAATGAACCCTAACGTTCCCTAACCCTATTCCGAATTCCTACAGCAGACAGCAGTGAAGATAGACGTTTTAGATATTTACAGTGTTGCTTAATGTATTTAGACGTGAACAATGCGAATGGTCGCATGTTTCTGCGAACGGTCTGCAAACGGTCTGCAAACAAGAAGGCCATTTTTAGGAAATGTTCCCAAATCAATCCTTCGCAACTTACGTATACGAGCTAACTGCGAGTGATGTCGAGAATAGCGAGCCTGGTCCTGATCAGCAATAATTGAGTCTGTTCTGTTTCTAACTATTCATAGTTTGGGTTTGGAAAGCGACACGTATCCTTACTAGATCCTGCGTAGAGACGGACGAAACTGACGAGAATTTCGAAACGCTTTCCAGTGGGCTCCGCTCTACTTGTTGTCTCCTTACGAGGGCGTTGCTAATTGAATAAGGCTGTTGCTGAATGCCGATTAAAAATAACTTCGTTTCCCAAAGTAATCGGAGCGCCCATTAGATCCCTAATGCAATAAGATTTGTCCATTAAAATATATCTCATAACATTTTTGACAGACCAGAGAAATAGCAAATAAGAGTCCTTTTTAGTGACACTCTTTAAAACAGGTACGAGTATCTAATAACTGCTTTTGGGAAATAGAATATAGAATAGATAAAACGGAAATATACAGGGTGTCCCGAAAAGATTGGTCATAAATTATACCACAGATTCTGGAGTCAAAAATATGTTGATTGAACCTAACTTACCTTAGTACAAATATGCACATAAAAAAGTTATAGCCCTTTGAAATTACAAAATGAAAATCAATTTTTTTCAATATTTCGAAAACTATTAGAGATTTTTTATTGAAAATAGACGTGTTGTCTTCTTATGGCAGGAACATCTTAACAAAAAAATATAGTGAAATTTGTGTAACCCATAAAAGTTTTATGGGGGTTTTGTTCCCTTAAACCCCCCTAAACTTTTGTGTATGTTCGTATTAAATTATTCTTAAAGTATTATTAGTTAAACACAGTATTTTTAAAACTTTTTGCCTCTTAGTACTTTTTCAAAAAGCCAGTTTTTATCCAGATATTTTGAATATTTGTCAAATCCACCACCTATTTGTATATGGTTAAGTACGAATATACACTATGTCCGTAAAGTATGGAACAAATTATTTTTTAGCTAAACAGCATTTTAAGAAATAATCCTGAAACACGTCGATTTTTGATTTTAATTTATCGTATTTTAAAATAATATTCTAATATACAGGGTGAATTACTTTCGAGTAATGACGTCACCGTCATTTTTTTTAAATGGAACACCCCCATTTTGTCTCAATTTTCGGATTACTCTAGCTGAGCTGATTCCAAAAATGTATCACATGTTGTTTCAATTTGGTACAGGGTGGACAAAAATACAATAGTTTTGTGTGTGTTCATAAAGTAACGCGTTAGTTAAATTAACAATATCAAAAACACTTTTTGTCTAGAGGACAGAATATGAAAGAAATTATTTCTTATCAATTTAAAAGAAACATAGTAGGCTATCTGTAGGCTTCTGTCCGCTAGACAATAAGTATTTTTGATAATATTGTTAATTTAACTAACGCATTACTTTATGAACACACACAAAACTATTGTATTTTTGTCCACCCTGTACCAATTTGAATCAACGTTTTGTACCAATCTGTACAAATGTGATACATTTTTGGAATCAGCTCAGCTAGAGTAATCCGAAAATTGAGACAAAATGGGGGTGTTCCATTTAAAAAAAAATGACGGTGACGTCATTACTCGAAAGTAATTCACCCTGTATGTTAGAATATTATTTTAAAATACGGTAAATTAAAATCAAAAATCGACGTGTTTCAGGATTATTTCTTAAAATGCTCTGTTTAGCTAAAAAATAATTTGTTCCATACTTTACGGTCACAGTGTAGAGGCCTGGTAATAATATGAAAAATCTATAATTTACATTTTTATAACATGAAAATATACTACGAGGCAAAAAAGTTTTAAAAACACTTTGTTTAACTAATGGTACCGCAATAAAAGTTTAATTGGAACGTCCACAAACATTTGGGGGGTTTTAAGGAACGAAACCCCCATACAATTTTTATGTAAACATAATAAAAAAAGCCGCATCTCGATAAAAACTGGTTTATCGAAAAAAGACTAAGAGGCAAAAAAGTTTTAATAATAATGTGTCTAACTATTGGTACCACAATAATAATTTAATTGGAACGTACACAAAAGTTTAGGAGGGGTTTATGGGAACAAAACCTCATAAAATTTTTATGGGGTGCACGAATTTCAGTAGAATTTTTTGTTAAGATTTGCCTGCTCTAAGAATGCCACGTTCCTATTTTCAATAAAAAATCTCAAATAGTTTTCGAAATATTGGAAAAAAATTATTTTTATTTTGTAACTTTAAAGGGCTATAACTTTTTTTGTGCACATTTGTACTAAGGTAAGTTGGGTTCAAACAACATATTTTTAACCCCAGAATCTATGGTATAATTTATGACCAATATTTTCGGGACACCCTGTATATAAATATAGAACGGAAGAATAGCGCCCTTTTTTTGTGTGTGAATTTGATGGCCTTGGCTGGGCCAATTAGTCAGACATTTTATTTTAAAAACAAACAATTTTTTTTTCAATCAGAGGAATTTTTTCTGTATTTCTAACTCTAAATATATGTACAGTTACGATCATTGAATAGTTTACAGGCTTACGTATCTAGGAGCCGATTTTTTTAAATTTTACCTCGTTTAAATGCACCTTTTACGTCAAAGTGACGTTACCAATGGTGTACCTAGAATAGGTTGATTAAAATTAAAAAATCAAAATAATATAAATAGGTATATTTTATAAAATTTAACAAAAATGCCAAGGTCCATTAGTTGTCGAGTCATTAAGCTAAATAAAAAAAAATTAACAAAATGGAAAGCATACAAAGAAGATTTTTGGAGGAGTTTGATATCGTTTTATTTTATTTTTCAACACGCGAAATTTTTGACAACTATTGACTTTTTGATATTTTTTGACTGACATTTATCATATCCGTACGACACTGCAATTTTACAGTATTACAATATAAAAATTAAGGTGTAAACTATTCAGTGATCGTAACTGTACATAACAAACTAACATACTACTATCTAAAAAAATACACTGATTTGGATGTAAATATGTTTTTGTATATATTAATTTTTTTGTATATGTTTTTTATTAAATTTTTAGTTTGTTTTTCTTTTTTTCTTTTTTTTAATTGTTTTTTTTACTACGCTAAAACATAAGCCCGATTCAACTTCTCGGAGGTTTTCATCTTCTTAGTTTTTTTTCTTTTTTTTTCCTTTTTTTTCTCTTTTTTTCTTGTTTTTTTTCTCTTTTTTTTGCTTTTTTTCTCTTTTTTTTATTTTTTTTCCTTGTTCTTTTTTTTTCAATTATAATATACAATAATTACTTAAAACTACAGGGTTAAAAAATAACACCAAAACAAACACGTTTATTTTGTTCCAACAAACATGCCTGTTTTGTTTTAACAAAATTACTTAAATGCAGGGTTAATTATATTGCTACAATTTATATTCACAGTTTTTGATATGTTCGTAAATTGTTTTTAATCTATTAATATCTTCAGGAAAAACAAATTTTTCAGGTAGACAGGAAGTGGAATTTTTAAAATATTAAGATTTTCATAAAATTTGTTTATATTTACTGATTGATAAGAACATTCGAGGAGAATATATAGTAGATCACCTTCTTTTCCACACTCACACTTAAGTGACTCTGTGAGGCCCAAACTGAACATATAAAGGGGAGTAAGAGCGTGATTACATCTCAATCTATTTATAACTCTTATGAAATGACGATTTGATACAGAATGAAACCATCTTTTTATGGGAATTTCAGGCTGCATTTGTTTGTAATTACTTCCAGTTCTCGTGTTTCGATAATACGTTTGCCAGTTTTCTTTTCGATGTCGTTTACTAATAATATCAATATCCGAAATGGGTAATAAGTTCAAGGGAGGTTCTTCGCCTATTTCTAGGGCGGATTTGTCTAGCCTGTCTACTATTTCGTTACTCCTAATGCCCGCGTGTCCCTTTATCCATGATATAATGATGTTTTTCCTAAATTTGCAATTTTATTATAAAGAGTCATAATTTCCAGTTCTATATGATTTAGTTGTTGGGACTTATGTACTAAGTTATTCTGTCAACGATACTCTTACTGTCTGTAAATATTATGCAGCTATAGGTTTCGTTACTATATATGTGTCTTAAAGCAAAAAGAATAGCGCCCTAACCGAAGAATTTTTTAGCGAATGTGTGAGATTTTTTTATATTTAATTTGTCGAACAGATTTTTTCGAATGTTCCTTCGAGTTTGAATTTTTAACTTTTTAGTTGATTTTTTTATAATATTTTTAATTTTAGTCACTCGTAAGTAAAGAAAAGGGTTTCTTAAAAAATTTGTTTTTCATATTTTTCTATTTTTTACTTTTTAGTCTTACACTTGTCAAACAAAATATATCGTCATGTTTATTAAAATATACAGTGCTACTCAAAAATTCGTACCCCCCTTGTATCTTTTGAACGGTTATACCTATAATAGTGAAATTTGGAGGGAGGAAATAAACGGACGCAAGCTTCTTAACTAGTCATGACAAGTGAAGTAATAGTGACAGCTGACGTTACAGAGCCACGGTGGCCGATAATTTTAAATGGGACCTTATGGCAAGTGATACCTCGTTTGAAAGGTATTTAAAATACCTATTCAGACATACTAGTTGATTTTGATGAATAAATTAAATAAATATAATAATGTAGTTTCGCATTTAATTAATAAAAATTCAAATGTCCGCCTAAGGTTTTTTGTCAAGAAAACTTGACGTTTTTCAATTCTCTAGTAGTTTTTACGTCAATTTCAACCTTTTTGACAAGCAATCATATGCGGAATTTTGAATTTTTATTAATTAAATGCGAAACTACAATTTTATATTTATTTTATTTATTGATTAAAATTAGCTTAAACTCAAACAAAATTAGTATGACTGAATAGGTATTTTATGTATAGTTCATACCGTGCTACTCAAAAGTCCGTACACCCCCTCGTATGTCTTGAACGGTTATACCCATAACAGTGAAATTTGGTGGAAGGAAATAAACGGACGTAAGCTTCTTAACTGGTCATGGCAGGTGACGTAATACTGACAGATGACTTTACAGAGCCACTGTGACAGATAATTTTAGATGGGACCTTATGGCAAGTGATACCTCGTTTGACAGGTATTGAAAATACCTATTCAGTCATACTAATTTTGGTTGAGTTTAAGCTAATTTTGATGAGTAAATGAAATAAATATAAAATTGTAGTTTAGCATTTAATTAATAAAAATTCAAAATTCCGCATATATGATTACTTGTCAGACAGGTTGACGTTGACGCTAAAAACTACTAGAGAATTGAAAAACGTCAACTTTTTTGACAAAAAAATCATAGGCGGACATTTGAATTTTTATTAATTAAATGTGAAACTACAATATATTTTTTAATTTATTCACCAAAATCAAAATCAACTAAAATCCAAAAAAAAATAGTATGACTGAATAGGTATTTTGAATACCTTTCAAACGAGTATCACTTGCCATAAAGTCCCATTTAAAATTATCGGTCACAGTGGATATGTAACGTCATCTGTCACTATTACGTCACCTGTCATGATTAGTTAAGAAGCTTACGTCCGTTTATTTCCTCCCTCCAAATTTCACTATTATAGGTATAACCGTTCAAATGATACGAGGGGGTTACGGACTTTTGACTAGCACTGTATAATTAGTTTAAAGCTGTAAAAGTTTTAAATTTCTTCATTTTAAAAAACAAGAGAATTTAAGCATGTTCCGTTAAAATCTTTTTTTTTTATTTAAACAATTGTTAACATAAAAAAAATGTTATTGACTATTCGTGTATTGTTTCCGTGAATGCATGTCTGCAAATTTTCATTCATTTACATTGAAGAAAAGGCAGTCAAATTAAGGTATAAAGATTTGACTCAAACGGTTGAACTAAAGAAAAACGTTTAATTATAGTCAATGTTTCCATGACTGATTAAGTTTAAAGGGTTTTTACCCTAATATTTTCATTTTGGTGGTTACATGTCAGCATCTTGTGAGCACTGATGATGATCTGTAATTAGATTGGCAACTAGTTCTGCTTGTGATGTATCCCTTTTTAGAGAATTTTAATAAATATATATATATACACCGTTCCTAGGCGTCAACGACCTTCGGTAGGGATCTCTGGAGCAGTATCACCAAGCCGCAAGCCCTTATCCCTTGCCGTACCGCTCCTCCATAGGCCGATCAGACGCTAGTTTATTCCAGACCAAGCCGTAAACTTAATAAGTATACTTTTATAAAAAAAATTGTCAATCGCCATCGAAGGAGAAGAGTTGCCGTACACAGCATTCAAGCTCTCTTTGATTTCACTGAGTGATTTTCCTTCCAAAAACAAGAATCGAACCACCGAGTCTGATTCAGCTGATATTTTGGCATAGGCCGTCTACAAGAATGTATTTTACCATAGTAGATTTCTCGTGCTATATTGGTGCCATCGAACGGAGAGGCTAAGTACTTATCAGAGCACCCTAATTCGATTATTCTCCTTCGAGTTTCATTTTTTATTTTTATTTAAAATTCCAATATTTTTTAAATTTTTACCATTCCATCTTTACCATTAAGTAGTGCCGCCTTTAAAACCATATTATTCTTATACTAAATTATTTAAATTCAAGATGCAGTAGAAATAAACAAACCAAGCCACGTTAAATGATACTAGGAGCACCCCTGAATCATAATTTAAAATGTATATACAGGGTGTCCAGAAACTCTACCGACAAACCAAGACAGGAGATTCTTCAGATAATTTTAAGACAATTTAGCTCAATTCGCCTAGTCCGAAAATGCTTCCTAAAGAAGCTAGAGCTCTTTGAACATGGCTTCTTGTAATTAGTTTTTCTTAAATGTCTCCAGAACGCTTCAATTTAGAAAAACGAAAATCGGTAAGTATATTTATCTTCTAGAGATAAATCGATTTCATCCATTGCCAATTTCTAGTACCGATCATAGGCGTCCGTTTTGGGTAGGGCAACGGTTATTTTATCACATAACTTTTTTGTCTTTAACTTTTAAGCAATTTTGACACTGGGTTATTAAATTGTGAGGTATTCTAGTACTAAAAGGTTCTCTTGGTTTAAGTTCGTAGGACACACGGTTTTCCAGAAAAATCGAATTAAAAATTTTTCGTTTTTTCAATTAGAATAAAAATTGAAAATTTTTTTCAAAAAAAAACGGTGTATTTTATTAACTTAAAGCAAGAGTAACTTTTAGTACTAGAATACCTCATAGCTTAATAATCTAGAGTCAAAATGCTTAAAAATGAAAGACAAAAATGTTATGCGATAAAACAACCGTTGGCCTACCCAAAACGGACGCATATGACCCGTACTAGAAATTTGCAGTTAATGAAATCGATTCATCTTTGAAATATAAATAAACGTACCAGTTTTCAGATTTCTAAATAGTTTTTTTTATTTTTTTTTTTTGGAAATTCAAAAAAAGAAAAATTTTCAAATCGATTTTTCTAGAAAACGGTGTACCCTATCGACCTAAAACAAGAGTACCTTTTAGTTGTAGAATATCTCACCATTTAATAATCCAGAGTTAAAAATGCTTCAAAATTAAAGATAAAAAAGTTATGCGATAAAATAATTGTTGCCCTACCCAAAACGGAAGCCTATGACCGGTACTAGAAATTCGCAATACATGGAGTCGATTTATCTCTGGAAGATAAATATGTGTACCAATTTTCGTTTTTCTCAATAGAAGCGTTCTGGAGTTATTTAAGAAAAGCTACTTACAAGACGCCATCTTCAAAGAGCTCTAGCTCCTGTTGGAAGCATTTTCGGACTAGGTGAGTTAGGTTAAAATATCTCAAAATTATCTGAGGAATCTCCTGCCTTTGTTTGTCGGTAGAGTTTCTGGACACCCTGTATATTGTAAACCCCAAATCATGATTTCCAAAGTTTAAATATTGTAAATTATGATTCGGGAGTGCTCCTAGTAGCATTTAACGTGTCTTTGTTTGTTTATTTCTACTGCATCTTGAATTTAAATTTAGTATACACTTCTTAAGTTATTGTTGCCTATTGTTAACTGTGGCGTTCTCCTCGCGAATAATTGTAAATATTTTTTTAAATTCATAAATTTTTATTAAAAAAAAAGTCTAAGTTAACGACTGTTACTAGAATGTTTTCTTTCTTTCGAGGCATTTGTCGTAAAATTTCTTTTTTATCGACAATAACTTTATCTAGAATTCCTAAACTAATACTTAATGCATCAGCGTGTTTCTAAAAAATTTGTTTCTTAGAGGCAGTAAAGTACAAAATTTAAATCCCTTACGGCGCACACAGATAAAAAGCGGTTTATATTTTCTCGTTCTGTTGCAAAATAATTCAGCAAGGAGACGACCATTTCTTGAGAACAAGTATCTTAATGTTTAAGCATTTTTCAAACAAAGAAATATAGAGCAGGATAATCTGTAAAAAAACGTCTATTTTTGGATGTGAGAGGTGGCATTCGGATTTTTGCAGATAAAGTTAGGTGACACCTTCAGTAATAATAATTGACTTATGCTCCTTCTCACATATGCCCGGAACATTAATAAAAAAATTAAAATATTTAAAAATTTCAAAAAACATCGATTTTTTTCTGCTTTCTTTGCTTACACCTTTAAAACGATTCGTTTTGGAACAAAGTCGTACAGAAATAAAATAAATATTATTGAATTTTGTGTGATATACGACTGGTCAAAAATGTCAAGGTATTAGCTTTTCTGCAATATAGCAATAAATACAAAATAAGGGGGCAAAATACGCCTGTTGTTATTTAATGTTTCTTAACCCCTTTGGTGGCACTTAACACCTTAGTAATTCGCTTAGAAAATTCTTATAACTTATTGAAACGGTCTTCCAAATTTCATTAAAATCGACCTAATAGATTTTGCATAATAAATTTCCAATCTAAATGGTTTTAAAAAAGTTAATTTATTTTAAATCTTTCTGAACAAAAAGTACACAATTTATAAGTTGGCTAATTTTTTTACATATAAAGAGGTGCTTTACCTATCTAATACACTTTACAGAATTAAAATCGGATTATTTAAGGGGCCTCAGCAATGTTTTTAATTTAAAAACAATTTTTTGGCTTATAAACAAATAGCTTTATTTAATAATAAAAAAATTAATTTTTAGCAATGGAAATAATCAAAACCGGTATAATTTGACTTAAACTTTCAAATGCTTTCAGCAGAATTGCTAATTTATTTTTTAATCAAAAGTTATTCGCGTTCAAAAATTGCAATTTTTCGATTTTTTGAAAGTTCCACCTTTATCTCGAAAACTATGCATCCTACGAAAAAACTTATAAGAACATTGTTTGCTTAGAATTACCCAAGAAATACAAAAAATGTTTTATTTTGCGAAAAGTTGATGTTATGTAATTCCTCAAGATCTTTGTTTATAACAATTTTATCGACATCCGGATCAACTGTTACCCAAAAAATTCGTGTTCTACGGGTCAAAATACATAAAAAAAATCTTGGGTAAGTCCATCTAAATTCTAAATAAAGTAGCACCCCCTCCTGGCCACAGCACTAATTTGTTTATAAGCCAAAAAATTGTTTATAACTTTAAAACATTGCTGAGGCTGCTTATGTAATCCAATTTTAGTTCTGTAAAGTGCATTAGATAGGTGGGGTACTTCTTTATATGTAAAAAAATTGACAAGTCTTTGTATGTTCTAGTTTTTGTTGTGCAAGATTTTAAAAAATTTAATTTTTTTAAAAAAAGTTTAGATTGCAAAATTATTATGCAAAATCTAGTAAGTCAATTTTAATGAAATTTGGTAGACGGTTTTAGCACATTACAAAAATTTTCTAAGCGGATTAGGAAGGTTCCAAGTGTAGCCTAAGTGATGGAAAAATATTGAATAAAACAGGCTTGTTTTGCCCCCGTATTCAGGGACGCTGCTAGGGTGCTATGTGCCCTTGTGCAAAATCTGATGAAGCGCCCTCTCAAAAAACAAACACTTTACTTTAGCAGGACAGAAAAAAATGCGTTTTATTATCCAAAATTTTATTAACACAAAACTAAAGAAGGGCAATGGCATAACTATGTATATGATAGTATATATATGATATATGATAATATATAAATATGATAATAAATAAAATGACAAGAGGTCCTTAACTCACATTATTTCAACTTTTCTAACTTTTAGAGCTGCAAATTTTTCTACAATGTCACTAATTTCAATGCTTGATAATAAATCATGCTCTATAGAAACAGTTGCTAAATTCGATAATCGTTCTTGAGACATTCTAGACCTTAAGTAATTCTTTATCAATTTTAATTTTGAAAAGCTGCGTTCTGCTGAAGCTACAGATATTGGTAATGTTAGAAAAACTATTAAGGCTATGGTAACGTTTGGAAAAGTATCTGTCAATGCGTTAGTATTAATGAATTGCAGTATATCTATTGGTGAAATATACTTATTTTCTAAAAAACCTTTCAATGTTTTCAACTCCTCAAACAGTAACATACCATCAATATCAGCATCAGTGGGGTTTTTACTGTCGGTGAGTTTTAATTGTAAATTCTTACAGTAATTTAATAATAAATTATCTTCAAAAGTTTCTATTAAAAACGTTATCAAATACTTTATGATGCTCTTCAAGGACCTTAAAACGGTCATTAAGTGACCCGAGGGTAGCATCTAGTACAGAAAAAAAGAAGTCCGCCTTAAACTTTATTTTAGAATCAACCGTGGCAGTTTCATCTGCTCCTTCATAGGTGAACATTCGCTTCTTCCTTCGAGTAATTTTAGGAAAATACAAATCTATATCAAATTGATCAGCTAATTCTTTAGCGGAGCTAATTATATTTTCAAATGTTTCATCTGATCTATAATTTTGAATTAAATGAACAAAATTTTTTAAATTAGATAGTGCTTCAGAAATATCAGTTTTTGGATTTTGTAATATCTTACTAACAACGTTAATTTTTGTTAACACATCATACCATATAAATAAAGAACAAATAAATTTGAAAGACATTATCTTTGGAATAAGTGAATTTGCTAATGTTCTGCTATCGATATCTTTTGATTCATCTTCAGCTATCAGTGATTCTATGAAACTTTTATTGCAGTTTACAGTTTGTCGCGTGGAGACATAATATAGATTATCCCTTCACGACTATGTCTTACTTAATATTGAAATAAACTAGTTATGATAGGGAATCTTGAGGATGGTTTTATGAGGGTGTACCGTGACGAAATATTGCATTGTATTGTATTGTAAAATATTTATTACCTGCAATATAATCTTCCTCTAGATTCCCTACTATACAAGGTATTATTTGAAATTCTTTGAACTGAAAAAGCGCCCCTCTCGTACTATGCGCCCTTGTGCCATGCACAATTTGCACAACGGCTTGCGGCGTCCCTGCCCGTATTTTATATTTATTGCTATTTTGCAGCAAGGATGATAAATTTAGACATTTTTAACCAATCGTATTTGATATAAAATTTAATCATCTTTGTTTTATTACTATACGACTTTGTTCCAAAATGAATCGTTTTAAAGTTATAAGCAAAGAAAGTAGAAAAAAAACGAAATTTTTTGAAATTTTTAAATATTGTATGTTTTTTATTAATGTTCCGGGCATATTAAAGAAGGAGAATAAATCAGTTATTATTAACGAAGTTAGCACCTAACTTTATCCGCAAAAATCCGAATGCCACTTCTCACATCCACCTAAAAACAGATCCTTCTGGTCTAATAGTAAAATAAAAAGAAAATGAATATGGATTTGAAAAAAACGCTCATTTAGTAGAATTACTTCTTCTTCTTCTCTTCTTCTTCTTTTTTTATAGACATGACTCTGTCTGTTTTTTCAATGTGCCTCTAGTAAGTTGTCGTTCCATCGTTTTCGTAGTCTTCCCACTGATCCTGTTCCTATTGGGGAACCGTCTCTCGCTGTCCTGACTACCCTATTTGTTGTCATTCGGCTTAGGTGTTCATTCCATTCTATTCTTCTGTTAATTACTCAGTTGTTAATGTTATCCACCTTGCACCTCCGTCGTATATCTGTACTTCTAGCTCTGTCCCATAGAGTCTTACCATCGATTTTTCGAAGGGTTTTCATCTCCGCTGTTTCGAGCAATCTTTTTGTCCTCTCTGTGTCAGGTCGTGTTTCTGCCGCGTATATCATTATTGGTCTGATGACTGTTTTGTAAATTCTGCCTTTCATTTCTTTTCCGATATTTTTATTTCTCCTTATTTTGTCATTCAGGCAACCTGCGGCTCTGTTTGCTCTATTCACTTGATCTTCCACTTCTGCTTCGAGTCTTCCGTAGCTAGATAGTGTGATGCCTAGGTATTTAAACTCCAACACTTGTTCTATTATCTGACCTTCCAGCTCCAATTTACATATTATTGGATCTGCTGTTATAACCATGCATTTTGTATTTTTTGAGGAAATTAACATTTTAAATTTTCTGGCGATTATGTTGAATTGGTGCAGCATACGTTGTAAATCATCTTCACTTTGAGAGATTAGTATTGCATCGTCCGCATAGCAGATTATTTTAAGTTGTTTTTTTTCCATTTGGTATCCTTTTTTAGTTCTTACTTTTTTATTATTTCGTCCATAATCAGGTTGAACAATAAAGGACTCGAGGAATCCCCCTGTCTTATCCCATTCCGGCTTTAATTGGGTCAGTTAGTTCATCTTCCACTTTTACTTTTATTGTGTTGTTCTGGTAGATGTTTTCTATCGTTTTAATTATTCCCAGAGGTACCTCTCTCGAGTATAACAAGTGGATAACGTCCTTTAATGTGACCATGTCAAATGCTTTCTTAAGGTCCACGAAACATAAATATGCAGGTTTGTTGTATTCCAACGATTTCTCTTGAACTTGCCTCATTATAAATATAGCGTCAGTGCATGGCCTTCCCGACCTAAAACCTCGAATTACTTGAAACAATAAAATTAAAAGAATACAACAATTTTCATTGTAAAAACCGTCGAACTCTATAGGCCAAATCAAGGTTTTTTTATAAATATGTTACACAGAGTGGGCCAAAGAAAACAGTCTATCTCGATATTTGGCAGTATTTATTATATTTTAAGGAAATGAAGAAACAGGTCGATTTTTGATCTAAGTGGGACATATTTTTACGGTACATACATCTGTCATTTGTCAACCCCCTCCCTTCCATTCCCCCCACCCCTTATTTTTAAATAGGGAATAGGGGTCGTGTGCTAGCTCATTTAGAAGCTTATTAAATTCTCTATTCAATAATACTTACATTGACATAATTATTTATACAGGGTGTTCAAGAAAAAATATTTTGAATTAAATTAATCGACACAAAAAGAAGAATGTATGAAATTTATTTAACTCAAAATACATTCTACTGCTCAGAGAAAACATAAAGATATGTTTATTCGATAAATAAACATTGTTTGTTGCTTATATTTAATATTCAACCTACCAAGAGGCAGATGGGTGGCAGCTTGAACATTGAAATTAAGCGAAAAGCAATGTTTATTTATCAAAAAACATTTTTTTCTGTTTTGTGACAGCAGTAGAATTTAATTTGAGTTAAATAAATTACATACATTCTTCTTTTTGTGTCAATTAATGTAATTAAAAAATTTTTTTCTTGGACACCCTGTATAAATATTTATGTTAATGTTTATATTACTGAATAGAGAATTGAATAACCTTTCAAATGAGCTAGCACACGACTCCTATTCCCTATTTAAAAATAAGGGGTGGGGGAAGTGGAAGGGAGGGAGTTGACAAATGACAGATGCATGTACCGTAAAAATGTGTCCCCCTTAGATCAAAAATCGACCGGTTTCGTCATTTCCTTAAAATCTAATAAATGCTGCCAAATATCGAGGTGGACTGTTTTCTTTGGCCCACACTGTATATAAATTAAAGTAACTGAGCCCTTTAGAATATTCAAAAATGGGTGAAAGACGTTTAAACCCCGAAAAATCCCATAAACAACAGTTTTTAAGATTTTTGAAGGTGGCGAACCTTACACAAAGAAATTTGAAAATAATGATAATACCATAATTATTTTTATTTTTAAAAATTTAAGTTGTTTATGGGATTCTTCGGGGTTTGAACGTTTTTCACCCATTTTTGAATATTCTAAAGGACTCAGTTACTTTAATTTATATATAAACATATAAAAAAAAACTTAATTTGGCCTATGGAGTTCGATGATTTTCACAATGAAAATTGTTGTATTCTTTTAATTGTTTCAAGATTTGACTCTACTAAAAGAGCGTTTTGTTCAGATCCATATTCATTTTCTTTTAACTATTTATAATGGGAAATGAGCCACAATATTATTAAAAAATGATTTTTATTAATGTTTCGACGCCCAAATCGGGTAGTATTTTGTATTTTGACAACGGCACCCGATTTGGGCGTCGAAACGTAAATAAAAATCATTTTTTAATAATATTGTGGCTTATTTCCCATTATAAATAGTTAAAATTGTAAAAATGCCACAAGAAAATGTTATTTTATTATACAGTATCCGCCAAAATAAACAGTACCGAAAATAAAAACAAATATTGATGAATTAATTTTTATAATACATGGTGCATCATGGCGTTCAAAATGCGCATCATGGCGTTGAAAATAAGCTTTATAACGTTTCTGAAGATCATCAAACATATTTTAATAATAATAATAATAATAATTTTAAGAAAAGTGGTTGCTGCAAATGTTGAAAATAAGTTATTATTCTTTGCCGTAATTCTCCAACAGTTTCTGACGGATTTTCCAAGCGAAATATTGAATTCTTCATCATACACCAAGTGTAGGTATCAGGTGGTGTAAATCCAGTGAATGAGGTGGATACTCGAAATCTGGGCGACAAGAAAAAATTATTCTATTACAAAAATGTTCATGAAGCAAGTTTATGCAGCTTTCGACTCTATTGCTTGTTGCGTTATCCTGAAATGATTCTTAAATTACGCGCACGACAAAAGGTCTTTAAATCTCTGACAAAAAGTATCACAATATTATGTCTGTACCGTCTTGTTAAGTTGTTGATATCTCTCTTACAATTGTGTTAAACATATGCCATTATTCTGACCAATTCCGTATGAGCGGAAATAATGTTCTACTAAGAAAATGTTTCTTCGGTAAAAAGAACCATAATGACAAAGATTTTAACCGTAACTTAATGTCAAGTTGACAACTAATGACAAACATAGCAAATATGATAAAGAAGCCTTCTTAATTTCGGTACTGTTTATTTTGGCGGATACCGTATATATTATATTATAGTATATATTATAGGTCTGGATCCCGCTTATGAAAAAAAAGTTGATTAATAGCAAGCTGAAAATTTGTTAATAGCTTAGGGGTGTCTAGTCGGACAAACTTTGATATATGGGAACACTGGAACAGGGGCAGTTTTAATTGTGGAACAGGTTAAAAATTTGGAACGGTCAGACCACGAAAACGTCACATTTATTTTGTCCGACAGAACAGACTTAAACTCTCCGAACAGAGATTAAATTCTCATGCAAAAATCAGACTGCTAGTTATCACCTGTCATAATTCCTGTCATTTGACATATTGTACATGTTCCACTCATTAAAACGCCCATTTTTGTGATAGATAGCAGTCTAATTTTTGCATGAGAGTTTAATCTCTGTTCGGAGAGTTTAAGTCTGTTCTGTCGGACAGAATAAATGTGCCGTTTTCGTGGTCTGACCGTTCCAAATTTTTAACCTGTTCCACAATTAAAACTGCCCCTGTTCCAGTTTTTTCATATATCAAAGTTTATCCGACTAGACACCCTTAAGCTATTAACAAATTTTCAGCTTGCTATTAATCAACTTTTTTTTCATATGCGGGATCCAGACCTATTATAATGGAAATAGAATTGTAGAAATGGACAAATATAGGTTGAAAGAAATTTGAGATCAACCAATATATATTGACAGTGAACTAAATAAGAGTGATAGGGAAATCCAGATGAAAATTAGGCAAGAAGCAAAGAATTTTAAATCTACAAGAAAACGAGTAAAGATAGCATACAGGAAACTGATTGTAAACGAGACAGTATAGAAGTGGAGTCAGAAAGAGCATAAACTTGTGGAAATGGTGGAAGACAAGACACCAATGAACGTGGATCCAAAAAACTAGCAAAAAACGATGAACCTCAGACAAGGAATCGAACTTGGCAAAGAATAAGGGCATTATTGAATTTGATGACGACTGCAACAAAATTATAATAAAAGATAAAATAACGACCAAAAAACAGGGACCAAAAAATAAAAAACACAAAAGAAACAAAAATATATACTAAAAATAGCAACATGGAATATTAAGACGTTATTAAGGACAGGAAAGATTGCAGAAGTAGCAAGAGAGTTAAAAAGATACACAATAGACATCGCAGCGATACAAGAAGTAAGATGGGAAAAAGCAGGAGAAATAACAAAAGAAGAATATGTATTTATGCATAGTGGAGATGACAAACAAGGAAGAAATAGAGTAGGATTTTACATATAAAAACTGACAAACAACATAATAAAGTTCAATCTGATAGACGGGAGGATGGTCACACTGAGACTAAAGATGGAAAAACACTATATAACATTAATAAATATATTATATGCTCCAACTGAAACATCCGATCCGACAGAAAAAGATTAATTCTATGAAAACTTAACTAAAGCATGCGACAATATACCAAAAAAAGACATGCTACTAATACTGGGAGACGCAAACGCACAACTAGGGAAAGAAGGATATCTAAAAGACCTAATCGGAAACGGAAAAGGAACGATACACGAAAAAACAAATGATAATGGTCACAGAATCTGTCAACTCGCAGCAACTCTAAACATGACCTTCCTATCGACAAAATTTGAGCATCCAAGAAAACATAAGACAAGCTGGAGACACCCGTTTGGTAGTGAAAATCAAATTGACCACGTCCTAGCAACCAAAGACCTAGTACAAAAACATTGGACACACGATCTTACAGAGGGGCAAATGCGGACACGGACCACTTCCTGGTAATAATAAATAATTACACTTTTATAAAAAAGAACTTTTTTATAATAAAACCTTTTTATTATTTATAGGAAAGAATATAAAATAATTTAACGATAAACGATTTAACCATAACATGCTTAAAATTCCAAAAATTACACTCCAATAAAAATGTACTTTTTTTAATATACATCACGGTTTTGTTATTGTCCATATAGGATATAACATGTTTGGAAAGAATAATTAACTTATAAAATATGAATTTTTAGTAGGTGTGTTAACTGTTATTTATAATTATAATTCCGAAAATTGCACTAGTATAAAATAGTATTTTTTATAATACCACGGTTGTTTAAAATGGTATATATGTTACAGTTCAAGTTGATTCTCAGTTAGAGTTGACTCCAACTAGTTGGAGTCAACTCCAACTGAAGCGAGCAGTAAAAGTTGATTTTAAAAATTTAAATCAACTGTTACTAGTTGGAGTTGACTCTTCCTGGATCGATTCAGTAAATATTGATTATACGAGAATCTCAACTGCATTTTTGATGAGTGTGCGTTTCTTTGTTTTGACCGTTTCAACTACTTATTAGTATAGTCTGTAACGTCGCCCCCGTTAGGGAAATTATTCTGATTCGATTTTTTGCACAAACTTACTCAAAGAAATACATCCGTATAACAATCCTTATAACAAATACATAGGGTGTCACGCGGTACCGCGGTCGAAAAATTGTTTAACCAATTTCAGTAAAGTCAGTCAATAAAGTGACTTTATCGAACGAGTCTGATATTACGAGCAGAGGAACAGACGCGTTCGATAAAGAGTATTGAGGTGGTGCGTACAAAATTGTATCGTCAATCATAAAAAACATTAACACTTACTTACAACTTTGAGGAATTTTTTTTAATTTTAGACGAAATAAAAAATTCGAATGACAGTAATGACAGTAATGACAGATGACTTTTGCATGATAGCCGGTTTTGATGTTTAATCGATAGTTATCAATATTGTATACCTACCTAATTATTAATCTGTAAAGTTTTGATTTATTTTGTATGAATATAATTGCGAAACACTACAGAATTTTACTTTTTGGCATAAATTTTATTAATAATAAGATAAATTTTGTACAATATTTTTAATAATTAAAGTAAATAAATTTTAATTTCACTCAAATAAATAATCGATTGCTGCCATTGACCACTTACATTCAATCTCGGTTAATTTGATTAATTATCGCGGCAGGTAAAGTAACATTCTTCTTTCAATACAACAAAGTGAGGGCAAATGAGTACAATACTGCCGAAAATGAGGGCAAATGAGTACAATAATGAATGATTTTAGTGACGTTTGGCGATAAACAATGATTTTAAACAAATTCGCAAAAATAAATTTTTTCACTTCGTACAAATTTTTTTTAGATCCTTTGGGCCTTTTTTTTCTTTTAAAATTGACTGTTGTCGAGTTATTAGCGACTTCAAATTTGAAAAACGCCAAAATAACCATTTTCAAGGTTTAGTAACTCGGTTAAAGATAATTATTGTGAAAGTTGAGCGAGCGGCCGTGGAGTAACGGCATAATCGCTGGCCTCATACGCCAGTGCACGTGGGTTCGAGCCCTGCTAAAGACAAACCATTTTCATTTCCAATAATGACACGAGCCGTCTCACCGTGCCTCGGAGAGCACGTTAAGGCGTCGGTCCCCCTGGGCTAGTGTACATCGACACTAGTTACTTGAAACAGGGTTAAAGATGTAATTGGCGCCGGAACTGTCCGAAAGGCAAAAATGCCATACGATATTATATATTATGAAAGTCAGAAACTAAAAAAAATCAAAGATTAAAGCTACCTCTATAAGATCCTGAAGAAATTTTTGTCATTATTTCATTAATAAGATATTATTTTTAATTATCAACAATGAGCGCTAACCGTGTATTGAGGCGGCCGTCAATGTGAGTGCGAGTGAGATTCACCATTGGACGGCTGGAATGGTGCATCTCTTTAGCACCCAGCATTGACGGCCGCCTAATACGCACTTAGCGCTCATTGTTAATAATCAAAGATAAAGCTTAGTAATAAAATAGTGACAAAAATTTCTGCTGGATCTTGTAGAGGGGGCTATAAACTTTGATTTGGTCACTTTCCGACTTTCATAATAATGGATTTTAACCGAGTTATTAAGCCTTGAAAATGGCTATTTTCGCATTTTTCAAATTTTAAATCGCGTATAACTCGACAACAATCAATTTTAGAGAAAAATCGCAAAATACCGTTTTTCTACGAGCGTGCAAAAATGTCTACTTTCGCGAACGCGTTTTAGTTTAGAAAGTTTTACTTTTCCGCACGCGTGTTACTTATCCGCACGCGTGTTAATTTTTTAAAGACTCGTAGAAAAGATATTGTTCCTAACGCTTGCAGAAAGTCTCTTTTCCGCACTCGACTGCTTGCCGAACTCCCGCTTCGCGTCGTTCGGCAAACTGCAGTCGCGTGCGGAAAAGTATGACTTTCTGCACTTGTTAGGAAAATAACTATTTTTGCTCAGAAAAAGCCAAATGATCTAAAAAAAAAATTGTTCGAAGTGAAAAAATAATTTTTGTGAATTTGTCTAAAAAAAATTGTTTAAACAATTTATCGATCAAGGTACTGCCTGGCAACCAGTAGATTTGTTATAAGGACCTCTTTTTGAGTAAGTTTGTGCAAAAAATTCGAATCGGAGTAATTTACCTAACGGGGGCGACGATAGAGACTAGACTAATTTGAACATATTCAGTAACATTTAATTTCTAGAATCGGCTGTTTGTGTGAATCAGAATCAACTTTTACTAAATGGCATTGGGAAGAGTATACTTTTCCTAGTTGGAGTCTACTTTTACTAGTAAATGTTGAATAATATAAATCTTCATTTTATATTTATAATCAACTTTTACTGAAACCAGCCGTTAGAGTTGACTCCAACTAGTTGGAGTCAACTCCAACTGGATAATCAACTTGAACTGTAACATATACAATTTTAAGTTTATAAACTTTTAGTTATTTAAACAATTAAAAAAAGATACGCAACATCCAAGTTCCAACTGGGGACCTCTCGATCTGTAGTCTAATGCCACTGAGGCACCATCAATTTGTAGATATCGATTTATTAACGTACTTTAAAATATCGTTGCATTAGTCACATTTTTAAAATAGTTTGAAATTTAAAAAAATCGATTTATCCATACAGTGTGATTGGTCAGTGAGGTAAAGCTTTGTAGATCCGTTATAAGTAATAGATAGTAGAATCAAATATAAACAAATCCTGCCTTGATCTTTTTTATCTTTTTTAATAGATAGTAATAAAAGTTAATAACAAAAATTGTAGCCAACTTTGATTACAGATTGATAATCAGTAATCGGAAATTGTAAGTTTTAGACAATTATTCAGTCATGGCTTACTTAAAATTTGGAAAGATTTAGACCCGTAATTATTAATAATTTTGCTCTGAAAAATGAATGTATCTCGAAAACTAATAAATTTACACATAGGGAATGTTGTACAAAAATTATAGTATGGTAATGGTACTTTTCGATAATGATATAAAATACAGGGTGTTCTATTTAAAATTACTGAGAAAATAATGTACTTGCGTTTTGACTCACCCTGTATTCAATATAAAGAAAATTAGCAAAACAACCATTTACGAAAATTTTGACAATAAATAAAAAAATATGACGTCAATAAACCATTGACCTTGTGCTTGCTTTTATTTATACAGGTAGTTAAACTTGATACAATTTTCATATAAAATTGGTTATAACTTTGTAAATACCCCGTATAACATACCAAACCATTATATTTTTGTAATCGAAAAGTTACGAAGATTTCGAATATAAAATAAAATACAGGGTATTTTATTAAAAAAAAACATATGTTTGGTCTGCCACTATGTTATCGAACACCCTGTAACATTCTAACTAATTTTGTAATGTGAAGCTCAAAGTTCGCTACAATTTTTGTTATTAAGTTTTATCGCTATACATTACTATAACGGATCTACGGAGTTTCATCCCACTAATTATTAATCGCCCTGTATAATAGCAGTAAAATATTGCATTGTTAGCTAGTTCTAAGCTATCCTGAAAATTTCAGGTGTCTAGGTAGCCTAGAACTATTTTTAAAATGTATTACAAAATTTGCGGAGTCCGTGACACCAACCAACCCAAGTATATAAAAAGGTTTTAAAATGAGCGCTCTCAAATGGAAAAAAGGATATCAATCTAAAACAAACTCTAATAAATGGAACCTAGGAGCATTAGAAGAGATTGAAACAAAAGAAAAATTCGAACAACAGATGAATGAAAAAATATCCAACCTCAATAATCAACCCACAAATATAAACGAAAAATGGCAAGAAATAAAAAACAAAATAAATGAAACAACGAACAAAGTAATAGGAAAGAAAAAAACAACAAAAAGAAATAAAGACTGGTACGATCGAGACGGCAAAACAGACAGAACTTTAAAAAACTCAGCCAGAATGACATGGAACCCGTCAGAACAAAATAGGGAAGAATACAAAATAGCGAGAAAAAAAGCCAACGCAACAAATAAAAAGAAGAGAAATGACTGGTTAAATGAAAATCTGGAGGATATTGAAAAAGACAGAAAAAATCATAAAATGAAACAATTTTACAAAAAAGTCAGAGCAACAAAAAATAGCTCCAGAATTAAAACAAGAGGACTAAAAAAACAAAAAGGAGAAACCGTGTTTGAAGACGACAAATAAATCAGCAGAATATGGGAAGAATACTATGAAAAAATGCTATTCACTACGGAGGAAGCATACCGCGATGAAGAAGTAAGACCAATAATACAAGGTAATGACGAAGTAGAAATTCCCACAGAAGAAGAAGTACTAAAAGAAATTAAAAACCTCCGAAAGAGAAAAGCAGCAGGAGAAGATGAAATAGCAGTGGAATTATTAAAATACGAAGGAAGAGAATTACATAAAGAAATAAACCAGCTAATACAACCAATATGGACACAAAACAGAATACCAGATGATTGGAATAGAGGTATAATATATAAAAAAGGAGGTCGGGAGAAGTGCGAGAATTACAGAGCAATATCTTTATTGAACACCGCATATAAAATTCTAGCAAGCATCATAAACATGAGACTTAGTTCTTTCATTTCTAGTGGCCGTTGCTGATAGGTTTTACCGTAGTTGTTGTCCTCGTCTTGTACATCATCTTGTGCCAAAATATTTTTATAAAAACTATGGTGGGCTTCTGGTATCATACCCGAATGGCATAAGTATACCAAATCTTTCTTTTTGGCCATTTGAATTTTTGGCTGTTCTTTGGCAAGTTTTCTGGGAATAGATATTTTTGACCTCTCAGTATTGTCAATACACAATTTTTAAAATAGCTGTTTTCCCTTTCATGAGAAAAAATACTTTTTGGTCGTAAATAATTGAGGCGTTCTTTGCAAAAACCCCAGTTGTCATTTTTTTTCGGAAATGGACCTATGGCTTCTATGGATTGAAGGTCTAATTACCTACGTTCCTTGCGTAATAAACTTCCATTAAAATCACAGTAGTCCAAAATATAAGCGACAAAAGTATAGGCGATTCCGCATAAACCCCATATGTCAAGCGCAATTCCCTTCAAAACCATAGTTGTTAATGACTACATATTGGTGTTTTTGCGGGAAACTTTATCGCTTGGCTGTCAGTAGGTTTTTATACGTTCCTTCGAATAGTTGTGTTGTGTGATTTTATAAGTAAACACCATTTTTTGTTCATTTTTTATTTTGGTTTATTACTATAAATATCGTTTTTTCTATAAATTAATGAAAAATATCTGCAAAAACCCATATGTCAAATGAATAAATGTCCTTCATAAATAAACAAAAGGAAAAAATAATATTATTTATATTGTAAACTGTGTGTAATCATCAAAATAATAAATCACTAATTTGAGAATTTCCGTAAACTTAATACGGTTCAAATAAATAACTTTTTTTAAATATCTCCAATGTTGTAAATAATGACAACTGGGGTTTTTGCAAAGAACGCCTCAATTAGTCTTAAATTTATGTGGTTTCAATCCAATCTAAAAATAAATGGTCAAACGACATCGCACACATCTTATGGAAAATAAATATAATATCACACAAAGGACATAAAATTTACATGAATAGATTGGTCTCGAAAATCTTTGTTTATTGTCTCAGCCGTTAATGGATTACGTAGACGCTCTGTATATTAAAATTAAACACCACAGATATATATACTAAAATAACAAATATCTTACCTTTTTCATTGCTTGTTATTGCTTGTTATCGAATCCGTTGCAATGTTCCGTGCAAAACTGTTGTAACTCTGTTACATTAGAGTTACAACAGTTTTGCACGGAACTTATGTTCAAAAACGCAAAGTAGTTAAACTACTGTTGTTGTAATATTTAGCCCATTAAGCATTTGAAAAGTTACTAAAGTTTTACAGGGGATAGATATGCATGTTTACAATCGAATTCCATGATTACTTCATTTTCATAAAATTTTGAGTTACTGCAGTCCTACACTGAGGGTGCGATATGTTTATGATGGATTGCGTTCAAGATTTCCCGGACATAGTGACAAACACCAAGTGAACTATATAAAAACGATTGAAAATCTGAAATTTTAGCTTTCTTTTTTAAAAATTTCGAAAATTATTTTTTTAAAATATTTTTCAAATGCCATGCCTATTTTCACCATTTATTACTAACAGGCTCATTTTTCGTGAGTAGCTTCATTTTGACTAGACGCTCATCTTTTTTCCTTGCAACAATTTCAGTATGTGGTAGATAACAAATATAGCAGGGATTAAGTATGTTGATTTGACGATTCTCAAAAAATTACTGTTTTTTTTTTAATGTTAATTTTGAAGATAATTATCTAAATTAGCCGAAAAAATATTTGTCCTACAAAATGAAAAGTTTTATCAAAGAGTCCCCCACTTCTCAACTTGTATCATTAACGAGGTCATGAAAAATGATTACTAACCACCTGATCTTTTTTGTTGGTTAGTTAATATTTATACAGGGTGTTTGGTAAAGAATGGGCCATAGCTTACCCATAGATTCCTGAGGTTAAAATAGGTCGATTTAAGCTAACTTACCTTAGTACAAAAGTTGATAATAACCGAAAGACAGGGTGTCAAAGTTAAACTTTTATTATAATTATTTTTGAATATTTCCTGACCGGCATGGGACAACAACACGAAATTTGGTAGGTGGTGTTGGTAATGTACACCCTAGTAAATTATGTTAAACAAACGTTTCTAGCTACTATCAGAGGCGTACGACTGGGGAACGTGAATGGTTGACCCTTCCCAAATTCTACGCCACTGGCGGAATCTCTAATTTACTACAATTTTTTGATTCTAAAAAAATTTTTATGTAAATAACATACTCTTCATTAGTAACGATAAAGGCATTAGTTTTCGGGATATTTGAAGCTAAAACGAAGCAACATAATACATTAATCAAGTGTGCCTTTTCATTTTTAACTTCAAATATCTCGAAAACTAATGACTTTATCGTTACAAATGAAGAGTATATTATTCGCATGGAAAGTATTGGAGAATCTAAAAATTATGCTAAAATAGCAGTTTCATCAGTGGCGTAGAATTTGCGAAGTGTGAACCATTCACTTTCCCCTGTCGTACGCCTCTGGTATTAAACACAAACGATTATTTAACATAGTTTAGTAGGGTGTACAGTACTTACACTTTTTGCCAAGTACCATAAGGTTATGTCAAATAGTTTTAGAGTACCGGTCACACATAGTTCTTAAAGTTTTAAATAAAGAATAAATTATTTAAAAAAAGAATACTTTGAAATAATTTGACATATCCGTGTGATACTTGGCAGAAAGTGTAGGCACTGTACACTCTACTAAATTATGTTAAATAATCGTTTCTGGCTACTACCACAGGCGTACGACAGGGGAAAGTGAATGGTTGACCCTTCCCAAATTCTACGCCACTAATGAAACTGCTATTTAAGCATAATTTTTGGATTCTCCAATACTTTTGTGTAAATAATATTCTCTTCATTCGTAAAGATAAAGTCATTAGTTTTCGAGATATTTGAAGTTAAAAATGAAAAGGCACACTTATTTTGATTAATGCATTATGCCCCTTCGTTTTTAGCTTCAAATATCTCGAAGACTAATGGCTTAATCGTTACGAATGAAGAGTATATTTTTTACATATAAATCATTGGAGAATCAAAAAATTGTACTAAAATAGCTATTCCGCCAGTGGCGTAGAATTTGGGAAGGGTCAACCATTCACGTTTTCCCGTCGTTCGCCTCTGGTAGTAGCCAGAAACGTTTGTTTAACTTAATTTAGTAGATTGTACAATACCAGCACCACTTACCAAATTTCGTGTTGTTGTCCCATGCCAGTCAGGAAATATTCAAAAATAAATAAAATAAAAGTTTAACTATGACACCCTGTATTTCGGTTATTATCAACTTTTGTACTAAGGTAAGTTAGCTTAAATCGACCAATTTTAACCTCAGGAATCTAAGGTTAAGCTATAGCCCATTCTTTACCAAACACCCTGTATAATTTAACTCTTGCTCACTCCTACATGGTGTAGTACATTGTCGTAGTCTTATTTTCAGAAGTTGTTAATAACACAAGACCATTTTTTTATTAGTAACAATAGGACAAAGGTATCACTTGATAAGTTAGTGTATTTTTCATCCAAATAAAACAATGTCCTACAAGAAAACAGGTAGGTATGTATGTATAGGTAGTCCGACAAGAATTGCCATTTTCGTTTCCCTATTTGTAGCACAACATAAAGTGAAAACGTATTTCTTTAAATTTAAATACCTTATTTTCTTATACAAGTAGAAAAATGTGTGTTTTTACATAAGCAAAAAATTAATTCTCATCAGATAAATCTTCATCTTCGCTACTAGCATCACTCTGATCTTCATGTATCTCCCCTTAATTTTGTTCATTCGAGATATCTGATTCTGTAATAGATAATAAAATATGTTGTAAAAAAAAGTTGGACGTCTCGTCAAAATAAAGCTCGTCACGAAAAATTAGCTTGTTATTAGTAAATGGTGAAAATAGGCCTGGGATTTCTGACCAATACGTGTATTATTTGTGCAGACCTATAGATATACTCGTTAAGGCTATTAATAACATTTCTCCTTCATTAAATTAAAACTGTTTTGTTTGAAATCATATTGCTCTGTACTCTCAATTTAATTAATGAAAACGATATTTCTGGAGTTAAACAATTTCAGGGCTTATACCATCATAATTTGTAGGAGAATGTAAAGACTTAATGAATAGAGGCATGAACCGAGGTATGAGTTCGGCCAACTGCAGTAGGATATGATGTATAGGAATGAAGTTTGTTGATTATGTGTATGTATTAATTTAATTATAGGTGATGTAGGGCATAAACTACGTTAATTGTTCAAAGGACCCCGCAACACTCCTTATGGAAAAGTGGTCCCGGTCGCGAATTTACAAAACCTATACCATTTCTGTCACGGCAGCGACTGAATTCGAGTAGGGTTTGTATGCAGAATATTAGTTACATATCCTATGATATTTCGGTCCAGAAATTAACTGTATTGGTGTAGGATTTGCAAACGAAATTTTTGGTTATTATTTAGCAAATGTCTATACTGTTGCAGTCATGTAAGTAAAACTAATCAAATATTTATTAAGTGGATTTATTATTATGTATATCATAAAATTTAGATATGTTTTGAAAATTATAATGAATAATGCATATTTGGATAATATTAAAAATTAAAAACAAATGAATAATTACTAATGTAAGAATATATACAGTATGTCCCTGTAAGTTGGAACCATATGGAAAAATTTTTTATTATTGATTTTACGCAAAAAAGATATTCTTCATAAAAAGTTCTGAATGGTCCAAAAATCGAAGATGCAATCATCTGATATTAAGTTTTATTAATAGTGTATGAGAGATGTCAAAAAATATGAATTTCTGTTAAGAATAAAGTAGGTACCTTTACACACAGAGGGGCTAAATTTAGGAATAAATTCATTTTCTCTAAAATGGACGATTTGGGGGAAAAATCCCGAAATAGGTCGGTTTTTATTTTTAAATTACAATTTTTTGGCATATATTTCATACTAGTGACGTCATCCATCTAAGCGTGATGACGTAATCGATGATTTTGTTAAATGGGAATAGCGGTCATGTGGCATCTCATTTGAAAGGGTGTTCAATTATATATTCAGTAATATAAACAATATCATTATTTATACAGGGTGACCAAAAAAATAATCTTTTAATTAAATTAATTGACGCAAAAGAAGAATGTATGTAATTTATTTAACTCAAAATACATTTTATTTCTATCAAAAAATAGAAAAAATGTTTATTTCACAAATAAACATTTTCCTTGCTTAAATTAAATCACAAACAGCCTCCCACGTACACACCTCTTGGCAGTTTGAACATTTAATTTAAGCCAAAAACCAATGTTTATTTGCCAAATAAACAGTTTTTTCTATTTTCTGACAGCGATAAAAAGTATTTTGATTTAAATAAATTGCATACATTTTTCTTTTTTCGTCAATTAATATAATTCAAAAATTATTTTTTTGGCCACCCTGTAAATAATGATATTTGTGTTTATATTACTGAATAGAGAATTGAACACCCTTTCAAATGAAGTGCCACACGACCCATATCCCCATTTAAAAAAATCATCGATTACGTCATCACGCTCAAATGGACGACGCCACTATTATAAAATATATGCCAAAAATTATAATTTAAAAATAAAAATCAACCTGTTTCGGTATTTTTTTCCCAAGTCGTCCATTTTGGAGAAAATGAATTTATTCCATAATTTAGCCCCTCTCTGTATAAAGATACGTTACTCTTGAAAGAAATTCAAATTTTTTGACATCTCTCATATACTATTAATAAAACTTAATATCAGATGATTGCATCTTCGGTTTTAGACCATGCATAACTTTTTATAAAGAATATCTTTTTTTCGTAAAGTCAATAATAAAAAAGTTTTCTATATGGTTCCAACTTACAGGGACATACTGTATATATTCGTACATTAGTAATTATTCATTTGTTTTAATTTTTAATATTATCCAAATATGTATTATTCATTTTAATTTTCAAAACATATCTAAATTTTATGATATTCTTGTTCTCATGATCATTTTTCAGTGCGTCACAGTTTTTCGATTTCTCTCTAATGCATTAAGTTTGATGAGACGGAAAAAGAGGTAGCTCCGTGATTAAACACAAAAATAATGCAGCATTACAATGGTTATATACATAAGATGTCTATTCCTAACCTACGTTTGATTCGTTGATATTTAGAATGCGCGTTTTTTCTAGCCAATCAAATACACGTATTACGAACATTTGACGAAAACTTCGTCCATTTTGGCCATTTTTTAGAAGTATCAAAGAGTCAAGTGACGGTTATTATTCAGGTAAGTATTTTGAAATTTCGAATTTGACTTCCCTTGTGTTTCACAACTTTTTTGTGCATTATTTTGTGTTTTGGTTTAGAATTTAGTTCATTAAAAGTTAGTTTTGTATTTTGGTTTAGAATTTAATTCGTTAGAAGTTAGTTTATACTCCAGGTCATTATGCAAGAAAAATATCCATAGTAAGGAGACGTAACTCATGGCTGAAGAACCTTAGGAACTGGTTTGGATGTAATAACAATGAATTATTTAGAGCCGCGGTTTCAGAAATAAAGATCGCTCTGATGATTACCAACTTTTTAAGCGGAGACAGCACCTAGAGAAGAAGATAAAAACACAGTTTATGGATAGTTTTGTGTCATTTTTTAATGTTTCCATATTTATAAATTTAATTAACAATATTGTTTACTTTTTAATTTTATTCCCCTTTATAAAAAATACCTACATGTTAACATATTGTGTAAAAATCAAATCTACTAAATTACTAATTAGTTTAATTCCACAAGCTTTTCATCTAAAGTACGATTCTGGCATCTGTCAGATTCGTCAATAATTACATGAAATAAGTCTCGACACACCTAATACAGTATATGACGTCATAATTAATGACGCACTGAAAAATGATCATGAGAACAAGAATATAATAATAAATCCACTTAGTAAATATTTGATTAGTTTTACTTACATGACTGAAACAGTATACATAGACATTTGCTAAATAATAACCAAAAATTTGGTTTGCAAATCCTACACCAATACAGTTCATTTCTGGACCGAAATAGCATAGGATATGTAACTAATATTCTGCATACAAACCCTACTCGAATTCAGTCGCTGCCGTGACTGAAATGGTATAGGTTTTGTAAATTCGCGTCTCGGTCAAATTTAACGAAACATAACGATGTCATATTCGTCGTCAGCGACCAAAAAAAAACCCGAGTAATGCTAATTTTTGGCTAATTTTTTAATGAATTTGCCGAAAACTCCATAAGAAGTAGGTACCCTGGGCACCAGGTATTCCGGAGATCGTTTCCGATGTCATATTCTTCGTTACCGACCCCAAAAGCAACCAAGTAATGATTTTTGACTAATTTTTAATGAATTTGCCGAAAACTCCACAAGACGAGGTAAACAGTAGGTACCCTGGCACCCTGTACTCGGGAGATCACTTATGACGTCATATTCGTTTTCAGCGACCTCAAAAACTCCAGAGTTACAAAATTGAACTCATTTCCGCCAATAATTGACGAGTTCTGATTTTTTTTATTGTCTGTTTAAGATGCACTTTAAGAATGCATTTTTTGTATGCAGTTTTTCAATATTATATCATGGCTCTGGTTCACAAAGTTTCCTGACGCATTCACTAATCGAATGCAAAAAGAATTATTAAGATCCGTCTTGTCCTTTTTTTTTCGGAGGTTCAGTGCTTTATTGCTTCGACTAATAAACTACGTTAGTTGTTCAAAATTGTTCAAAATAATTATTAAGTATACAGGGTGTTTCATTAATAATTGTCCATATAGTAACTGGAGAAACCTTAGCACAAAATACGAAGATTTAACCTAAAACACTTAAATAAAATGTGGTTCCTTACTGAGTTACAGGGTGTTTTATCTAAAAATTTAAAAACTATTTTGGCTTAGCATTTTAAAACTAATCGACGTATCCTTTTCATACCTGGCAGGAAGTTTAGGTACTGCACAAACTACTCAATTATGTTAAACAAACTTTTCTGGCTATTACCAGAGGCGTACGACGGGGGAAAGAGAATGGTTGACCCTTTCCAAATTCTACGCCACTGGCGGAATTGCTATTTTAGTTCAATTTTTGGATTCTCCAATACTTTCTATGAAAATAATATACCCTTCATTCGGAACGATAAAGTCATTAGTTTTGGAGATCTTTGAAGTTAAAAATGAAACGATACGGTTATTTTGACTAATGTATTGTGTCGCTTTATTTTTAATTTCAAATATCTCGAAAACTAATCATTTTATCGTTACGAATGAAGAGTATATTATTTACATAAAAAGTATTGGAAAATAAAAAAATTATACTAAAATAGAAATTTCGTCAGGGGCGTAGAATTTGGGAAGGGTCAACCAGCCACTATCCCCTGTCGTGCGCCTCTGGTACTAGCTAGAAACGTTTATTTATCTTAATTTAGTAGGGTGTACAGTACCTACACTTTCTGCCAAGTATGATAAGGATACGCCAAATAGTTTTAAAGTACTGGGTACAAATAATTTTTAAATTTTAATCATATCATAAATTAATCAAAATAACTGTGCCGTTTCATATTTAACTTCAAATATCTCGAAAACTAATGACTTTATTGTTACCAATGAGGAGTATATTATTTACGTAGGAAGTATTGGAGAAACTAAAAATGGTACTAAAATAGTAATTCCTCCAGTGGCATAGAATTTGAGAAGGATCAACCATTCCCTATCCCCTGTCGTACGCCTCTGGTAGTAGCTAGA
This sequence comes from Diabrotica virgifera virgifera, assembly GCF_917563875.1. Taxonomy (NCBI): domain Eukaryota; kingdom Metazoa; phylum Arthropoda; class Insecta; order Coleoptera; family Chrysomelidae; genus Diabrotica; species Diabrotica virgifera. Next base: position 36,908,949 of record NC_065447.1, on the reverse strand, counting down.
AACGTTTGTTTATCATAATTTAGCAGAGTGTATAGTAGTCGCACTTTCTGCTAAGTATGAAAAGGATACGTCGAATAGTTATAAAATGCTGAGCAAAAATAATTTTTAAATTTTTAGATAAAACACCCTGTAACTCAGTAAGGAACCACATTTTATTTAAGTGTTCTAGGTTAAATCTTCGTATTTTGTGCTCAGGTTTCTCCAGTTACTATATGGACAATTATTAATGAAACACCCTGTATATTATACCATTATTCTACCTATAAAAAATTGTTAGGGTATAAATTTTACATTATTGAAGTTATACTTCTTTACGCGCGATATGAGGGTGAATTTTTATATGTTAAAACCTACGATCCCGGCGCATGCGCATTATAACTTTGTTCTGATTGGATGTTCAAATGACATGTCAAAAATTATCCAATATGGCAGCTGTAACGCAGCTGTGGTTTGGACGGTTGACGGTTTGGTTATGTATGGTTGTTGCTTTTTAAAATTTGTGGGAAGAGAAACAACAAAGGTTAGTTAATAATTATACTGCCTTTTTAAATAGTTTTCATATTATATTTTTAAAGTTATGCTTCAAAATGTTTTAATTTATGCATGTATCAGTCCAGAAAAGGTGTGGAAAGAATATATTAGTGTATTTAAATATATTTTTCTACAAACGTGTTAAAAATGCAATTTTTAGGACTCCATAGGAGCGTTAAAAATGCTACTTAAAGGCACTAGTGCTTTAAAAATTTTATGGCACTGCAGTTAAAAGTGAATTGTCAAATTGTGAAACGTCAAAATATTTATATTTCATTTATTAACATTAATATTAATAATACAACTTGCGCAATTTGAAAAAGGTGGTTTAAAAGGTTTTTTATTATAATTTTGTGTCTTTGGATTTGTCTTCCTTGGGCGTAAAATAATAAAACATCTATTTTTATATTTCACTTGTCACCGTGATGTATAATTATGTATATCTGAAAGGTAAGTAGCATGCGGCTTGATGGCCTTGTTGGTAGAGCATTGGACCAGAGATCAAAAAATCGCGAGATTACGGGTTCAAATCCCGTACGATTCATATTTTTTTCTTTTTTTTTTTTAATATTTGACATTGTTTTGGTTCATTTTTGGTAATTATTGTTAATTTTTTGTATTGTAACTGTTAAGTAGGTATATTTATTTCGTTGAAATTATATTATAATAGAAGTATAACTTCTTACGTGCGTACAAAGTACACACACATTCTTTTTTTTTTAATAGTTTAGTAGTCGTCAGCGACGAAAATGCCAAAAAGCTGAATTTTGCTGAGAATCTCACTTTTGGGGCCCAAAATAAACAAAAATAGTTTGCTACGCCTACCCCCGGGCGTCCCCCAAAAACTCCCTTGTAAGGAAGGAAACGGAAAACATCGATTTGCCAAGAATCTGCACGCCCTGTAAAATAATATTTCAAACAAGAAATTTTTTTTTTTTTTATTTTTTTTTTTATTTTTTTTATTAACATCCAAGTTTTTTTACAATCTGTTTTACAATGAAAACAATAAGTAAAATTGTTTGTCTTTACAATGGCAGAGAGATGTAAGGTCCAGTGACCAAAGCATCACGACACACACACATTACCTTGTTTACCGGTGAGATGCGCACATACACTGATACGCGAGCACGAAAACTAAAAGTAAAACTGGCACAGAACACAATGGCTGGACGCTGTTGGATGGCGTAGCTTCCTCTGCTGTAGGCTCTGTCAGGATCGGTTAGGTAGGTCCAAGGGATCATATCGCTTCAATCTCTTTGCTTGTTGCTTGTTTAGAAGATTGTGTGCCAGGGTGTTTGGATGTACCCGCAACCTGTTTTGATATTGTTCAGAAGATTTTTTGCACTCTTCGGAGACTGATAGTACCTGAAGATCTCTATGTATTGCGTCATTATGGATGTACCAAGGGGCATTAGCGATTGTTCTTAGAGTTTTGGATTGAAATCTTTGTATTTTCATAATATTAGATTTGCTATCTGATCCCCAGAGCTGCGAACCATATGTCCAAATGGGTTTTATTATTGTTTTGTATATAAGCAGCTTGTTATCGATCGATAGGTGAGAGTTTTTTCCCAACATCCAGTAAAGTTTTCTGTATACAATTCCCAGTTGAAGTCTTTTCGTCCATATATGTTTGGTCCAAGTTAGTCGTTTGTCAAGGTGAATACCTAGATATTTTACGTCATCCTTTTGAGGTAAAGGATGTCCATCGAGATTAAGTTCTGGACATGTACCTCTTCTTAGAGTGAATGTAATATGTGTGGATTTTGAGGGGTTTACTCTAATTCTCCAGAGTTTAAGCCATTCATTTGTTTTGTTCAGATGTAGTTGCAGTCTCTCTGATGCTATTATTGGATTACCATGAGAGGCCAGGAAAGCAGTATCATCTGCGAATGTTGCAAGTGTTAGGTCGTTGCTTGCTGGCAAGTCAGCCGTATATATTAGGTATAGGATCGGTCCGAGCACACTACCCTGAGGTACACCAGATAGGATGGGGTAGAGTTTTGTATAGGCTTCACTATATTTTACCAGATATCTCCTTTCTGTAAGGTATGATTGAAGCAGTTTGAAGTAAGTGTAAGGTAGGTTTTTCTTTAATTTGTACAGAAGTCCTGTGTGCCACACCTTGTCAAAAGCTTGGGAGGCGTCTAAAAAGGCTGCAGTGCAGTATTGCTTGTTTTCGAGACTAGTTCTTATTGTTGTGTACAGTCTGTGAACTTGTTCTATTGTACTATGTTGATTACGAAATCCGAATTGATGGTCAGGTATGAGACTCTTCTCTTCTAATATTGGTTTTATTTTTCTTAACAGAAGTTTTTCAAACACCTTAGAGATGACTGGGAGCAGACTTATCGGTCGGTATGAGTTGACATCTTTTGGATCTTTTCCAGGTTTTTGAATTAGTATAATCTGTGCCACTTTCCATTGCAACGGGAAGTAGTGCAGACTTAACATAGCATTAAAGATCATAGTGATTATTCTGTAACAATCATCGGTTAGTTCCTGAAGGACCTTACCCGTTATGAGGTCGAATCCTGGTGCCTTATTAGGTTGTATCTCATTATTTATTATCTGTTTTACTTCTTTAATATTAAGCTTGGAGATTGGCAGTTCCATTTGATATGGAGCCTCAAGAAAAGAATGAAATGGTTCTTCTTGTTCTAATGGTACTACTCTAGTAAAGGGACTAAATACTGTCGAAAGATGTTCTGCGAATGTCTCGGATTTCTCTGTGTCTGTTCTTGCCCATTTACCTTTGGCATTTTTTAAAGGAGGTATGGCGTCTTTTGGTCCTTTTACTTTTCTCGTCGCCTTCCATAGCGAATAGTTAGTGTCTTTGAATGGAGTCAGATTTTCTAAGTAAGTTTGAATCCCCCTGTTTTTTTCTTCTTTTAATAGATTTTTAAGTCTTCTGGTAATTCTGTTTAGATTTTCTTTGTCAATAGGTGCATGTGTGTTTTGCCATTTTCTCCTAAGTTTTCTTTTTTCTTCAATCATGTTTTTTGCACTCAGAGAACAATTTATGGTTTCCTTCCATAATGTTTGTTCAGGTGTAGCCCTCCATCCCGCCTTTTGTATGGAGGTAGTAAGTTGTTGTACTGCATTTTCAATTTGTATTTCTGTTTTAAGTGGCAAATTCGTTGATATTTGTTCTGTTAATGCACTTCGGAATATGTTCCAATTTGTTTGGTTATTGGTTAGGACTGGAGGCTTATTTCTGAGTATGACTTTGGAGTCTAGGTCAATTAGAATGGGAGAATGATCTGACGAGAGGTCCCAGCATGATTGTATTGCTAAGTAGTTAAGAGAGATACCTTTAATCACACAGAATTCTAAGAGATCTGGTGTTTTATTTGGATCTGTAGGCCAATAAGTTGGTTCTCCTGTAGATATGTGTTGTAGATTGTTTCCTCTTATCGACTTCAACAGTTGTCTACCCCTTGTTGTGATTATTCTAGAGCCCCAGTGATGATGTTTACAGTTAAAGTCTCCTCCTGCTATGAATTTGTGTCCAAGTGAACTAAAATAGGTATTAAAGTTATTTTCGTTGATGGATTGGCCAGGAGGACAGTAGACAGCAGATAAGGTAAGGTTGCCTAACCAGTCATCAATAACAATGCTAGTTGACTGCAGGTACTTTTCACTGAACTTATTTAACTCATGGTGTTTTATATTAGATTTGATAATGATAGCTGTGCCACCGTGTGCTTTGTCATTTGGATGTTTTGTGTAGTGAACAGTGTATTTTGGAATTTTTATATAATTTTTGTCTGTTAGATGGGCTTCTGATATGAGCATAACATCAATTTTCTTCTCGTCGAGAAAAATTTTTATTTCTTGGATATGATTCGTTAGCCCATTTGAGTTCAAGACGGCTATTTTAAGTGCGTTTTGCATTAGTGCATTTTGGAGATCATAGTGGTAAGGAGATTAAGCATAGTATCCATTCTCTCCATTAATTTTGCCATCATGTTTTCCAGGTTGGCAATTGTCGTTAAATGGTTTGAGCTAACATTACTTTGTTGGTTTGTGATTTCAGCTGTTTGACTATTTCCTGACGTTTTTTGAGCGTAAGAAACACCAGGGGTTACTGTTTGGCTGTTAATTGTATTGATGTCTGTTCTATGGGTCTCTTGTTTCTGTCTGAGTTGGGGGAACTTTTCTTTTTGTATTTGTTTGTATACGCTGCAGCCCTTATAGTTGGCCGGATGGTTTCCCATACAGAGTACACATTGTACGTTATTGCTGCGTTCCTTGCGTGGGCAGTCTAGAGTATGATGATTACTTGCACACTTTACGCATCTTGGAGGCATATAACAGAATTTTTGTGTGTGGCCATAACGTTGACATTTGGTACATTGGGGAACCTGACGCTTGGGATGTGGTGGTTCGAATGACACAATCATATTCTGAAGTGCTCTCACTTCATAAATGTCTTTATTATTTGGCTTAGCTTTTAGTTCTATATAAAAAAGCGGAAGCGCCGTTTTGGATCCATTCTTATATATATTAGCTATGTTGGTTACTTCGTGTCCCATTTGTGCTAACTCATATTTTAAAGCATCTTTATCTGCTGTTTGATGCATATTACGAAGTACAACTCGGAATGTTCTTTCTTCTTTTGTCTGGTAGGTGTAATAGTGGGTTTTTTTCTCATTTAGTAGCATGCGGCTTGATGGCCTTGTTGGTAGAGCATTGGACCAGAGATCAAAAAATCGCGAGATTACGGGTTCAAATCCCGTACGATTCATATTTTTTTCTTTTTTTTTTTTTAATATTTGACATTGTTTTGGTTCATTTTTGGTAATTATTGTTAATTTTTTATATTGTAACTGTTAAGTAGGTATATTTATTTCGTTGAAATTATATTATAATAGAAGTATAACTTCTTACGTGCGTACAAAGTACACACACATTCTTTTTTTTTTTAATAGTTTAGTAGTCGTCAGCGACGAAAATGCCAAAAAGCTGAATTTTGCTGAGAATCTCACTTTTGGGGCCCAAAATAAACAAAAATAGTTTGCTACGCCTACCCCCGGGCGTCCCCCAAAAACTCCCTTGTAAGGAAGAAAGCAGAAAACATCGATTTGCTAAGAATCTGCACGCCCTGTAGAATAATATTTCAAACAAGAAATGTACACCTGGTTCCAAAAAAAAACTGATACGACTCTTGACGCGTATTTTATAGAAAATTGAGCAGTGTATTTTGAAGGATAAATACTTAATATTTACATACTGTCAATGTCACTGCCAAATCTTAAAATTTGTCAGATAGCTTATTCTGTTCCACGGTTATTAGACTTTATTATTAATCTTTATTATTAATACTTTCTCCGCAACTGAGGGTATCTTATCAACTGTATTGTTTTTAAACAATAGATGATAAAATAAAAATATTGACAGTTCAAAAATGTGAACATTATCGCATTGTGTGTGGCCTAAGTTTGGGCTGAAAACTGAAATGTGTTACATTTTTACAAAATTTTGGAATATGTTTAATTACGTAGAACAATTTTAACAGTTGTTTTCAATACAGATTTCAATCATCTACAAATAGTTTCTAATGTCTTTTGATGTCAAATAATTAGGGAAGCTGGAATTCAAAAGTTTAAAACTTTACATTGAGTTAATGCAAAATTGTGACGCATGTCAAAATTCTCAATGAATTTTAATTGTATTCATTTTTTTTTCGAATCCTGAGAAAACTAATAAATATTTTTGAAAAATTTAAACTCAGAATGAAAGACTACATTATTACCGAAGGCTGAAAGTCCCTGAAAACTTCTATAATATTTATTTTAATAAGTTACAGGGCTGAAAATAAAAAAAGTGTGATATTTAATTTCAAATATTTCATTCAATAGAAACTGCTTGTTTATTCTAAGGGGCTTTCCGCCCTCGGTAATAATGTAATCTTTCATCCTGCGTTTAAATTTTTCTAAAATACTTATTAGTTTTTTCCAGTTTTTTCATGAATCAGTTGTTTGTTGTTTGTTTATTTTATTATTTGTCTGTCATAATCAATATAATGTCAGATCAATCAAATACACTGCTCAACATGATCAAATCTTACTAAGAGTCGTATCAGTTTTTTTAGGAACCGGCTGTAGATGAAATAATTTTGAACAAAAATGTTTATTGGCACATTTTTAAATTAATTTGATATTAAAATGACCGTTCTCTAAGACACAACGCTTGAAGCGACCGGCGATTTTGAATGTCAGTTACGTGCGCAAAATGAAGTTTGAAAACTACTTACAATCTCCAAGACCTGGACCAGACACAAATATTTTATTATGGTGGAAATCATATAGTAGTGTTCTCCCCGTTTTATCTCAGTTGATTAGGGATATTTTGTGTGTCCAAGAGATGTCCGTACCAATCGTTAGGCTTTTTTATGCAGCACTGATACTAACGAATAGAAGATGCTATTTAAAAGATATAAGTGTCAAAGAACTCATTTGTATGAACAGATGAATGAAGATGCTCTTTAAATGATAATATTTGTAAGGTTATAATGTAATGTATTATTTTTTTTAATAATAATAAAAATTGTGATAAATAATAAAATTAATGTTATCCTTTTTATGTCGATATTTTATCGAGTATTGTATCGATATCGTATCGAAATCAATGTCAATACGATATTTTTATTGCCGATATCGATACACGATACCATACTTCATTGCCATAACCAATACAATATTTGGTACTTAAAAAGTATCGATATTGTATCGGTTCGTGAAGCTCTACTTATACCGGATGGAAGAAAATATAGGTATTTGTATAACAAGGGAGGAAAGTGCTACTTTTCCTCCCGAGAATGAAGTTTACTGCCCGACGCGTAGCGGAGGGCAGTAATCATTCAAGGGAGGAAAAGGCACTTTACTTCCATGTTATACATATGGTTTTTCCACCTTCCTCAAATTAATAACAAGTCATTTTTCATTTTTACTTAGTTTATTCATGTACCTATCCAACAAAATCTATTAAAACTAAAACTAACAAGTAGGTACAATATAACTGTCAACTGTCAAATATAAGTCAAATTATTAATGTAAACATTGTTAAATCAAAATAACAATTTACTGTTTTTTATCATTCTGCAAAATACAGGGTGTTTTATAAATAAACGTTTAAATGTATAGATACTTACGTAATAGAAAATAGATATTGTACAGGGCGTCAATAAGTTATATTTCATGAATTAAATACCATGACGTCACTTTTACTTTTCCTCCCTAGGGAGGAAAAGTACAACTTTGCTCCCTACAATCAGGTCCGGAAAAGTATACTTTCGGTAGAGGTAGGTGAAAGGAAAATATTTTTCCTCCCTAGGGAGGAAAAGTAGAAGTGACGTCATGGTATTTCATTCATGAAATATAACTTATTGACGCCCTGTACAATATCTATTTTCTATTACGTAAATATCTATACATTTTAACGTTTATTTATAAAACACCCTGTATTTTGCAGAATGGTAAAAAACAGTAAATTGTTATTTTGATTTAACAATGTTTACAATAATAATTTGACTTATATTTGACAGTTGACAGTTATATTGTACCTACTTGTCAGTTTTAATTCTAATAAATTTTGTTGGTTAGCTACATAAATAAATTAAGTAAAAATGAAGAAATGACTTGTTATTTGAGGAAGGTGGAAAAACCATATGTATAACATGGGAGTAAAGTGCCTTTTCCTCCCTTGAATGATTACTGCCCTCCGCTAAGCGTCGGGCAGTAAACTTCATTCTCGGGAGGAAAAGTAGCACTTTCCTCCCTTGTTATACAAATAGCTATTTCTTATATTAAGTTTAAGACACTCTGAAGGGAGGACAAGGTACAAATGTGAGTATGTATCGAAATCGTATTGTAGTCATATGTTTTGTGAACATTCTGTTTGTTTTTTTTTGTTTTTTGCATCTCCGTGATATCTTTTGAAACCAAGAAAATGGACAGTTTTATTCTTTAATATGTATTTTAACTGAAAAAAAGTTTGAGATACCCTGTAGGGCGAAGGTACAAAGGGTACAAAATACAACGAAATTATGTGGGAGTCTCAGATTTTGTAAACGTTTTATTTTTTTAGTTTCTCTGATATGTGTTTAAACTGACGACATGCGATTCGTGAGGAAGTTATATCTTACCATACACTAAGTTGAAATTATTTCCTACATATACTGTAAAAGGAACAAAACATAGCCTCCACGTAGACATCAAATCCTAACTTACTTTCAAGGAAATTCCACCACAAAACTTCACAGATCCTCCATTAAACAATCTCGTCTTTACTATGCTGCGCTGAGCATACCGCTCACTTAATCGACATATAATACACTTGAGGTATCGACCAGAATTGTGAACGTTATGTGCCTTTCTGTTTTTAAAGGTTTGTTAACTGTTGTTATTTTTATTGTTATTTTTTATTGTTAATTTAGTTTTGTTTCAGTTAAAATACGTCATGTTAAAGAATAAAATGGTCTATTTTCTTTGTAACTAAAATTAACATGAAGTAAAACTCCCTAGCGTAGTTGGTATATTTAATAAAAATTCTAAAAAATTTTTAAAAATCCAAACGGATTACGTTCATAACGTTTTCGGACTTATCAGTCCATCATCAATGAACTCTCTATCCATGCTAAATAGCTACAATGTCAAACACTGGTCCAGATGTATGTTCTAACTACATGGTGAAATTTGTAAAATAATTTGGCTTACATTGGATGCCAATGGATTACTACTAAGAACATGCTGCTCTACTCCATTAATTAAGAGATTTTTTATGAATGCTTAATATCTGATGAATGAATCTCTTAATTAATGGAGTAGAGCATCATGTTCCTAGTAGTAATCCGTTGGCATCCAATGTAAGCCAAATTATTTTACAAATTTCACCATGTAGTTAGAACATACATCTTGACCAGTGTTTGGCATTGTGGCTATTTAGCAAGGACAGAGAGTTCACTGATGATGGACTGATAAGTCCGAAAACGTTATGAACGTAATCCGTTTGGATTTTTAAAAAATGTTTAGAATTTTTATTAAATATACCAACTACACTAGGGAGTTTTACTTCATGTTAATTTTATTTAACTAGATGGTATACAGCCAACCTTCGGGTATTATCCCGTTTTATTTTTATTTTCTTTGTTTCTAAAGATATCAGAGGCATTCAGAAAACATAATGTTAACAAAACATAACACTACAGTATGATTTATACCCACACTTTTACCTTATTCTCCCTACAGGTTGTCTCAAACTTAACACCAGAAAAATATATATTTTCTTCCACCCGGTATGTTTAAAAAATAAGTTTGAGTAAACCTTTGCGCAACTGTGTAAATGCCAAAGAAAAAGCTAAAGTATAAAAAAAAATTAGTGGAATCTGTTAATCTGTTCACGAAAAAATCAACGAAAATGAGCATAATTTTAGGTGATGCATAACTTTTGAAACTGTGTGTATTTATATTATACAGGGTGACTCATTAAGAATGTCCAATCTTTGAGCTGTAGATTCTAGACCTCAAAATATTAAAATTTAACTCAAATCATTCAAATAAAATGTGGCTCGTTACTGAGTTACAGGGTGTTTTATTTAAAAATTTAATAACAATTTTTACCCAGGGCTTTAAAACTATTTGACATATACTTGTCATACTTGGCAGAAAATGTAGGCACTGTACGTTCTACTAAATTATGATAAATAAACTTTTCTGGCTACTACCAGAGGCGTACGACAGGGGAAGTGAATGTTTGACCCTTCCCAAATTCTACGCCACTGGCGAAATTGCTATTTTAGCACAATATTTCGATTTTCCAATACTTTCTATGTAAGTAATATACTCCTTATTTGTAACGTTAAAGTCATTAGTTTTAGAGATATTTGAAGTTGAAAATGAAACGGCATAGCTTTTTTGATTAATGTATTGTGCTCATTCATTTTAACTTTAAATATCTCGAAAACTAATGATTTTATCGGTACGGATGAAGAGTATATTATTTGCATAGAAGGTATTGGAGAATCTAAAAATTGCAATAAAATAGTAATTCCGCCAGTGGCGTAGAATGTGGGGGAGGATCAACCATTCACTTTCCCCTGTCGTACACCTCTGGTACTAGCCAGAAAGTTTTATTTAACATATTTTAGTAGGTTGTACAGTATCTACACTATCTGCTAAGTATGATAAGGATATGTCAAATACTTTTAAGATACTGGATACAAATAGTTAATATTTATGTAATAGGGATGTTTGATTTAAAAATTTAAAAATTATTTGTACCCAGTACTTTAAAAGTACTTGAAATTGCCGTATCATACTTGCCAAAAAGTGTAGGTACTGCACACTTTACTAATTTATGTTAAATAAACGTCTGGCTATTACCAGAGGCGTACAGGGGAAAATGAATGGTTGAACCTTCCCAAATTCTACGCCACTGATGGAATTGCCATTTCAGCATAATTTTTAGATTATCCAATACTTTCTATGCAAGTAATATACAAATCATTCGTATCGATAAAATCATTAGTTTTCGAGATATTTGATGTTAAAAATGAAGGGGCAAATACATTAATCAAAATAACTGTAAAGTTCCATTTTCAACTTCAAATATCTCGAAAACTAATGACCTTAGCGTTACGAATGAAGAGTATATTATTTATATAGAAAGTATTGGAAACTCTAAATATTTTACTAAAATAGCAATTTCGCCAGTGGCGTAGAATTTGGGAAGGGTAAACCATGCACTGTCCCCTGTCGTACGCCTCTGGTAGTAGCCAGAAAAGTTTGTTTATCATAATTTAGTAGGGTGTACGGGAAGTACACTTTCTGCAAAGTATGACAAGAATATATCAAATACTTTTAAAGTACTGGGTAATAATTGTTATTAAATTTTTAAATAGAACACCCTGTAACTCAGTAACGAGGCACATTTTATATAAGTGATTTGAGTTAAATCTTAATATTTTGAGGTCTAGAATCTACAACTCAGAGATTGGACATTCTTAATGAATCACACTGTATAACTACTGTATGACCCGAACTTGGAACCGAACTTGGAAGTGGTAAAAGAGTTTAAATAACTGGGGACGGTAATCACAGACGACAACCATATAGAAAAAGAAGTCTTAGCAAGGATAGCTCCGGGGAACAGGGCATTATACTCCCTATCATCATTATTAAGGTCTAAGCTGCTGAAACAAAATCTAAATTAAGGCTGTACGTGTCAATTATTCGGCCAGTTGTTACATATGTATGAAAGCGATACATGAACTTTACATCAGCGGGAAATAAATAAACTGCTGGTATTTGAAAGGAAGGTTCTCAAAATAATATTTGGCACTCAAAGAGATGAAGTGACAGGAGAGTGTAGGATGCGCTGTAACGCTGAATTTATGACTCTGTATTGTACTGAAAACATTGTAATGATACGCCTTGAACACGCATCGACACTAGAACCGTGCGAGTTTCACAATCCGCGCAGACGCCCCACTCATTTCCACTTCTCCGAAACAACACAGGCAGGGGGATATTTAAGAAGGCCATAAGCAGAGATCCCCCGCAACTACGAGCACTGGAGATATCCCTCAAACGATATCCATAACATTTCAAACATCCCCAAAATCACCGAGAGAATAAACTCTCTGAACAGGAACTTCACAATCAAAGTAATCAACGATCCCCCCTCCGACACACAAGAAACTCTCAAATGTTCCTGTTCATCTTCCGGCCACGTACTCTACCGAAAGCCCAAACACAAAAAGATTCGTGAACGTGACGTGAATTGTAAATTGTAGAATTCCCTCATCTTCCTTAGTCTCAGCATCCGTATGGCTTGCAAATTGTAGAAGCCTCGGAGGTGTAACCAGAGAAGGTTCCCATTGTTTTCATTCTGGTGGCTGTATTTTCGTTTTGCAACGAAATTGAAAATGGTTATTCATTTTTGATTTACATTTACTCTGTGTGGAGTATGAAGGAAACCAGTCTCGTTGGAACTTTACCGCGCTGAGCAGATGTGACGTGAATTGTAAATTGTAGAATTCCCTCATCTTCCTTAGTCTCAGCATCCGTATGGCTTGCAAATTGTAGAAGCCTCGGAGGTGTAACCAGAGAAGGTTCCCATTGTTTTCATTCTGGTGGGATATGTTGTATGCCATTAGAGTGAAAACTTAGTCTTTTGCTAGCAGTTGCCGCTAGGGCATCTATACCATTTCGTTCGTTGCAATTCGGGACTGCACGCTGGGGTTTGTTTTGGTTGGATCAGGGAGAGCAGCATATGTGCCTCCTGATGAGAGACTAATAAGTTTCGAAACCGGTAGAGGTGCTTGCAGCACTCTCTGATTGGACTGGAATATGGTTCGGCTGTATTTTCGTTTTGCAACGAAATTGAAAATGGTTATTCATTTTTGACAAAAAGACTCATTTACCGTCTGCTCTAATGCAAACATGCATTGACGAACTCCCGGTAGAGTACGAAAACATCCTCGAGGCTACCCCGTTAGCCTACCGTACCCACCTTTAACATATCCTCTTCCCTACCCCGAACAGGGAGAAGTTGGTTTTTTGCGGTTTCCCAACTTCATTGCACAATTATACCTGTTCGTCCCAAGAAAATAGCCGCAACTATTTTCTCCACTCGAACGCTCACTGTCCACGCTACGCTCAAAGCCACCTCTTGACCGCCGACGAGGGACGCAGGTTCGCCTGTCGTTGTACAAGGGTTTCTAGGGAGACTGGTCGAGAGCAAAGTACGGACACTACACGTAAATGTCTATGGAACCAACAACAATCCATCAAACTTTCTTCTCTGTTGACTTTTTAGCCTTCTGGACACCACCGTCCGGCATAATCCAGGAATCCAAAAAACACCAGGATACGGCACTTGCCCCAGTGTCTGTTTCGGACTGTTTGCTTTTGCTGCCACATTTTACATTCACTACAAACCCTGAAGAGGACTAAATCCTAAACGGGGACAATCATTGAACGCATTTCTACATAGCATTATATCTATACACGCAAATCAAACAATGATAGTAGTAGAGATCCGCCAGTCTTGAAGCGACAGCTCTGGGCTCAACTACCAGCCAAGAGACCTGAGTACCGAGGCGTGTTGACTTGATCTCGCAAGCTAAGGTAGGCCAACTTCAGCAGCAAGGTGTGCCGTGGTGAGGTAATGTGCGGCTCATAATTAAACGGTAGCAAGCGAAGTGAGCGAGCTCCCAATAAATTCATATATTTTAATCCCGTGACTCTTTTGCAAACTTACACTGCACTGAAGTGTAAGAATATTTCATATTATTGTTAATTTTACTCTTCTTTTACAGAAGTCTATCCAGGGGAGGACTTCGCTGCGACTCGGCGACAAATAGAATTATATTTTAGTTTTATTTCTTTTGATCTGTAAATAATTACATCGCATATATTTATTTTATAGGATAGTACGAATAGCACGAGATAAGTCACCAAATGGACGAAGAAGTATTGGCAGACCAAGAAAAAGGTGGTGCGATAACCTAAACAATTTAGGAGGATAATATTGAAGAAGAAACAGGCTTTAAAGCCTACATACAAGAAGGAAGAAGAAGAATATTTATTTTGTTTTAACCTGTGTTTTACTGTGTCTGTCGTCTTAGAAGATCCATCACAACATCATCAGACATACATAAAAGCTATCTGGATAAGACTGACAGGTCATGTAGTAAGGCCAGAGGAAGACAGAGTATTAAAGATGGTATTTTTGAGAGACCAGACGGTAGGAGATCAGTAGGCCGTCCAGAAAAAGATGGAAGGATGATGTGGAAGCCGATTTCTCTAGGATCGGGGTACAACAACGGGAAATGGAGCGCAAGATCGTAGAAGATGGAGGGCTATAAATAGTGGATACGACGAAGATACCTCGTGTTGGTAAAGCCACTCAAGAAGAAGAAGATATGTTTTATAGAACGTGTTATATGGGTAGAAACTTAGACATTGAAATACCAATCCATAAATAAATGAAGATGGAGGCATTTGTAATGTGGAACTACAGACATAATGTTAAAATTTTTTTGACGACTAAAATCACAAAATAAAAAGTAATAAGACCCAAAAGAACACTTCTGAAGACAGTTACATTAAGAAAAACATTATAACTGAGGTACATTCTTCGAAGTGGTATATATACACCGGTGTTTAGGCGTCAACGCCCTTGCGGTAGGGATCTATGGGGGAGTCTCACCGAGCCGTAAGCCCTTATCCCTTGCCGTACTGCTCCCTCATAGGCCGATCAGACGCCCGCATATTCCAGTCTAAGCGTCAGATACATATTAGAATTTTATACGGACGCGTTAGCCTTTTTTGTTTTCCGTTGGCCTGGCTGGAGCTTGAACTCGCATTCATCACGGCGAAGTGAAGTGCGGTCAGCCGCTAGTCCCACTTGTCACAAATAAGTGTGTTGTTAATGCCTTCTGGTCCAAATTAATTAAATAGAATAAATAGGTCTTCAATAAATTATACTTTATTCACGTGTAACGGACAATATGTAAATAATAACACTAATGATTCATAGCGTCTCGACCTCTACATACTAAGTTAATAACTATCTATCTATATCACAATACTGATTCCTCAGCATATTTTATACCGATCTAAATAATAACAAATATAGTTCAAGTTCACGCATATTAAACATGTGATACAAAACTGTAAACTGATATTGTTTTTATATCTGTTCAATACCCTAAAGCAGGGGTCACCAATTGGCGGACCGCGGTCCTCATCCGGACCCTGGGCTACTTTTGTGCGGACCGCCATTAAATTCAGAATAAAGTGTTTGGCAATTTTGAAAATGTTTTGCCATGAGATTGTGAACTATGCTTGGCTTCTAATGTGTGCGAAGCCGCTTTATCAAGAATGAACCTTATTATAAAATACGCATTTTCGAGGTTTGAAAACTCATATGTAAATTATTGGATTTCAGGTTGCCAAGTACCTAAATTGAAGTTTATACATTCAATTTCAATATTCTTGTAGTTAGTCGCGATTTATTTTAATACAGACCGTTGTTTTTTAATTGTTAATTATACGCCTCTACTAGCACGTAGATTCGCGCGTCGCATTTTATGGTGCGTCTCTGTCGATGCGTATTATACGTACTTATGCGACAAATTCCCCACAAATACTTGACATTAAGGCTAAGGTCACACGGGCGATAATTTACGGCGCCATAAGAGCAGCAAACCTGACGAGACATTGGTTGACTAACTACTATTTCATCTACAGCTGGTGGAGGAGTTAGTCAACCAATGGGTTTACTGCTCTTAAGGCGCCGTAAATTATCGCCCGTGTTAAATTTAGCCTTATTAAAATTGGGTGCCGTGCAAAACAAATATGACGATAATACGTCGGTCGAATGTTATAATGTTCTATCAGCACTTTTGGTGAAAATCGACTATTAAATCGATTATCTATCTATTAAAATCGACTCCTATGTTTCAACTCGATGTTTTGGATATGTTAAAAAAAATTGTTAAACAATATCTGCCCAAAAATTTTGCACGGCACCCTTCTGATTTGTTTGTAGAGGATAATTTTTAACAAGAATCCGCAAAGAAACCTAATGAGAACTACCAGACACATGTAGCATTAAATCAGGACCCCGGAAATGGCATAGGTTGTCGAAACGGACCCTCATGGAATCTAATTGGTGCCCCCTGCCCTTTAGGTTAATAACATATTATTTAAAATATGATTTATACAGAGTGTTTATA
The DNA here is from genome assembly GCF_917563875.1 of Diabrotica virgifera virgifera. Lineage (NCBI taxonomy): Eukaryota > Metazoa > Arthropoda > Insecta > Coleoptera > Chrysomelidae > Diabrotica > Diabrotica virgifera. Next base: position 36,892,670 of record NC_065447.1, on the reverse strand, counting down.
ACCTCAGTCTATTATAGAACAGGTATTTTACGTTACAAAAGGTAGAATATTAAATGGAAAGTCAATCATCAATATTATATGATTAGCCGTGCTTTCCAGAATTAATTAGTGATGCAGTTCTCCCAATTTCTTTTTCTTGTTTCATTGAAGTTTTTCTACTTTACATTTTAAATATTAATTGCTACTTCGATTTTAATCTAGGATAGATTGCACTTCGTGTAACTTTTTACGTCGGTTTACATTGATTATATTGCAGTCTCTCTCGTTACAGTTGCAAAGTTTTCAAATAATTTTAAAATAAACTAAATTAAATTTTTAAATAAACTAAATTACAGAAGAGTAATAAAAATAGCAGCCACATATAGAAGTAAGTTGTTTTTTTTTTTTATATATTAAGACTATTTTTGATTGCGAAAGCTGGAATACAATAATAGATAAATATATTAAGAGGAAACAGTAGCGATCAACAGGTAGCGAAAACGCGTTCCAAGATTGCGGCTGTAATTTTGAATATTTTTTCGAGATATTTGGCACACGTATTCGTAATATAATAAAGAATGGCGGTACAGAGCCCAATTTGAAAAATGTATTAATGTGTGGAAATTACTCTGTAATTAAATACAATATTAAAAAAACGAGCCTGTACCGCCATTAAGAAGAACAAAAAAATACACTTTCTTCAAATAAACTCTTTTATCCGATGCCTAGATTTTGTGTCATTTTGGAACTACTAAAATTTTTTATTTCATTAGTAGTTCCAAAATGACACAAAATCTAGGCATCGGATAAAAAAGTTTATTTGAAGAAAGTGTATTTTTTTTGTTCTTCTTAATGGCGGTACAGGCTCGTTTTTTTAATATTGCATTTAATTACAGAGTAATTTCCACATATTAATATATTTTTCCAATTGGGCTCTGTAACGCCATTCTTCATTATATTACGAATATGTGTGCCAAATATCTCGAAAAAATATTCAAAATTACAGCCGCAATCTTGGAACGCGTTTTGGCTACCTGTTGATCGCTACTGTATCACCTTAAGAAACTTAGTAATATCTTCATATCTTCAAAATTTAGTAAAGGAGTGACAAGAGTACTTCACAAAAAGACAAATAATAAAGACATAGCAAAGGGCAATCTACTGGAGACATAGGTGGGTGTGGCACGGGGTTGGGTTTTTAGGTCGGTGTTGTGTTACATAACGACTTGAAAAAAATTTGGGAGAAGGAAAACAGGTCGTAATATATGCAGACGAATTGTTTCAAGGTCTTCCTTACACGCTTCTAGACACTTTTTACGTGGTCGTCCTCTTCTCTTCTTTCCTCTCCCTCTCAGCAGCGAGTCCTTTGCCTCTCTGTATTTGTTCGTCTCGTCCAAATGACTTAATTGTCTTTTACTCCCTCGAATATCTTCCTTTGAACACTCCGCTCCCAGATGTTCAGCATATATTCTTGATTTTTGTTCACAACCCGCTTCCGTAAAGGACTGCGGGCTAGATCACTGTTGGGTATAATCTCAATGTTGCCCCTCTGGAGATATTTTCTGCTTTTAGTAGTTTTTGTAGGGCTCCGACTGTCTTTCTTTCTCTCGAATTCGCTTCTCAATTTGTTGGCTTCCTTCCCCTTTACTTGTTGGGATTATTCCTAGATACTCAAACTCCTCCGTCACCTTTTTGAAGCAATACTCTTTACTCTAGTTGTTTATGGTAGTCTTCAGCTTTGTCTCTCCATATGTGGTCTGACCCATTTCCATATATGTACTTTGTTTTTTGCCCATCAATAGTCAGTCGTTTCAATCAACAGTTCCCTTTCAGTTATTGCCATTAATAAGATACCGTCCGCAAAGGCCAGGACTAGGCTTCTGTTGTCATAAAGTATACATTGTCATTGAACAAACATGGATACAAATAAAAGTAAGTATGTCCAAAGCTGCCAGTAATAGGCCACTTTTTTGAAGACAATGGTTTCTGCTTTAAGCTTTTAGTCTTATTCTAGTAAAAGTTATGAATCTTTTAAAGTACAAAGTGCAGATTCGTGAATTTCAAAGTTTAATCGCAAAATTTGACTGACAAAATTTGAAATATAGATTTTAAATTAAATTCAAAAATAAAACATATGTACAAAAAAGTTTTCTGGAAAGTTTTGGATCAAAATGTTTTATAGAAAACAAATGGTGCAACGTTTAACATCTACGTTATAAATCCCCAAAATAACGCTAATTTTTCGAGATACTAATCATTGGTGGTGAATGGCTAATTTTGGTCTTACTTTATTTTGAATTTTAGGTGGGAGAAAATTGTCAAAATCTCTATTTTGCCCTAAAAATAAAAAAAGTTAAACCACGTTTTTCTTAAAATTAAAAGTTACACCATATTTTTTCTATAACACATCTAGCTAGTCTAAGAGCTGGGAGCGGATTTTGTGCGTGATAAGTAATATGGAAAAACTATACGGGGATATGTTGAATTAGTTGTGTACATGACTTTCACCAACGGCCGGAAACCAGAGTTGGGGCGGAGGGTAGTTATAAGGGGTCAAAGTCGCGGATTTTATTATTTTTTTATGACGCTCATGATAGAGATAGTGCACTAAAATTTGGGAATAAGTAGGTCATGACGTACCTAAGTAAAATCTGTAGGGACTCAACGCTGCGTGGCCGACAAAGGGGTGGGGGTAGGGGTGAATATAAAAAATATACCGGGTTTTTTGCGACGTTCGTGATTGAGATAGTGCACCAAAATTTGGGTATAAGTAGACCATGACATAAATAATTAAAATCCCCAGAGCCGGAAACCAGAGTGGGGAAGGAAGGTAGTTATAAGGGGTCAAAGTTCCATTTTTTATTATTTTGTTTTTGTGACGCTCATGATCGAGATAGCGCGCCAAAATTTGGGAATAAGTAGGTGATGACGTAACTAAGTAAAATCTCTAGGAGTGGAACGCTGCGTGGTCGACAAAGGGGTGGGGCAGGGGTGAATTTAAAAAAATATAAGGGGTTTTTTGCGACCTTCGTGATTGAGATAGTGCACCAAAATTTGGGAATAAGTAGACTATGACATAACTAAGTAATATCCCCAGAGGCGGAAACCAGAGTGGCGGACGAGGGTAGTAATAAGAGGTAAAAGTCGCGGTTTTTTTTATTTTTTTTGTGCCGCTCATGATGGAGATAGTGCACCAAAATTTGGGAGTACGTAGGTTATGACGCAACTAAGTAAAATCTTCAGGGGCGGAACGCTGCTTGGGGTACAAACGGGTGGTAGGCAGGGGTGAGTATAAAAATATATGGGGGTTTTTTTGCCGTTCGTGATCGAGACAGTGCACCAAAATTTGGGAATAGGTAGATCATGACATTACTAAGTAAAATCCCCAGCGGCGGAACGCTGCGTGGGGGACAAATGTTGTCCCGGGTCACAAAAGAAATAATACACACTGCGACTTTGACCCCTTAAAAGTATACCCTCATCCCCAACTCTGGTGTCCGGCTCTGGGGATTTTACTTAGCTAAGTCATGGTCTACTTATTCCCAAATTTTGGTGCACTATCTCAATCTAGCACGTCGCAAAAAACCCCTTATATTTTTTGTATTCACCCCTGCCCCACCCCTTTGTCGGCCACGCAGAGTGCCACCCCTGGAAATTTTACTTAGTTACGTCATGACCTACTTATTCGCAAATTTTGGTGCACTCTCTCGATCATGAGCGTCACAAAAAAAAATAATAAAAACGGCAACTTTGACCCCTTATAACTACCCTCATCCCCAACTCTGGTTTCCGGCTCTGGGGATTTTACTTAGTAATGTTATGATCTACTTATTCCCAAATGTTGGTCCACTATCTCAATCACGAACGTCGCAAAAAAACCCTTTATATTTTTTATATTCACCCCTACCCCCACCCCTTTGTCGGCCACGCAGCGTTCCGTCCCTAGAGATTTTACTTAGTTACGTCATGACCTACTTATTCCCAAATTTTGGTGCACTATCTCGATCATGAGCGTCATAAAAAAAATAATAAAATCCGCGACTTTGAACCCTGATAACTACCCTCGGTCCCAACTCTGGTTTCCGGCCGTTGGTGAAAGTCATGTACACAACTAGTTCAACATATCCCCGTATAGTTTTTCCATATTACTTATCAAGCACAAAATCCGCTTCTATCTCTCCGACTAAGGCCTAAAACTCCCCATAAAACTTCTTTGAACTCTATGGTTTAACATAAACGTAATCAAATAGATAAATTTTAAATTTTGTCACTTAACTTTTGCGATTTAACTCTGCAATTCACGAATCTGCACCTTTAATTTTTAAAAATTCATATATTTTACAAAAAAAAAACTGAAAGACTACAGTTACTTTCATAGTTTTCACAAAGGTAAGAAATATATGCCGTAGAAATTTTAGAAAAAAAATATTAAAATGGAACAGAGTTGTAGCGAGTTAAACGTAAAAATTCGTGACTTCATTTTTTTTTCATTTTTAGGTTAAAATTGCGATTTTGACAATGTTCCGTCACATAAAATTCAAAATAAACCTCTTTTTTATTGTCAGCATCATCGAAAACATAAAATAGAACCAAAATTAGCCATTCACCACCCATGGTCAGTATGTCGAAAAATAAGCGCTATTTTGGGGACGTATAACGTCTATATTAAAAGTGGCGCAATTTTTGTTCTATTAAACATTTGTAACTAGAACTTTCCAGAAAACTTCTTTGTACTCTGTAATTAATAAGATAAATTTTAAATTTTGCCTCTTAACTTTTGCGATTAAACTTTGCAATTCAAGAATCTGTACCTTGTACTTTAAAAAATTCATAACTTTTACTAGAATAAGACTAAAATCTTAAAGCAGATACCGTTGTCTTCAAAAAAGTGAGCAACATATAGTGTACAAATCTTAGATAAAAATATTAAAATTGATCAGAGTTGTAGCGAGTTAAACGCAAAAAAACGTGATTTCACTTTTTTTTATTTCTATGGTAAAATTGCGATTTTGACAATATTCCCCCGCCTAAAATTTAAAATAAATTTCATTTTCGTTTTCAGCACCGTCAAAAACATAATGTAAGATAAAAATTAGCCATTTACCACCCATGGTCAGTATCTCGAAAAATAACCGTTATATCGGGGATTTCTAATGTCGATAATAAAAGTTGCACTATTTTTTTTTTCTATAAAACATTTTGATCAAAAATTTTCAAGAAAACTTCTTTGTACTCTCTACTTTAACATAAACGTGATTAAAAGGCTAAATTTTAAATTTCGTCACTCAACTTTTGCGATTAAACTTTGCAATACACAAATGCGTACCTTTCCCTTTGAAAAATTCATAACCTTTATCAGAATAAGAATTAAAGATTAAAACAAGTACCGTTGTCTTCAGAAATGTTAGAGCTATATACTGTAAAAGTTCAGAAAAAAATATTAAAATTGAACAGAGTTGTAGCGAGGTAAACGCAAAAAAACGTGATTTTTTTTATTTTTAGGTTAAAATTGAGATTTTGACAATGTTCCCCCACATAAAATTCAAAATAAACCTCATTTTCGTTTTCAGCACCCTCGAAAATATAAAGTATGAATAAAATTAGCCCTTCGGCCCTCCGTGGTCAGTACCTGGTCATTTTAGGGGTATCTCCCGCTCGTCTACAAAGGAACGACGATAATCAATATTCACAGCTTTCGAATATTTACACAACGAAATCCGAGGTCTGCGGCGTTTTCAAGAAATATGTTTATTCACCTTTTTTGGTAATTAGTCTTGATGGGGGATTTAAGATAAAACATCCATCAAAAATATTGAGCAGACGGTCGGATTTAAAAGGAGATCCGCTAAGTCTTAAGCGTTTTAAAAGCTTTATTTAAAGATGAAAACGGTCATAATTATAGACTGAATATGAATGAATATTTTAAGATGGAGGGAAGGCTTTTGATTTAAAATGGTACGAGAAATAAAAAATTTTAATCGTTTATAGTGAAGTCACTGAAGGTAGATATCGCACATTTCGAACAAAACTGTTGTAAATCAAAAATACTTAATTTTACAGGAGCAGCAAAAGAAAATTTTACGGTACTTTATTTGGAGTTAAGTTAACACCCAATAGAAAATTTAAATTTATTTCTTTGCAAATTGAAGTCAATATTAATTATATATAAGCTCCATTAACGTCAATGGTGAAAATCATGAATTTTGTGCAAATTTTAATTAAATTAATGATTATTTTTTTGAGATGATACGTTTTTGCTCGGAAAATTTTTAATTAAAACGCAAAACTGTATTAACTAGAAAAAATTTTCTATTGGACAGATATACTAAACACTTTTGTTTACAAATTTCCGTGCAAAAGTGTAACAACTCGAAATATTACTTTATTGACCGGAACCATACCACTATTAAACAACACTTAATTCCGATAAATTCCAGATGATTCACTTTTGTCGGGACAATAGATCAATGAATATCATAATCGTCCATGCAAAATATGAGTATCACGAAATACTGCACTTTTGTTCGAATTTACGCAACGATTACTGAACGTTAATCGGAACTAATACGCTTTTGCTCGGAACGAGTGGTGTTTCACCTACGCATCACGAATTGATACTATTTTTAACGGAAAATTTCCTGAACCATCTTCCGAGCAAAATAGCTTTTAGCGCCATCTGTGAGGTAATTTTTAAAGTAACTTTGCTACGGTTTTGTTGGTTAGTAGATTTGATATCATGTATCATATTTCCGTAAATAAGTGCGGTTTGAAAAAATTTTGAGTTGTGACACTTTTGTTCGGGATGTGCGATATGAACTATTACCTCCGACTTTGTTGAACCTCCATCGGTTTTCATGAAAATTGTTATAAGCTACCTCAAGAAACAAAAGTGATATGGTGCCAGCTTGTGCTCTTACCCTGGGCGTGGGTGCCACCCCTCCTCGGGAGTGAAAATTATTTTATTAAAAATAAACCCCATAAATCAATAGAAATAAATCAATACTTTTTGAGTATATTTTAATTTTTCGTAAAATAAATGCATTAATGCGGTTTTTCATAAATAACTCAAAAACTGTAAGTTTTACAAAAAAGTTATCCTCGCCAAAAATCAAGCTAATAAAACATCTAATAAATTACTTACTTGAAAAACCTTTTAATATTAATTCAAAGTGGGTTATAGGTGATTGGATGTATGTATATTTTTTTCGGCGAGTACTCAAATCTAATAGTCCACGGTACATACATCTACTCTGGGCTAATTAGCAAAATACAAGGAAAAGTTATTTACCAGCAATTTTATTACTGGAATCGAATCTAATTATTGTATGTATTAATAATATAGGTATGCAAAGTCCGCAGATAGTGTGCTACTTTTTTTATAAACAAAATGGCGCCCCAAAATCGTGTTTTTTTCAATTTTTGCTCTATAACTCCAAAGATTTTAACTTTACACCAAAAACACTCAAATAAAAATTGACCGCAATTAAATTTTGCACAGAGACGTGTTTTTCCCGATTCAGTTCGACGAAAACTTTCCACGAAAAAAGCGGGTATTTCCAACAAAATCTTTAATTTTCAACTAAAATTTTAGATAAGTAATTGTTAATCAATATAAAAGCCCTTTTTATATAGATTATAATTCCAGAAGCCCATGGAAATTGAATGAACAGTTTAGCAACAATTGAATTGTTAATTAAAAATTTACGATCGCTATAATAACGACAATAATTACGATGCATAAGAATAACTATGATTTTTTCATAAAACTACACTGTACCCATCTAATGTAAATTACAGAATTGAAATTGGACTATTTAAATGGCTTCAGGAATATTTTAAAATTATAAACAATTTTTGACTTATAAACAAATAGAATATCTCGGGAAATATTAAACTAAATTAAATTATGAAAACGGTATTGGAAACACAGCGGCAGGACGCTTCTTTTAAAAGAAAAGACGTTTAATTACGACGAGCGGTTCCTGAGATACAATTGGTCAAAGTTGACCGGAATTTACGGCAAAGATATAAACAATAGGATCATGATTTTTAAACCATCACCTTTTTATTTTTGTCGTCTTTCTCCACACCAATTTTCATATCTTTAAAATACTCGTAACATATATTATTATAATAAAAACTATCGATAATACGTGTGCAAATTGCCAAAACTAGCAAAATTCCAATCAAAAATTAGGTTGGAGAAAATGTAACCCTCAAAATTCAAAATCGGTATACGTTAAAAAAATTCATTTTCTCGGCTTCCCATGGAGCAATTTCCTTCATTCTTTTTTTGTTCCTTTTAACTTGAGTAGAGCCATCAAACTAACGCATTATTAAATGTCAAACTTGCTTTTGTTTTGTTATAATAGATTAATTTATTTATAAGAACAGAAAACTACATATTTTTTCCAGCTGTAGGCTTTTTTTTAGATAAACTTACTACAAGTGTACCTTTTAAAGTTAAAAACATAAATATTCTCATTTGAAAGCTGTATAATTATTTAAACAATTTTTATTTAAACAAATTAAAATTTTGTGTTACAATAAATAAATTAATTTATTATAACGAAACAAAAGCAAGTTTGGCATTTAATAATGCGTTAGTTCGATGGCTCTACTCGAATTACTTGGGAACAAAAAAAGAATGAAGGAAATTGCTCCATGAGAAGCCGAGAAAATGCATTTTTTTAACGTATACCGATTTTGAACTTTGAGGGTTACATTTTCTCCAACCTAATTTTTGATTGGAATTTTGCTATTTTTGGAAATTTTCACACGTATTATCGACAGTTTTTATTATAATAATATATGTTATGAGTATTTTAAGGATATGAAAATTGGTGTGGAGAAAGACGACAAAAATAAAAAGGTGATGGTTTGAAAATTATGATCCTATTGTTTATATCTTTGCCGTAAATTCCGGTCAACTTTGGCCGGTTGTATATCAGCAACTGCTCATCGTAATTAAACGTTTTTTCTTTTAAAAGAAGCGTCTTGTCGCTGTTTTTCGAATACCGTTTTTATAATTTAATTTAGTTTATTATTTCCCGAGAATTTGTTTATAAGCCAAAAAATTCTTTATAATTTTAAAATATTCTTGAGGCCGCTTAAATAATCCAATTTCAATTCCGTAAAGTACATTAGATAGGTATATTGTCTTTTTATGAAAAAATCATAGTTATTCTTATGCATCATAATTATTGTCGTTATTATAGCGACCGTAAATTTTTAATTAACAATTCAACTGTTGCTAAACTGTTCTTTCAATTTCCATCGGCTTCTGGAATTATAATCTATACGAAAAGGGCTTTTACATTACCAAGTTATTTAATTATTGATTAACAATTACTTATCTAAAAGTTTAGTTGAAAATTAAAGATTTTGTTGGAAAAACCCGCTTTTTCCGGGGAAAGTTTTCATCGAAGTAAATCGGAAAAAACACGTCTCTATGCAGAATTTAATTAATTTCGGTGAATTTTTATTTAATTGTTTTTGGTGTAAAGTTAAAATCTTTGGAGTTATAGAGCAAAAATTGAAAAACACACGATTTTCGGGCGCCATTTTGTTTATAAAAAAAAGTAGCACACTATCTGTGTACTTTGCATACCTATATTATTAATATATACAATCATAAGATTCTATTCCAGCAATAAAATTGCTGGTAATGGCCTATTCTCCGATAATCAGCCCAGACTAATCGTCCTTTTTGGAAGATGATATGACCTCGTCCTTTGGCATCAGACAAAGTCTATTTGCCACAGACTAGGGATGATTACAAAAGTCTTAAAAATGGTCTTAAATGTTTGGTTTGAGCGAGTCTTACCACTTTCTGAAAAATTTCAGAATGCAGATTTGACGCGTTTCCGCGTCACACGTCAACATATTTACGTTGCCGGACTAACGAAACGTGGCTGTAAATTTATCGGACAAGAGATCGACAATCTTTATTATTTAAATATAAATATTTTAAATTGAATATTAATAGTTTTGTAATAACAAATTCGTAGAGTCCGACACCTCCAAGATATCACTCTAGCGCAGTAGTTTAGTTATTACAAAACTCTTAATTTTCAATTTAAAGCACTTATATTTAAGAGTAAACAGTAGCGATCAACAGGTAGCAATAAAATATAACTTCGGAAGATAGTATCATAAACTTTGGCAACATTGGTAATCTTTGACATTATGTAAGATTAATATTATTGACAATTTAACTCATAGGCGCGCTAAATGGAAGTAACCGAAAACAATTTTGTTATTAGTAAATAAATATTTATAAAAATAAACCCAAATGGGTGAAAATTTTATGTTAACATAGGTATTTGTACGAAAAAATAATAATAAATAATAATTTCATTGTGAAGCGAAACGAGAGCAGTCTTATTTTATTTAGTTCATAGAGCGCCAAAGGCACTCTAGAACACCCTTTAACCCTTCTTAGGGTCCATCAGAGGTGCATATTTCATTCTCTTTGAACTACTAAAATTCGGGCTACCGTTATCGGTTCACAACGAAATGATGGCATGAATGCCGTGGCGGTATCTGCTAAAGACGAACGAAAGTTTTACTTCTAATATTAACAATATCAAAAATAAAATAAAACTTAGAACTAGTCTTCTGGTTAAACCAATCGTGGCTTGTGGCTTCTAAAATTTGCAAGCCAACGAATTGCCGGAGCTAAGAAGGCCGAGGGAAATCTACCAGGTTAAGTCGTACTTCATGGAATGATTATTTATTATTTTGATTAGTTCTACTCGTAATCTGAGTATTCGGAACTAAGCTTTGTTGGAATTTTACCGTGCTGGACAGGCGGGAAGTAAGATGCAGCCTGATAGATCTTCCTCGGCATTGTTAGCTCCTGCACTTTTTATAAAAATACACTTTCTTCAATTTTTTTATCCGATGCCTAGATTTTGTGTCATTTTGGAACTACTAATGAAATAAAAAATTTTAGTAGTTCCAAAATTACACAAAATCTAGGCATCGGATAAAAAAGTTTATTTGAAGAAATTGTATTTTTTTGTTCTTCTTAATGGCGGTACAGGCTCGTTTTTTTAATATTGTATTTAATTACAGAGTAATTTCCACATATTAATATATTTTTCAAATTGGGCCCTGTACCGCCATTCTTTATTTTATTACGAATACGTGTGCCAAATATCTCGAAAAAATATTCAAAATTACAGCCGCAATCTTGGAACGCGTTTTTGCTACCTGTTGATCGCTACTGTATCACCTTTAGCAAAAATAAATTTTTTCGGGTTCAAAAATTGCAATTTTTCGATTTTATGTTCAACCGCGTTTATCTCGAAAACCATGCATCCTACGAAAAAACTTGTCAGAACAGTTTTTGCTTAGAATGACCCAAAAAATACAAAAAAATGTTTTGTTTTGCGAGAAATCGCTGTTATGTAATTCCTCAAGTTCTTTGTTTATAACAATCTTATCGACATCCGGATCAACTGTTACCCAACAAATTCGTGTTCTACGGGTCAAGATACATAAAAAATCTTGGGTAAGACCATCTGAATAAAGGAGGCCGTTGTACCCCCTTGGCGACAGGACTATGAATATCTACCTAAAAAAAATTGGCATTTGTACTGTAGTCAGGATTTCTGTACCTAAACATAGATTTATTACGAATTTCATTTTCATGATAAACAACTTTTCACACTTTTTTTATGTATGACAACAGTAGATTACTTCTCATAGGTACTTACATTGTTAAAATTTGTGGTGGCTCCAATTTCGATGTTCTCATAATTTTGGCACGGCTTTTAATGGACTTTTTCTTGGAATTATTCGCTTTATTTGTCGTTTGATTAACTTTTCCCATTTCGTTAAACTATTGATAATATGTTAAAAATAAAATATCCTCCTAAATCTTTATACTCACATTAGAATTCGAAATGTTTTTACGTAAAATATACTTACCTACCTACATAGAACTGAACTAAAACACAATTAACAACAATCTATTATTTCAAACAGGCCAACAACTTATACAACAACAACAAAAATATAGTAAATAACTATCAATAAACACTATTTTCCTATGAAACAACTATAACGAATTCTTAAATTAACACACTACTGCACTGTACTGATATCAATAAAGATGACAGAACAAATTAGAGAAAATCTGACGCAGGTTTGTCAAAATGACACTGATAATTTCTCTATGTTGCCTAATTAGTTATTTAGTTATAATATGTTCGATTTCTTGTTAGAAATAAAAAATTTTAGTAGTTCCAAGATTACACAAAATCTAGGCATGAGATAAAAAAGTTTATTTGAAGAAAGTTTATTATTTTTTTTTTCTTAATGGCGGTACAGGCTCCTTTTTTCAATATTTTATTTAGTTATAGAGTAATTTCCACGTACTAACATATTTCTAAAATTGGGCTCTGTACCGCCATTCTTTATTATATTACGAATATGTGTGCCAAATATCTCGACAAAATATTCAAAATTAGAGCCGCAATATTGGAACGCGTTTGCTGCTACCTGTTGCTCGCTACTGTAGCCTCTTAATTAATAAAGATTGTCGATCTCTTTTTCGACATATTTACAGCCGCGTTTTGTTAGTCCGACAACGTAAATATGTTAATGATGCGGAATGCGGAGATGTGTCCAAACTGCACTCTAATATTTTTCAGAAAGTGGTAGACTCGCTCAAACGAAGCAGTTGAGAAGATTTTTATAATCATCTTCCAAAAGGGACGATGTACTGTGGACTATAAGCATTCAATCTTAAATAAAGCGGAAAATCGATGCATTTTATAACATATATTTACTAAACACTTCTCAAAGTAGGTACTCAGGAGTGCCTATCAAACGTGCTCCAGAAAGAGTTGTAGGCCTCAAAATTAAGCAAGTTATTATGAAAATAAGAGATCCCCTTCGATTTTTTTAGAAAAAATTGAAAATACATCCTACGCCATTTCCACAAAAACTAAAATTTAGAGTAATTTCGAATAAAAGTTTCTTTATTTCAGCATAAGTACCTACCTACCTCAAAAATGGTGATCGGTTTACAATGCAAATGTTTAAAAAAATAGGATTTATAAAAATCAAAATTTTTCAAATTTTCGTAAATTTCATTTTCTTTTGATAAAACTTCAAAAATACTTGATATACCTACGTAAAAAATGATAGAGTACCAAATTTTAGTTTTTTTTAGCAAAAAATTTTTCTTTTTTTATTATTTTTGTCGGTTAAAAAATATCCAAGATAGAAACGTCTAAAACCTAAATTTTACTGCGAGAACCATGTATAACGGGGCCCTTTAACCTTTTTTATTAAAAAAAACGGGATTAAAAAGATTAAATTTAATATGACTTTATTGTGCTTGAAATTACCTTTCAAATGGTTTTTGGATGAACCTGATAAAGTTAACGGAGTTATTCAAAAATCAATCAAAACATTTTTTTGTATAAATTTTGACGCCATCAACTGCTTCAGAAGCTCATTTGATAGATATTCCTGAGTACTTTGGTCTAGAAATTATATGTTTTAAAAAACATCGTTTTTCCCGTTATTTAAGCATGAATAATTAGATTTAAGTATTTAAGTACCTACCCGCAGAAAAAAATAGACATTCAATTACATACCTATAATTCACTTTGAATAAATATTAGAAGGGTTTTCAAGTAAGGAATTTATTCTGTTTATTATTAGTTTCAATTTTGGTAATGACCCCCACTGCGGCTCAGTGGTAAGAGCGTGTCTACCTTTGGATCGAAAGGTCCGAATGGTCGTTAGTTCGAATCTCACCAGGGTCAGAGATTTTTATAGATTATATTTATATATTTTATAGATTATAAATTAATAAATGAAAATAGTTTCTCTCCTTGAGGGATCGGTTTGGAGGGGTTTAAAGGAACAAAACCCCCATAAAGTTTTAATGGGGTGTCCACATTTCACTATAATTTTTTCTTTAGATGCTACTGCTATAAAAATGCCACATGTCCATTTTCAATAAAAAAAGCTGTAATAGTTTTCGATATATTGGAAAAAAACGATTTTCATTTTGTAACTTCAAAGGGCTGTAACTTTTTTATGTGCACATTTGCACTAAGGTAAGTTAGGTTCAATCGAACTATTTTTGGTCCCAGAATATGTGATTAAATTTATAACCTGTATTTTTGTTACACCCTGTATAGTATACGAAGCGAATACGTTCGATAACGAAGCGAAGGATCAAAAATCAAGGTCCTAAAGAAGTATAACTTCAAAAATAAAAAAAAATAATACTTGTGCAAGGATAGAGTAGAACAACTATATTATCGGACTTCATGCAACGTTGCCAATTTTCTCATTTCACACCTTGTTAGGTTTAGGCTTTAGGTAGGGCTTGTGGTCACGTGGTCTAAGTTGAGCGAACTCCGCAAGCGCAAACTGCAAACGCAGGCGCAGGTTGTTTGTTGTTTTTGTGTTTGTCATTTGTCATTTGTCATTGGATTGGATATTAGGATATTGGATGTAGATGTAAGTAATGTAAAATAGTAAAATTATTGGAATTTGGAATACATACATAAAATCAAGTGAAATCAAATGGAAATGAAAGTAAAACAAGAAATTATCGAGGAAACGTGTAAAATAGAAATAAAGGATAATGATTTTTTGGATTTGAATGATGCTCTTTTGGATGGCTTTAAATGTGAAATTCAGGATGAATCCAAAAGGGAAAGTACTCATGGCACATATTATTACGATTCTTTAGACTTGAAGAAAAGTCCCATAAATACAGAAATAGAGCAACATGGAAATGAACTTCTTGGCCCATTTGAAGAAGACCAAAAAACTGAAATAGGTTAGTAACAATATATATTTTAAGTACCTATTGAGAAGGGGGACAAGTAGGAATAATTTTTCAAAATGTTATGGGTTATGGTTGATTTGAATGTGTTGAGGCAGTAGGATTAACCCTTATAACCATCTATAGATGGTGTTCACTTTTTTCTAGTAAAACCCAGAATTGTCAATACTTGTAGCTTACACATTGTGTGCCACGCTGTAATCGGGATATAGTCTCAGGGCAAGAAGGCAATATGTGGTATATGAAAAATGAGCGACATGGCCCCTGGCAAAATATCTGTGTATCTCATATTATATGAGCTACTTGGCACGCAATGTGTTAACATCTTCGCTGCGATTACAAAAATTCAATTATTATGTTTATGTTTACCAGTTGTAATTGACTGGTACTGTAGAATTCTGTATTTAGATACACCAGTCACCTGGGTCGCTGACGTTTCCCCAACTGTCACCAATACGACTAAATTCAGGCGTAACTTTGATACGAGAATTATAAAAAAAAATATGCATTGAAATCCGGATCCCATAATTCGTTAAGCGTGGATAAAGTGAGTACAAAGACATACATATTTGTTTCTTTGTAATTACAGCTTCAATTTACCGTACACTCTGCTGATAAGGTAGAGTCGTGTTGGAGAAAAGTCGCACGCCCCAATCGCCTATATGACTGGTAGTTCTTAAGAAATGTAAGTGTATGTAAATGTCTGTGTAAATTTTTAAAGATTTATGTGTAGTAATAGTTTTATACATACAAGAAATACACAAACTTGTTGGAAACTATCAGTACTAGACTTCCATATGGTAAAGCAAAAACTGAAACTTTTAAGAAGTGCATATAATATTTTCAAATAAAATAAAACCAAAACTGTTATTGAAAACAAAATATGTACATAGTTTTCATAAAATATAAAAACAACAAAAAAATGCTTTTGTTAGCAAGTATAAGTTTTAAATTTTTTGCATTGTGCTTAAAATTAAAACATGCTAAACATACAGCAGGTTTGCTCGACCCTTATAACTAAACTAAATTGGGACTTACAAATGAAATTAATTAACCCACCAGATGAATGCATCTGGGGAATCACACAATGAAAAATAAATAATTTTTATGTGTTACTTACTACTTGAATACAACTGGTACTAAATTATCCCTCTATTAGATAGATCTCTTTAAGACAAGAATAGGTACATATGTTAGTTTTTACCAACGCGTTTCGTTTGTTACTTGCCAGATGGAAATACATGTAGGTATTTATTTTTAGCCATAATTTGTACAAACGTAGTTACCAGTCTTTTTCAGCTAGTGGCGCAGTGAATGTGTTAAATATATATATACACAATCCTGTTACTCCGTGAAGGACCATAGGGCACCCACCAAGCTTCTCCATTCCCCTCTATTTCTGGCCATGGTTGCTATTTCTCCCCAGGTTTTCTTCATACTTTTGTGTCTTCTTCAATGGTACTCCTCCATGTTTTGGTCGGCCGTCCTCTGCTTCTTTGTCCTACTGCACTCCATTTGATTGCTTGTTTTGTTATGTCTGCATTTTCTTTCCTCAGGGTGTGTCCCAGCCAGTTCCATCTTTTCCTCTTTATTGTTGTTCTGATGGGTTCTTGTTTGGTTTTCTTCCATAGTGCTACATTTGTTATGGTATTGGGCCAATATACCTTTAGAATTTTATGTAGACATCTATTTACAAAAACTTGGATTTTATTTACATTTCCGTCAGTTATTGCCCATGTTTCACTCCCATAAAGTAACACAGTTTTCACGTTACTATTAAATAGTCTTATTTTATTATTTTGGCTAATCTGTGTTGATCTCCATATATATTTATTTATCCTACAATAAATAAATAAATAATTAAAATATTTGCGGGGGTTCCAAAGGCATGTTGTGCTTTTCGTATTCTCTGTTTAATATCTGCACCTTTTGCACTGACTATACTGCCTAGGTAGCAAAATTCTTGAACCTGTTTTATTTCTTGTTGGTTGATGTATAGTTTGTCACAGTTAGATACTCCTATTCTTCATCTCTACTGTCTTGTTTGTGTTAATTTTAAGACCCACTTTTGCGATTTTACCTCTAGCTTCCTTAACATGCTCTTCATAATATCATCTATTGTGTTCGCTACGAAACAGATATCATCTGCGTATTCCATATCTGCTAGTTTCTTGTTCTGGAGATAGTTCCAAGGGATCCCGTTTTTTCTTTCAATGGTTTTTTCCAGTATACGGTTAAGACATATATTAAAGAGCAAAGGTGACAGTATGCAACCTTGTTTTAAACCTACTTTTATTGTTATTTTATCTGTTATTTGCACCTGACATGTTGTTTGCTGATACATCATTTTGATGATTCCAATGATCTTAGGCCGCACCTACGTTGGATCCGTTTTTCTCCGATCAGATCAGAGCTGATATTGACTGATTTTCCGGTGAGGGTGCCTACATTGGTTCCGTTAACTTCCGACCACCGACAATGATGAAGAGGTGTGATGTGTTGGCTGTTGTTGGAAAACAACGTTCTAAGACATAGAAAAAAACGTAGATGGATGCATAAATTTAATAAACACAGATCTTCATGAGAATTTAATATAAACAAAAATCTACGTAACTATCCTGATAAATTTAAAATCCTATTTCCTATTTTTTCGTCACAAGAATGTAAAATAATTCATGAGAAAAGAAAAAATACATTGATTTATCAAAAACTATGTAGCGTTGTGTTGGCACATATTAAAAAATATTCTGATATAAAAAGATATAGTAACACATAATAGGTAGTATAATTATATTTCCGGTTTTATCTAAGATTATTTTCGGCAATTTCAAAGACACATTATAGTACCCCTTACAATTTTATAACCAAAGTGAAATTGACCATCGCAATAAAACTATTTACCTAGAGGCACAGAATAGGGAACAATAATTGTTTCCTATTATGTGCTAGAGGTATTAAATTTTCTACCTGTGTAAATAAAGAGATTTTGTAACCATTATATTCAAGACAACATTATAAAATATCTACCTTGTAGAGATACATATTACAAAATTAAATATTAAGATTTGGATGCTATTTATTGTTGATTTATTTCATGAAATAGTTAAAACAAAAAATTCAATTATTTTATATGCAAAAACCGGAATGAAACCAAACACTTCTCGATGAGAATAGGAGAAGCTACTCCCGACGTTGGCCGATATCGGATCGGAGAAAAACGGATCTAATGTAGGCACCCCCATTTAATACTATGGGTTTATTTTTTATTCCGATGTCGGATCGGAGAAAAACGGATCCAGTGTAGGTGCGGCCTTAGTTGTATATTGACGTGAACTGTCCACAGTTCCTCAAAGAATACAACAGGCATATAGGTGGTGTTGATCTTATGGGCAGGTACAACATTTCACTGAAAACTCAAATTCCCATGTTACGGA
Source organism: Diabrotica virgifera virgifera (assembly GCF_917563875.1). Classification (NCBI taxonomy): domain Eukaryota; kingdom Metazoa; phylum Arthropoda; class Insecta; order Coleoptera; family Chrysomelidae; genus Diabrotica; species Diabrotica virgifera. Next base: position 36,874,433 of record NC_065447.1, on the reverse strand, counting down.
TATTTTATTACCTGTCTAGGTAATACCAGTCCCAACACAATATGTCTAGGACCGGGCCAAACTCACTTTGGTCACCAGATGATGTGCGATATGATGGTATACCTAGATCATAATCCTGGTAGGTAGGCATCAGGGTCCCCGTAACCGGGCGTGCGACGCACGCAGCGCAACCGCAAAAGGGCGCCAAACCAAAGGTTTGGTAAATACAAAATATTTATTTTAATTGAGATAATCATTTTTTATACAATTTTTTTATGAACACCTAGAGAAATCTCAAAAATCAAATATTGTGTTATTACTGAAAAAATAATTAAAATCTTATTTTCTATTCTGTGTTAATAATTTCTATTATTATTGTATTTTTAAAACAATATAATATTATACACATACGGCTCAGAAACCTGGACACTCACTAAAAGAGAGGAAACATTGCTAGCCACCTTTGAAAGAAAAATCTTGCGACACATATATAAGGGCACAAAAGAAAAGGGAATTTGGCGAAGAAGGTACAACTTTGAACTATACGAAATATACCAGGATCCGGATATCATAACATTCATTAAAATAGGACGGCTGCGTTGGATGGGACATGTAGAAAGAATGGAAGAAGGCGAAATACCAAACAAAATATTCAAAGAGATGCTAGTAGGAAAAAGAACAAGAGGAAGACCGAAGCTGAGATATTTAGAACAAATAGAAAATGATACAAAAACCTTAAAAATAAAAAACGAGAAAGAAAGCACGAAACAGATCAGAGTGTAGAAGAATCCTGGAACAGGCCAAGACCCAGAAAGGGCTGTCGAGCCAATGATGATGATGATGATAATATTATATATCCGAATACCTATTTTGCAGTATCTGTAAATGATAAAATTATTGTCTTCTAAATTAAAAAATAATATTTTGGGTATGCTGCATAGTCCCAAATATTATTCAATAATTATGGACTGTACTTCAGATTCAAGTCATACAAAACAAATAAGTCTAATTTTGCGTTACCTATACAGTGTGTCCACGGATGGGGCGAGCAAGATAAAAAACTTTTTTATTTTCAATTTTAGCAAAAAATGTCATTCTTGATAAAAAGTTTTGCTTGTTCTAAAACCCCATAAAACGAAATAAAATTTTTAAGTTTTTCAAAACCTGCTTAATTTTGTAGCCAATTTTATATAAATACCTATAAATTTTGGCACTAAGTTCGAAATTGTGACAATAATCTAGTGTTGCTAAGCTACAATGAAGCTTAGTAACTGTCAACTCCGGTAAATAATTTGTGAATTGTCATTTTTTTCGACAATGTTAAGCGTTCAACAAAGACTTCAATATAACGTGGAAAATAGAATATTGTAGTGAAAGAAGCGGTCATTCATAAGTTTTTTACCAATGATTGCATAAAAGTCAAGGTTCATGTCATAATCACAATATTGTAAGGTGTGAATAAATTTTGGTTTGAAGGGATGAATGTTGTTTTGCTCGAATATTTTCTGTAAGTGATTTTTGTTAAAGCCAACTTCCGCTGTTCTTTTTCGTAAACCTACCTTTGAATTTTCCCTTACTGACTACATCATAGCTAGGGCAGTAATGATCGTAAGGGTTTTTTAATGCGGGCGATATTATAGTGGTAATTACGTTGTTGTCAGATCTTCCGTAGTAAAAATAATCTTAAAAATCACCTCTCAATTAGCATCCCAAATGAAATTAATCAGAAGCGCTTCATAAGTTACTTTACTTGTTTATTGTTTATACAGTGTGTCCATGTCCATGGATGGGGTGCCCAAGATAAAAAACTTTTTTATTTTAAATTTTAGCAAAAAATGTCATTCTTGATAAAAAGTTTTGCTTGTTCTAAAACCCCATAAAACGAAATAAAATTTCAAGTTTTTTAAAACCTGCTTAATTTTGTAGCCAATTTTATTGGCAATTGGCAATTTTGGCACTAAGTTCGAAATCGTAACAATAATCTGGTGTTGCTAAGCTACAATGTAGCTTAGTAACTGTCAACCCCGGTAAATAATTTGTGAATTGTCATTTTTTTTGGAACAAAAACTTGTTCAACAAAAACTTCAATATAACGTGGAAAATAGAAGATTGTAGTGAAAGAAGCGGTCATAGTCACAATATTGTAAGGTGTGAATAAATTTTGGTTCGAAGGGTTGAATGTTGTTTTGCTCGAATATTTTCTGTAAGTGATTTTTGTTAAAGCCAACTTCAGCTGCTCTTTTTCGTAAACTTAACTTTTTATTTTCCCTTACTGACTACATTGTAGCTTGGGCAGTAGCTGCATGATCGTCCTCATTATACATTGCTTTCGATCTTTTTCTGTTTTCAACAGATCCTGTCTCATTGAATTTCTGTATCAGTTTCTTCAATCCATTCCGCGTAACGAGTACATTTTTCGCGATATTTTTCATTGAACATTTCAATCGCATGTCGGTACGAAACAGCTCCAATTCCATAACACTTTACAATATAAATTCTTTGTTGGATGGTTAACATTATCTTATCAAAAAAGAATGACAATTTGGAAATTATTTATCGGAGTTGACAGTTATTCAGCTACATTCTAGCTGAGCAACACTAGATTATTGTTAAGATTTTGAATTTAGTGCAAAAATTTATAAAGCTTTACACAAAATTAAGCAGGTTTTGTAAAACTTGAATTTTAATTCGTTTTATGGGGTTTTAGAACAAGAAAAACTTTTTATAAAGAACATTTTTCGCTAAAATTGAAAATAAAAAAGATTTTCCTCTTGGGCACCCTATCCGTGGACACACTGTATAATACTTATTAACACTAGAAGCACCAGATCGGTCATTTTGACTGCTTTCTATTTTTGACCCTCTGTATTGATTTTATGCCAAATTGCAAACAAAATGTGACAACTGTCAGATTTAACTAAAATGTCATGTCACTAAAATGTATATTATCACGGACTTACCTTTTTTTCTATCATTTGTGACGCACTGAAAAATGCTCATGAAAAAAAGCATATGTATTACTTATTCCTAGTTGTTTTAGAAAGTTGATAATTTAGGACTTTTCCTAGATCTACTTGAGGATTATAATTCCTCCTTTACAGGTACTTAGTTTACTCCTTTACTGATACACAATTTTTTGTTTTTTTATAAGCTACACTTTTTCTAAGAATATTTTTTCGATAAAATATTTACTTTTTGAGTTATTTGCGGAAAACCGTCTGAAAACGTAGTTTTTTGTCGAAAAATAAACATTTTCAATCGCAAATATCTCGAAAAGTATTGACTTACATAAAAGACTCTATAGAACGAGAGTTGCTTATAATCAGTCAATTTATCCATTTCCGGGCTTATCTGGAACGTATGTTTTTTCACCCTCGAGAAGGGATGACTGTCACCCCTCAAGTAAAAGCAACCAACGGCACAAATTCAACTTTGAAGTGGAGGGTAAATAGAACCTAAATCCAAATTTTCATGCAATTCGTTATGGAATTTACTTAATACTCAACTATAAATTATTATTTTTGTTAAGTGTTAGAATAAACAAATGGATGGAGTCTTTCTTCATGGGCGGACCACTTCTCCGAACCATTAGGTCGTATACACTCTTACCTAAGATTGCATAAAAGTATCATGTTACATATGAATGTGAGAACAGTGTTAGTTCTGTTTTTGGTATTCAGTCTGTTAGAATATTTTGTAAAGGAAGCATCTTAATTTCTTTGTATATTATTGTAATAATACGGTTCGGTTAAAATAAAAATAGTTTTTATCTTTTATTTGTGCCTTTTATTATCTTATATTTCTAATAGGTTACGGGCCCAATCACCTATTAGCTGACCTGTACAGTGAAACTTGGATAATTCGAACCTCAGGGGACATTAAAAAATAAATCTACAAAACAAGGATTACCTACAAAACATCTGCAAATGATAAATATCAGTAGTTGATCAACAAAAAAACAGTAGTTGATCATTTTTATCGCTTGGAGAGGTTTTTGTTCCTATTATTGCCCGAGTTTTGTCAACCTAAAAAAATTGGCTAACAAAATACCAAAAATACCAATTAAAACATTTGCAAGCTATAAAAAAGACCTACTTTATTTTTTTCCAAATAGATCCGAAATTTTTAGCTGCTTTTTAGAATTTCGCTTCTCAGTAATGACAAAAGATTCTAAGGTATTCAGAAAAGATAGCAGAAAAGTTCGAATTATCCAAAATATAATTCGAATTATTCACGACTTTTTACCATTACATACTTATATAGGAAATGCTAGGGACCAGAAAAAAAATTCGAATTATAGAAGATTTCGAATTATGGAAGTTCGAATTAAGCAGGTTTTACTGTATTAAGATAATAATTAAAAGTGTACATTCGCGAAATGGCGGAAAGTGCGAAATGTAACGTCGAAAAGTTGAACGGTCAGAACTATTAGTCGTCGAGTTAGTGAAAATGTTGCTCATCAATGCTGATCTATGGGAAATAGTTTCGAAGGAGTTACCATTAGAAGCAGACCGAAGCAGTTTCTGGAAAAAACAAAATAATAAGGCTTTGTCAACTATAGCCTTACTCCTTATTTGTTGACGGTAATCAGTTAGTGTATATCCGGAACAAGGAATTCGCGCGCGACGCGTGGGTAGCGCTAAGGGCGCTAAGATCAGAAATCAAGTTTGTCTAGTATGGTGATTTTATTAAAGAAAATCTGTAGGCTATCGCTAGAGGAGAATGGTGATATGGAAACACACATTGGTTTATTCTTAGAATCGTTGAATAAATTGGCCGCTTTGGGGGAGGAAATTAAGGACAGGTTCGCAGCAGGAATTTTGCTGGGAAGTCTTCCAGACTCATACAGTTTTTTGATTACAGCGCTGGAAAGTAGGCCATCGAATGAATTTACTCTAGAATTTGTCACGAGTAAATTAATCGATGAGTACAGGAGACGTCAGGGAGCTTTGGGAAGAAATCGGTAGGAGTCAGTGATGAAATCAGTACACAAGGGCAACAAAAATAACGGTACTGCAAGCGCAGAAGTAAAGCAGTGTTATTTTTGTAACAAGAAGGTCCATTTTAAACGAGATTGTTTTAAGTACAAAGCGTTTAAAAAGGAAAAGGCCAATAAAGTCACTGAAGGTACTGATGATGCATGTTTTATGGTCAATTATAGCTCAAGGGACGGAAAAGGGGATTCTGCTTCGTGGTATGTGGACTCAGTAGCTTCGAGTTACATGGTTAATTATAAAGGATTCTATACCCAATTTGACGGTAGCAGAAAGGGCGTTGTAAGTTTGGCGGAGAAAGGGCAATACTCCGAGGTTTAGGGTATAGGGACAAGACTTATTGAATGTGTGACTGGATCGGGAGTGGAAAATTTAAAAATCGACAATGTGTTGTATGTGCCGGGATTAGACTCAAATCTACTTTCGGTTAAAAAGCTAACAAGTGCGGGACATAATGTGCAGTTCGATAAAAACGAGTGTAAAATCGTTTTTCGCGGAAAAGTGATCGCAAGTGCGATGTCTTCACCCGACTTATACAAGCTTTCAACTGTGGACCATGGACTGAGTGTTTTGGAGCACTTAGCAACTGTCAACATACATGGCATAGACGGTTTGAACACAGGGAGATGAATGCACTCAAACACTTAATAGAAAAGAAAATGGCAGTCGAGATTGATATGACAGACTGTAGGATTAGGGAAACTTGTGAATGCTGTATGAAAAGTAAATTTTTACGTAAGAGTTTTTCGAAATTTTTCAGAACAATACATTTAATATGCTTGACTTATTGCATACGGATATTTGTGGTCCCATGAAGACTGTTTCTCCAGGGGTAAACGTTACATTTTAACATTGATGATTTTTCTAAATATGCAACTATATATTTATTAAATCATAAAAATGAAACGGTAAAATATATAAAAGAGTTTGTAGAATTTATGAGTAATCAGTTAGGTAGGGTTCCAAAAGTAACTAGGTCAGGTAGGAGTGGCGAGTCCGTAAATAATAATTTAAAGGAATTTTTAAAGGGTAAGAGTATAAAAATTCAATATACAGCCGGGTACTATCCAGAACAAAACGGGGGTGCAGAGAGAAGAGATAGGTCGCTAGTTGAAATGGCTAGGTGCATGCTAATCGATGCGGGTTTAGCAAAGAGATTTTGGGGGGAAGCGATAGTGACAGCCAATTATTTGCAAAATTGATTACCTACTAAGTCGAAAGAAAAAACGCCCTATGAATTGTGGCACAAAGTAACACCGAATGTGTCGAATTTGCAAATATTTGGGTCTAAGGTTTATAGTCACATTCCCAAAGAAAAAATGGAGGATAAATTCGATCCAAAAGGTGAGTCACTGGTATTTGTAGGTTATGCTGATGAATCGAAAGCATGTAGATTGTTAAATGTAGATACAGGACGTATTACAATTAGCCGTAGTGTGGCGTTTTCCAAGAGAAATATATGCGTCGAGAAAAAGAAGGCAAAAAGTGAGGAAATATCCATTGGGTCCATGATGGAACAGGAGAAAATAGGGCCAAATGACGTAGAAGACAGAGAGGTTGCAAATTTTGAGAACACGGAGGAAATAGAAAATTCTACGGACACATCTAACACGTGTGAGAGCTTAAGTTGGGAACAATCCCATGATGATGACGGTGATTCTAACTATCAATTAGATACAGATCTCGATATAGAGAATTCAGGTGATCGTAGATCTAGCAGAGTAAATAAAGGTGTTCCACCTGAGTGCAACATAGCAAAGTTGACAGAACTCCAAGAAGTAGAACCTAGAAACTTTAAAGAAGTGATAGTGAATAATGGAAGCAAGCTATGGAAGAGGAAATCACGTCATTAAGGAAAAGTAAAACTTGGGATTTACTACAAGCACCAAAGGGAAAAAATATAGTCTCATGTAAATGGTTATTCAAGTTAAAAACAGGCGAAGATCAAAACTCGAAGAAGTACAAAGCACGGCTGGTAGCAAGGGGTTTTAGCCAAAAATTCGGCGTAGACTACGATGAAGTGTTCGCTCCGGTTGCGCGGCAAGCTACTCTTCGAATTTTATTAACAGAGGCATGGAGTAAAAAACTCATAGTAAGGCATATAGATGCAAAAACAGCCTTTCTAAATGGAGGACTGTCAGAAGAAATTTTTATGAAACAGCCTAAGGGATTTGGAGAAAAGGATACAAGTTTTGTTTGCAAGTTAAATAAAAGTTTATATGGTTTAAAACAATCTGCCAGAACTTGGAACCAAAAACTTGATGAAGTTTTATCTAAAAAAAAATTTTGTAAAAGCAATATTGATACATGTTTATATATCAAGGTAATAAATAATGAAAGGGTTTACGTACTTATATACGTGGATGACATTTTAATATCAACAAAGTATACACAGGTAAATGATACATTTGAAGAAAATCTAAAATGTAATTTTGAAATAACGAGTTTGGGATTATTACAAAATTATCTAGGTATGAAGATTGAAAGGTGCGATCAAGGGATACATAGTTTAAATCAAGCAGTTATATTGACAAAAAGAGAGTTAAAGAAAACTAAATATAAAAAGCGTATTTTAGGACAACAAGGAACAGATACGGCTATGCAGACGTTGACTGGGCAGAAGACAAAGGGAACAGAAAATCAAATAGCGGGTATATATTTTTATTACGGGGTTCGCCTATAAATTTTGGATGTAGAAAACAGACTTGCGTGTCTCTATCATCAACTGAAGCAGAATACATAGCATTGGCTGAAGGATGTCAGGAAGCAATTTGGTTAAAACAGGTTATAAAGGAATTTGTGGGTTTAGAGTCGGAATTAGTTATATACGAAGACAATCAAAGCTGTCTAAAACGTTTAGCAGATGACAAATTCAGTAATCGGACAAAACATATCGATACAAAGTACCATTTCGTAAAGGAATTGCACGAAAAAGGCGTTGTTAACTTTACGTATTGTCCTACCGAAGATATGATATAGTATTTTTACTACAAAAGCTATATTACGTAGGTCAAAATTTTTGACGTAAGAGAACTGTCAAAACATTAGAATGTGACTTTTCATTATTGCCATGTTTATTATAAGTGATGTTTATTATAAGCCATGTTTATTATAAGCCATATAATAATGTGACTTTTCATTATTGCCATGTTTATTATAAACATGGCAATAATGAAAAGTCACATTCTAATGTTTTGACACGTACGTAATATCGCTTTTGTAGTAAAAATACTATAGCTGATATGTTGACTAAGCCGCTGAATAGGGATAAGTTAGAGTGCTTAAGTAGTAAAGGGGGTCTGTTTGACTAATTCAAAAATAATTTTAGTTGCGAGGGGATGTTGGAATTTATTTAATACTCAACTATAAATTATTATTTTTGTTAAGTGTTAGAATAAACACATGGAGTCTTTCTTCATGGGCAGGCCACTTCTCCGAACCATTAGGTCGTATACACTCTTATCTTATAAGTTTGCATAAAAGTATGATCTTACATATTATGAATGTGAGAACAGTGTTAGATATGTTTTTGGTATTCAGTCTGTTAGAATATTTTGTAAAGGAAGCATCTTAATTCCTTTGTATATTATTGTAATAATACGGTTCGGTTAAAATAAAAATAATTTTTATCTTTTATTTGTACCTTTTATTATCTTATATTTCTAATAATTCGGAGTTGTCCCTAAGAATTACACTCCAAAACGGTTATTTATTGGACTATTTGTATTTTAGGTTATCTCCAAGATGAAAACAAATTGGAAATTGAAGATTCATCTTATCAAGCAAATGATACGACTCGGCACACTCAAGGGAAAACGTTAAATAAAAATACGAAAGTTGTGAGGCGAAGAAGACCATATAAGTGTGAAATTTGTTTTAAGCAGTTTACTACATCAAGTAATTTACAAACACATTCGAATGTGCATACTGAAGAAAAACCCTACAAGTGTGAAATTTGTGAAAGCCAATTTAATAGAGCATATGATTTGAAAATACATTTGAGAATACACACTGGAGAAAAACCCTACGAGTGTGAAATTTGTGAAAAACAGTTTAATGGAGCATATGATTTGAAACAACATTTGAGAGTACATACTGGAGAAAAACCCTACAAGTGTAAAATTTGTTTTAAGCCATTTAATCGAGCAGGTAATTTGAAGGTACATTTGAGAGTACATACTGGAGAAAAGCCCTACAAGTGTGAAATTTGTTTTAAGCAATTTAGTACATCAAGTAATTTATTAACACATTCGAGTGTGCATGCTGAGGAAAAACCCTACAAGTGTGAAATTTGTGAAAACCAGTTTAATAGAGCATGTGATTTGAAAATACATTTGAGAGTACATACTGGAGAAAAACCCTACAAGTGTGAAATTTGTTTTAAGCCATTTAATGGAGCAGGTAATTTGAAGGCACATTTGAGAGTACATACTGGAGAAAAACCCTACAAGTGTGAAATTTGTTTTAAGCAATTTAGTACATCAAGTAATTTATTAACACATTCGAGTGTGCATGCTGAAGAAAAACCCTACAAGTGTGAAATTTGTAAAAACCAGTTTAATAGAGCATGTGATTTGAAAATACATTTGAGACTACATACTGGAGAAAAACCCTACAAGTGTGAAATTTGTGAAAAACAGTTTAATAGAGCATATGATTTGAAAACACATTTGAGAATACATACTGGAGAAAAGCCCTACAAGTGTGAAATTTGTTTTAAGCAATTTAGTAGAGCAAGTGATTTGAAAACACATTTGAGAATACACACTGGAGAAAAACCCTACAAGTGTGAAATTTGTTTTAAGCTATTTAATCAAGCAGGTAATTTGAATGCACATTTGAGAGTACATACTGGAGAAAAACCCTAAAAGTGTGAAATTTGTGAAAAACGGAGAGCATATGATTTGAAAGCATATTTGAGAGTACATACTGGAGAAAAACCCTACAAGTGTGAAATTTGTTTTAAGCAATTTAGTAGAGCAAGTGATTTGAAAACACATTTGAGAATACACTCTGGAGAAAATCCCTACAAGTGTGAAATTTGTGAAAAACAGTGTAGTAGAGCAAGAGATTTGAAATCACATTTAAGAATTCACACTGGAGAAAAACCCTACAAGTGTGAAATTTGTAAAAAAACAGTTTAGTAGAGCAAGAGATTTGAAAACTCATTTGAGAATCCACACTGGAGAAAAACCCTTCAAATGTGAAATTTGTTTTAAGCAGTTTAGTCAAAAAAATAATTTGAAAGGCCACTTGATAGTGCATACTTAAGAAAAACATTATATTTGCTTTTAGCAGTTTTCTATGAAAAGTAACTCGAAATCACATTTGAGATTCCACACATATGAAAAATTTCTTTTAAGTCATTTTGATGTAGTCTATGGTTTGAAACAACACACAAGAAGTCAAAATTGGACTAAAACAGAAATGGCACCTAAAGAAGAAATATGGATGTTGGTGTACGATTGTACAAATCAGATTTTATCTTTTTGAGTGTTTGTGACAAATAGACTTAGGACTTTCAATTTTAGGAACAGTGTCAGTATCTTACAGATGTTCAAAAACTTGTTTTAAATCAGGTGAAAAACTACTTTTGTGATAATGTAATATAGAATTACATAATGTCAAAGCATTTTATTTATACAGAGAATAATAACTAATTTCAAAGTTTAGGATTTATATAGATCCGGAAAGAAGAGCATTTGGTTCTCAAAGAGCCGATTTTTTTGTTAAATTACTTAACTTGAAGAACAGGAAAATAAAATGGATATTTTAGTACAAACAAAATCAAACATTTAATTAATTACAAAACTTATATTCATAACATTTTAACAGTGGCGGATCCAGGGGAGGGCGATTGCCCCCCTCCCTCTCAAACCAAGTGATTTATTTTTTTTTATTATATACAGTGCGCTGGAATAAGTGTTACCCCCTATTAACTTATTTATTTTTAGCACGTAAGCAAAACGCTCGGACAGCCGATTTTTAAAATAATCATAGTATATTATAGCATCAATGTTTTGAACTTAGCGCGATTCCTCTTCAGGTGACGGGCATAACTTTGTTTTCTTTTTAATGGGAAAGTACATAATTGACACCTCATTTAAAAGCTTTTGAAATAGTGATTACAATAATGTATAATACTTTAATCCTTTTTGAGAGCGTAGGCGCAAAATTTGGGTTGAATTCTTTTTAAATACATTAATTTTTTTCGAATTTTAAGAAAACTATTAAGTATTTTTGAAAAATTTAAACGCAAAATGCAATATTAGGTACATTAAGTACTACCTCTGGGGCTGCTCCGCTATTAGTTTTATTAAATGAGGAAGGTCCAAAATCCACATTTGAAGAAACTATTAATCTTTTTAGCATTTTAGTTATAGTCGGTTCGCTAAACTCAGACACAACTGGCTAGTGAATTTCCTAGGTAATTCTTTCATTTTTTGGCAAAATTACTAACTATTTAGTAATTTTTTTTGCCAATTTTACGAAATTGTTAAAATTACTTACTAAAATCACTAGCCAGTTGTGTCCGAGTTTAGCGAACCGACTATACCATTCATATATCAACATCTGAAGCATAACGCTGTTTTTCGATATTAAAACTAATTAAAACATTCCTTAGAAATACAATGCAAGAAGAACAACTAGGTGCTTTAGGTATGCTATTTGCAAATAGCATTTTGTAAATGGCATTGATAATTTTAATAATAGTCATTGAAAACTTTGCAACCAAAGAAAGAAAATGATGGACTTATATATCGTAAACTTTAAAAGTGATATTACACAACTTTGTGCATGTGTGTAAATAATGAAATAGGTAGTATTATTTTTATAATTTTGTAAATAGAGACTAAATCGTAATAACAAACTTAGTAGCAGTAAATACTGGTGGTAAGTTGAGTTTTTTATGGTTAATTAATTTACGGAACTGTTTTGATAAATTTTTGAAAATTTTAGGCACCCCAGAAATAATAGATACCTACATAAGGTTAAAAGTATCCCCGTCAGTTTTTTAAAAAAATTTTTAACAATATCATGAACCTGTCACTAAAATTTTTGGCGGCTGTCCTATTTCTGGTACTACTTTCTGAAATTAAGTGGTACTAGCCGCCACTGGTTAAACCACCTTATGCTTAGCAATAGGAAATCTGTATAATACACCGTCACTGTTGTAAAGAAGAAAGTGCAAGCAGCACTAAATACAGATTACTGTAGGTAATCCTTCAAGGCAAAGTATTCGGAAAGCGAGTAATTGGGAGAAGAGGATTATCATGGTTAAAGAACCTGAGGAAAGGGTTCTGCACAACAACAACTAATCTATTTAAAGCATCCATTAATAAAATAAATAGCCAAAATTCGAAACAAATAGGCATCAAACTAAGAAGAATGATAAATCAACGAATATAGACAATTTGGTATATTTATGTACAGTTCTTACCTGATGCTGGTAAAAGTAAGCCTCAAATTGGTAACTCAAAGCTAGAAATGCACTTAACAATAGTGTATTAAAACCACTTTTACTACATTCTAAATAAATATATTTACTAACAAATTATCAGTAAATATAAATAGGGAAATCCCTCTAATTGGCTGTATACCATAGCAAAAATACTGTAGAAGTAAAAAAGGCTTCCTATTGTAGCTGATATATTATTTATATGTACCAGCTACAAAAGGAAGTATTTTTTACTTCTACAATACCTATGTCAGTAAATTTTTTTACCGTCGTAAGTATTATTACGGTATCCATATTTCTCACAAATAAAACAGAAAATATTAAGACAAAAATCAAATCACCGACCAACGAAAATCGTAATACCCTGTATATTGTACAATTAAGCCTTAGGTATAGAAAGTTTCTTTCGTAATTAGTGAATCGCATTCGGGTAAAGACATTCCCAGAAAAAAAGAAACAATATATTGGTTTTTCTACCGGCTAGTTAGATAAACAAATTTTGTAAACAGAATTTGATGTGGAACTTTCTATTGTACGAAAAAAGACTAGAATTAGATAAGCTAGAATGAATTGTTCTAGCAGAATTCTAGAAAAAGACTAGAATGTTTAGTGAATTGTTATCGAGTGTAGCTAATTATCTTTTTTCCTGAGAAATTGAAAATGTTTAATTTGTCTTTATAGTCGAGGAAATGAAGCTGAAAAAAATGGCAAAACCTCGCAATTTTTTCGTCCAGCATCGATTTGTACAGAAATTTGGGTTTAGGCTCATTACACCCTCTAGTTCATTTTCTATATTGAGCCGCTGTACGCTTTTGGTTTTTTAAGGGTGAAAACTACCCCTAGTTGTAAAAAATTATAAAATAACATTTTAAACTTTAATATTGTCAACATTTGGTTCTTATTAGTAACATAATGATTATTTTATGCTTTAAGATATACTATCATAATATTTCAACCCTTAAAACCACCCTTGTTGGAGCTATATATGAAAAGTTTGCTTATCCTAAAAGAATAATTTCGGCTTGCATCGATTTACATAAAAATTTGGGATTAGGATCATCTCACACTGTACTTCATATTCTATATCATGCTTAAGGGCGTTGATTATTTTTAGGGGTGTAAGCTACCCCTTATTGTCCAAAATTATATAAAAACATTGAAAACTTTAATATGGGTAAAATTTGCTTTTGATTGGTTAATAATGATTGTTTTATACTTTATCATATAATATCATAATATTTCAACCCTTAAAAACCACCCTTAATAACATTATAGTTTTTATAAGTAGATATTTTAATAGATAATAATATAATAATAATAATAATAAAGACTTTTTATTCATTTGGTATGTAAAACAAATAAGCATATAGTTACAGCACATTGAAGAATATAGAACAAAAGCAAAAAAGTTAAACCCTATTGGGATAACATCTGGCGAAGTCTAGCTAAAGCTACTCTTACTTAACCAAATGTTAAGTGCCGGCGCAAATTGATCCTAAGCGAACACAACCTGGCACCGGCGGGGTGCGTAGAGAGTTCTGCGCATCCTATATCAGTGAATACAGTGCCAGGTCTACACATGCGAACGTTTGTCATCGAAACACAGTTTTCTGGTGTCGTGGGACGCGTGACTCAATTCTCAGATGTGGTTTTGGTTTCGAGATGGACGTAGAGAAGCTAATAGAACTCGTTCGGAATTACCAGTCTGATTTTTGCATGAGAGTTTAATGAAAGGGTAACAAATCAATTGGAAGTTCTGTCCGACAAAATACATGGGACGTTTTCGTAGTATGACGTTCCAAATTTTTAACCTGTTCCACAATTAAAACTTCCCCTGTTTCAGTGTTCCCGTACATCAAAGTTTGTCTGACGAGACACCGTTAAGCTATTAACAAATTTTCAGCTTGCTATTAATCAACTTTTTGTTGGTACGCGGGATCCAGGCCTAGAAATACAATGTCACAAATGATGGCGTAATCCCTTTTCTGTAGGTATAAAAATTTTGTAAATATCATTCATTTCTTAAATCTACACAACATTATCATTAAAAATGATTCATTACTAAAAACAGTTAAGCACATCTGTGAATATCGCATATCCTCAAATAAAATGTGTCATCATACCGGGCTTGTTCATGCTTAAAAACAAAATATGTAGACGAGATATAAATATATGTAATAGGTAAGCAGTTTTTGCAACGACAATCAAATCACAATCAGTGTTGTTTATAATAATAGTATCGGCATCGGCTGATAAAATAATTAGTTTTTAGCAAAGTTCGCACCTTTCGGGACACTGACGTACATAAAAGCAAATTTGTTAATTGTTGAGAAAACGTAGGCATTTAAAGTTTTAAAAGGTACAAATGAGATGCAAATTACAAGAGGAAGTAGAAATCTATTGTCCACAGTCCTAGTTATTAGGATTTTAGGATTAGAATTTTTCTTAAACATCACCTCAAAGTTTCCTTTTCTTTATTCATTCTTCTCAAGACCTCGACGTTTGTGACTCTCTCTGTCCATGATATTCTCAAGATTCTGCGATACATCCACAGTTCAAATGCCTCTAATTTTTAGGTATCAATCTTTTTCAGCGTCCTTGACTCCATTCCGTAGAACAGCACAGAAAGTACGTAACATCTCATCAGGCGAAGTTTCATTTCAAGGCTCAAATCTTCCACAGAACACTCTCTTCATTTTAGTGAATATGGATCTTGCTTTTTCTATTCTTATTTTGATTTCTGCTGAGCTATCGTTGTCTTCATTTATAAAAGTGCCTAAATATTTCTATTTGCTAACTCGATCGATAATTTCATTGTGTAAATATAAATTTTGGACATTTCGTGTTGATTTCGATATTACCATAAATTTAGTTTTTTTATGTTCAAAGATAGTCCATATTCTTCGCTGCAGTCGCTGCTATCTTATTCACCAATGTCTGTAGCTCTTCAAGTGTTTCTATCAGAACGGTGTCGTCGGCAAATCTCAGATTGTTTAATCTAACACCATTTATTTTAATACCTATGGATTGCTCAGAGAGTGTTCTATTCATTACGTCTTCGAAATAGAGATTAAACAGGGTTGGTGACAGTATATACCCTTGTCTCACACCTCGCTATATTTCAATTTCTTCAGTGGTATTATTCTCTACTCTCACTACTGCTTTCTGATTATAGTACATATTTGCTATTAGTCGGATATCTCGTTTATCTAAATTCTTTTCTACCAGGAGTCTGATTAGATGATCATGCCGCACTTTATCAAAGGCCTTGTTATAATCTATGAAACACATCAGATACAGGTACATCAGTATTTTGTAATCAGTATTTTGTACTCAGTATCTACCACTGAGACCCGGTATCAAAAGTAACTGTTACACGTCCGCATTGATTTTGCCCGTCCCTCTATTCGTTGCAGAGACAGCCAACGGTTGGGTTTTGTTGTGAACAATATGCGGTGCGCTAGAAAAATAACTACACAGGTCACCCGTCCCGCCGGTGCCAGGTTGTGCTCGCTTAGGTTCAATTTGCGCCGGCACTAATCCCCGGCGCTTCTAATTAATCTAAAAATAAACCTAAACTAACTAATTAAAAAGGAACCTAACTTACAAAAAAAGGTGGGGAAAAAAACTAAATATTAACCAAGTACTCAAAAAAAAATATTTTTTTTCAAACTCATCATTGGGAAAAAAATTCTTTCAAAACAGCCCAACCAAAAATATGTCCATGAAGCTCAATGCACAACACAATTGTTAAGCAATGTTATTGTTTATCAAAAAGATATAAACGAAATTTATACTTGAATTGATTAATTGAATATAGTTTAATATTATGAGGAATTGAATTATACAGCTTTACTGCGTTGTAGGTAAAACTCCTTTGGAACCAGGCTGATCTGTGTTGTGGCATTGTGAAAGTGTCTTTCAATCTCACGTCTCGCATATGGATTTCCTTTCTTCGGACGAGCTTTTGTTTAAGGATAGTGGAGGTGTTTGGCATCAGAAGTAACTTGTGAATAAAGTTACCCAGATGATATGTGCTTCTATTTTTCATATTAAGCCAACCGCATTCTTTTATTTTATGTGAAATGTGGTCGTATTTTCTAATCCCGTAAATCAGTCTACAACAGGAGTTTTGCATTTTCTGTATCCTATTCTTCTCCGCCTCCAGTAGACATGGCATAAAAATAAAATCACCATAAGAGTAATGAGACAGGACAAGGCTCTCACAAAGAAGCTTTTTTAAGTCTTTACTTAAAATGTGACGATTCATAAAAATGAGTTTCAATGATGAAAAAGCTTTTTTGTTAATGTTTTTGACATGTTCCTGAAATCTTAAATTTTCGTCAAATATAATTCCAAGGTAGGTTTCTAGCTGAGGCTGTGAATGGTAAACTAACATGATCGATTTTTATGCTTGAATTGTTTTTTACAAGTTGACGTTGGACTTCATTTGCGATACATAATAGTTTTGATTTGGTGGAATTAAGTTTTAAGTTGTGTTCGTCAGAGAGTTCTTTTATTATTTCAAGATCAGAATTAATTTTATCCAAAGCATTAAATAAATCTTCTTTATCGAAACTAAGGTACAATTGAGTGTCGTCAGCGTAAGCAACTATGCTGCAGTATTGTAAAGAGTTAATAATATCAGTAGTGTAAATTAAAAACAATAATGGAGAAAGAATTGACCCTTGGGGTACACCTGAAAGAATATTTATTGGGGTAGATTGTTTGTTATCTACAGATATTTTTTGTGTTCTATTTAATAAAAAAGATTGTATTAGGTTTACAGACTCTGCCTCAAACCCATAGTATTGCAATTTTGAACATAACAACTCATGGTCTACGGTATCGAACGCTTTGGAGAAATCTAAAAGAACGAGCAGACTTATTTGACCTTTATCAGATGCTCTAAGGATCTCATCCATAACCGTTACCAAAGCAGTAGCTGTGCTATAGTTTTTCCGGAATCCACATTGTTTATCAGACAGTATTTTATTGTTTGTAAAGTAAAGATATATTTGATCATATAGAATCCTTTCCAATACCTTGGAAAGGGCTGGAAGTATACTTATAATTCGTAAATCAGAGAAAGTCTGAGGATTGTTGTTTTTGGCTAATGGTTTACCAATAGCCATTTTCCATAAATAGGGAAAATATGTTTTTTCTATACAAGAGTTTACTATATGGAGAATATAAATATCTATGAAGGGGCTACAAAGTTGAAGCATTTTCGCTGATATGTTATCTACTCCGCAAGAGTTTGTTTTAATGGAATGCAATGCCAAGTTGATGCTATTCAGTGAGGTGAGCGAAAAAGCGAAATTTAGATTATTATTAAATTTGTTACTATTGTAAAATTGTACTTTATTTTTACCCTTATTAGAAACATTGGACAAATATTGTTCAAAATACTTATTAATAGCTTCGGGGTCAGCTAATTTAGGAGGAAGATCGTAGTTTTTATTAGTTCGAACATTTAAATTTTTTATTGCATTCCAAGTTTTATTCGAATTTTTTTCATAACATATATTTTCTAAGTAGTTCTTTTTGGCAGTTCTAGTTAAGTTTACAACTCTATTTCTTAGTAGTTTATAATTATCTCTATCTTCCTGATCCTTACTTTTTTTAAATTTTTGCAACGCCTTTGATCTCTGCTTCTGCAAAAGTCTAATATCATCCGTCAACCAAGGTGCTTTATTTTTTGTTACTCGACATCTTTTATAAGGGGCATGAACACCAAAAAGTTCAATTAATAGTGTGTTAAAGTATTCGATCTTTTTGTCAATATTTGATATTCTAAAAATGTTATTCCAGTTAAGTTCGATTAAACCATTATAAAATTGTTGATAATTAAGATTTTTGAAGCAGCGATATTCTATAAATTTAGGTGGTGGTTTATGTGATTTAAGATTAAGCGTTAGATACACAAGATTGTGATCAGAAATATTATCTGTAGGAAGAGTACCTTGGTTAACAACAACGTCCGGACAATTTACAAAAACAGGATCAATAAGTGTGCTCGTTGTCCTTGTTATGCGGGTGGGTTCATTAAGAATTTGCAGTAGACCATAAGACTCAAAACAGTTTAAAATAGGAGAGTTTAAATTGAAAAAATTTATGTTTAAATCTCCCAGAATAACGATTTGATCAAAGATAGGACAAATATATGAAAAAATATTATCAAAATCAGATATAAAAGAGTTAGAATTTGAGTTAGGCGGTCTATAAATAGAACGCACCAACCACAATTTGTTTCATATTAAGTGAAATTTGAAGAAACAAGTACTCCAAAATTGGATTTATTTGAAAGCTGAAATTTATAACTTGCGTTTGTAATGTATTTCTTATGTAAGCACCTACACCACCCCCTCTAGTTTGCCTATCCGCTCTAAAAAAATTATAACCATCAATTTTTATAGTGTTACTATCGATGTTAGAAGAAAGCCAAGTTTCTGTTATTAGTACTACATCATAATCTTGACTACGAATTAAATTTGAAAGCTCATTGAAGCTTGGGAGTAATGACCTAATATTAATATGTGCAAATTTCATAATATAATTTTACTAATCAACTCAAGAATAACAAAAAGGAGAAATCATGATAAGCTAATGTTCAGTTCTGTTTTGTACATCTTGCTGCACGGAGAAACGTTAAGTAGGTAAAACTTTATTGTTGCAAGGTGTAAGAAACTTGATAAACATAAACTACAATCAACACTGCTGCGCAATTCAGCCACACAAAATACACAATTCGGATGGGCTTAGCTCCAAAAGAATTAAGAAGAACTAAAGAGTACTTGGTTTTAAGTGTGTTTACGTCTTAAAAGAATAAAAAAAACTGCAATATAAAAAAGAAATATAAAACAACAGATCGCACTGTCCCTTATAGCACAATTAGCGGTTTTCCAAAATAGTATATAATAATAAATAAACCCAACATAAGTAATACAGACCAATATAAATATACTAAAAACAGGCAATTATGTTACGAATTATTTTGCAGATCGAACAAATGAGTTTTAATAATGTAGTGATGCAAAAAAATGTTATTTATAAATATTCACGTACAGACCTTGATGGTATTATAATCCAAACTTATACTCTATGGCACATCACTCGCGTACACCAATAGGGCTTTTCATTCACAGTCATTTGTTTCGAGCTTCTGTCATGTGTCACATAATATTAATATATCTACGTCATACGTTATTGGTATCTACAATAATACAAGCCAAAGACGTATGACGTAGATATATTAATATTATGTGACACATGACAGAAGCTCGAAACAATTGACAGTCGATGAAAAGCCCTATTTACGCACACAAATATTTAGCCACCATTGTTGTTTATATTGTTTTAGTTGCGATAAACATCAAGTTCTGGAAATTTGCGAATTAGTTTTTTCGATCCGACAGAATCTGAAATATATACCAGTCCATTATACGACCATGCCGAATTTTTAAATAATTCCCTAGCACTTTTATAGATTTCTAAATTTTCTTTTGTGAGTAGCTCCGTAATTAACATTTTGGAACCTTTCAGGCGCCTTTTGTTTTGAAATACCATGTCTTTAGTGTGTCGTGACACAAACTGAACACATATTGGATCGTGTTTGTCCACCTGGGCGGTTTTTTTTTGAGAATCGATAGCAGTAATTTAAATCAGATTTAGATAAATTTATATTTATATTTTTAAATACATTTAAAACTGTAGAATAAATATCTTTGGACTTATCTTTAGGCACTCCGTGAAGAACAAGGGAATTCAGGTTTTGTTTTCTTTCAGCTTCTGCCATGTAGTCTACAGTGGATGACAGTTTACTCTTGACCTCATTTAATTCTTTAACCAGGTTGTCCAAGGATGATTTCATGCTATCTTGGAATGCATTTAAGCGGGCTAAGAAATTATCGCTATTTTCTTGATCGGAGGTTTGTAAATTCTGAGGATCACTTTTGAATTGTACAAATTCTTGTCGTAATAGGTAGTTCAAGTCCGCCATTTAATTCTGATGACAGATTGTCAACACGAGCACTGAGATCTTTCATCGTCAAATTCTTGTTTGCCATACTCTTTACCAGTTTAACTGCAGTTACTCTTGCACTAGACACCAACTATAGCACTTAATATTACCACTTTTTTGATTAAAACGGGCTTTAACTTTGAAAAATAGTAGTTTTTTGAAACACCGAACAGAATGATGCCTACTCAGTATACAGCGCCATCTTCTCTCTCCTCTATACAGAATCAGATTTACAGATCTATACAGAAAAAAAAAGAATTACAAAAACATTTATTTACACAAAAATACGAATTTACAAATATGTACAAATACAAATTCAAATAGTTTTTTAGTCATCTTCCAGTATACGAACCGGTTCTGTGTATTATACATACATTGAAAATTATCCATAAGCGGACTATCCGAATTTTTCTAAAAAAAAATTCGTTTTATAAACATAGCTTCTTCATTTTTGGCGATAAAAAGTTTTTTCAAAAATAACTTTATAGGATTTTTTAAGAGTTATAAGACTGTGAAAACTAAATTCCGTAAGATCCCTTAGTTTTTAATTAGGGTGGGTTTAAAGGGCTCGAATAAGGGGGTGTTTGCTCGTAAATAGAGGTTTTAAACAGCCATATCTCGCTAACTGTTCATTGTAATAAAAATCTATGTACAAGGGAATTTTAGTTGTTATAAAAGCTACAATTTAGTAGTCTATAATTTTTTTCGTATCCAGTTTTTCGAAAATATTTTGAAGTAAAAGGTAAAAAATGGGAAATTCCAAAAAATTAATTTTTCTTTAAACTCCAATTTTTCTAAAATTAGGCCTTATAAATAGGTCAAACTTCTTGGGTGTATTGATAATACAAACATAAAAGGAATTACAGAAAGGTAAAGATCAATCTTTAATTATGAGGGTAGTTAGGGGGTTGTTTTCACTGATTTTTTCATAGAGAAAAGCAGGTACCGACCTTTTTTTGATCATAGTCGCTTAATTTTCAGGCTAGAAACTTTTTATTATTTTTTTCTAACTGTATACTTGAAAAAAGGTTATTTAAGTTTTCCTCGAAAAATGCAAATTTTTTCCGTTATTTTACTTTGAATGTTTCACATTATGCATTTGACGAAAAAAGCTAACTTTTAACATGCCGTATCTCGGTTTGTATTGGTCTTAAAGATATTACAAAAAAAGAATTTGGTTTGTGTTACTAAAAGATACAATTTTTATATCTACAGTTTTTTTTGATTAAATGCATATTTTTCGAGGTATTCTCAAAAACCCTCTAAAAAAGTCGATTTTTTCATCGAAAAACTGTTACTTTCAAGCACGAATAACTCGAAAAATATTAGTTTTACGAAGAAAATGTAAAAAACATTTTTTTCTTATAATTAATTTTTACATCGATTTACATGGTTAGAATGTAATTAAAAATCCCCGCCCCCGAGATGGGGTGGCAACCACCCCCAAGGGTTTAGCGTACAGCGGCATGATATATAAAATGATCCTTGGACTATTCCCTATCTTCTGTGAAAATTTCAAGTAAATCCATGCTGGACGAAAAAATTGCGAGCCAAAATGCTTCATTTCCTCGACTATTAGTAAGAATGGCTTACGGAGTTTGATAGTAGAAAGTTGGGTTTTTGTGAGGACAGTAAAATTTGTTTGGATGGTGGTACGTTCTGATTGGTTGAAAATAAAGAGAGAGGGAGGTTTAAGGATTGGATGGAGCTTTGCCGCAGAAAGAAAGATTATTGTGATTTTAATACCGAATGAGAACACTACAGTTTTGCTGAGACGACGTGACGACGACGGTGCTAATTAGCCAAGTTTTATAAAAAGTATATGTTGTGAAAAGTTGTGTTTGTTGAAAGAGTTCCAACTGTGGTAGCATATTGAAGAAATAACTGACATGCTGTAAGTAATAAACAGATGTATAGTTTTATACTGCACCATGTCGATTAGTTGAGATATTCTTGTGTCTGGAGAGAAAGAGTTGGTCATGTAATATTTGGACCAGAGGAGTTAGCAGGAGTATTTGGAGAAACTGAAAAGTACAAGCAAGGTGGACAAGTCACAAACAAAGGAGAGTGAGGTGAAGTCAGCAATTTTGGGGAAGTTTTGTCATTTTAGTAAACAGAGACTATCAACCACGACCACCTAGTTAAATTAGAGTTATTCGTTTTGTTGGTTTTTTATTGAGAATTAAAATAAATTATAATTTATATTGAATCACTAAAATTAAGAAATCTTTGATTTGGATATAAGTTTAATAAATCTTATTGATAATTTTGGATGTATGATTTGATGGATGCGTCATGGTCTTATTATTCTGATAGACTGGGAGATATTATACAGAAGTTCAGCCGCGATTTTCTAAGTCCTGCCTTTTGCAATACTGGAAGGGTAGACGATGTAATTACAATCTGTGGAAACATCCACAAATTCCCTGTGACATTTTCCTGTAAAAATTAGATTTTCCCAAAAAATAAAAATAGGGTTTTGCGATGAATTTCTAAGTCCTGCCATATCCGTAGATAGACAGGATACTATCGATTTTATGAAGAAAATTTTTTGGGCAGGACGGTCGCAAAAGTACTTAGGGAGTATACATATATACAAATATGTAATGAAAATAATGAAATTTTCATGATTTTCTAAGTCCTGCCAACTTAATAAACTAAACATATTTATTTCAAAATGATCAAAAAAATATTGGCATGACGTCTCCTAATGTTTAAGTATACTTGTCCCTTGGAAAATTCTGCGGAAAATTCTCACCCTGATTCCGTGATTTTCTAAGTCCTGCCTTTAAAAAGTTATAATACTCAAATACAATCAATACCTTTTCGGTACTCGGCAGGAAGGTTAAACGGTTCTTGTAAGACGGCAGGAGTCCTAGATTTGTAAGAAAATTCGTGAAAAAGTCAACGATTTTCTAAGTCATGCCATTTTGCACATGTTTCAAGAATCTTATTATAAGTCTATATACAAAGAGGCAGGATGGTTTTATGGTTATTTTGTATACAGGGTGGGGCATTAGTGTGGGCTAGTCCAATTACTCGTTTGTCGTAAGATATACGAAAAAAGTTATTTAGGTAAAACATGTGCCACAGATAGGACTATAATTTAACAGTATTTTCTAATATACAGGGCTACCCGTTTTCACAGGGTGACAAAAATTTATGTTTTTTTAGATGGAATACCCTATATATTTTTACATTTTTGGATTCTACTCGATGTTCTCTTTAATAAAATATAGTGTTTTGAAATATTATACGAGGTAGTTTAAAATATAATTACGTTTTTTTTTTTTTTAATTTTGTAGGAACATTCACACCCTATACATATTGTTAGTGATTTGATATCCAAACTTCTATTAATTTATGTTTAAACGATTTTTAATATAGTCTACTATTGTCAGTTATTAATAGTATACCAAAATGTTTAATTTTAGTATACGGGGTTGGTTGAAACTTGAAACTCGGAATGAGTATTTTTTGAGTTTTCTTAAATGGGACACCCTGTATTTTAGTATTATAATAAAATGATATTTTATGGTACCTTTTTATTTGCTAAGCATTTTCTGTACCATACTTATATATTAATTTCGGCAGTAAATTGATACAGACAGATTACTTAGGTGGTTTTTGGGGTTTCTGAACAAGAATGTCACATTAGAACAGATCTTTACCTAGTGCTCGGGGTGACTGATATTTACGCCGTATTCTTAAATTTCGAGGCTTTCAGACACTAAAGTGATGCAAGTAGATTCCTCGAAGAGTTTTGTGGTTGCTGAACATGAATACGCCATCAGAATCGACCTCCAAAAACTCTCTTAAATTCGAGATCAGTCACCCTGGGCACCAGGTGCTCCGAGGGTCGGTTGTAATGTCATATTCGTGTTCGGCCATCCCAAAAACCATCGAATATTCTGTTTTTTTTTTTTTTAATTTATTGCCGATATCCCACGAAACTCCAGATGGCGTGCCTTAGCAGCAACTCTGGGCACTAGGTGATTCAGAGGTCGGTTCTGCTTGCGTATTCGTAACTCCATAAACCTCCCAAATAACAAAATTTTGCCCTTCATACACCGATTTTGACAGGTTTATGCACTTTTGGATGCATGTTATGCACTAAAATGCAATTTCCAGCCATTTTTATATTATACACCTTTTCCTGATGTTATCCTGAACACAATGCAAAAAGTTGCAAGTAGATAGATGCTGTATTTAAAAATCGATTTATTCTGGTGTTGTTAGTGTTAGTAAATTTTGCTATCAAATATAGGAAACAATATCAGGATAATATCTACAATCCTACAATATCAGGGAAACGAGTTGAGTGCGGCAACTCAGCGCCTGTTACATGCGTGTGTATTTTGTGTTCGAACAAGTAAGAAGGCGGGATAAAATTGCTATGCAACAAAATAAATTAATAAAAACAAATTGATTTTAAGGCAATTAATATAATTGCAATAAAGGCAATTAATAAATTTAATAATTTTAAGGCAATTTAACACAATTCAACTAATCTGAAAATGCTTCCTAAGGCAGATTAAAATAACATAAAACGTGAAAGATGAGACGTGAAACATGAAACTTGAAATAAGAAACAAATAAATTGTGAAAAAACATTTGATTTCATGTGATATACTAATCGAAGAAACAAAAATAAAATTTGTATAGTCGACAATGGAAAGTTATGACGAGGTCGTTGCTGCCATGGCAAACCTTTATTACTTTCTAAGGGAGGCCGCAGATCAAAGAAACGTGAAGTAAAACATAAAACGTAAAACATGAAACAAAATGAATTGTGAAGGACGAAACCGTTTCATATTATTTACTAATCAAAGAAACAAAATGAAAATTTGTATAGCCAACAATGGAAAGTAATGATGACGAGGCTGTTACTCTTGCGGCAACTTTTTATTACTGCCCAACATCATAATCATAATACGTATTTGGTTGAAAACGAACTAAGTAATCATCTTCCCAAATTTAAATAATTTTATAGAATGAGTATTCAAACATCTACATTGTTTTATTGTGGGTCCTGGTTTAAAGAAAACTGATATTTTCTTATCATTACCTATTCGAGTACCTCTCCAGGTTTTAATAATTGTACAACTCTTCGTTTTACTTTACAACAGAAACCAATGCAATATTAAATTCTTGGTTGGAATTCATATTATGCACGTAATTAACTGTCCAAAACAATGAAACTGAAACCGAAAAATACAACACGATCTCTTTCCTGAAACAGATTTCACCAAGATAAAAATGTTTTATGTGCATGAATCACACTCGCTTCTTGTGTGTGCGGACTTCAATTTGTTTAGCTGTGTTTTATTTTCATGAAACGTGTTTTACGTTTCATGTTTTATGTTTCTTTGGTGTGGGGCCTCTCGAAGATAAAAAAGTTTCAGGCACATGAATCACACTCGTTTTATTGGTGGGCGAACTTTTAAATAAACGGAGGCCTATGACCAGTACTAGAAATTCACAATTGATAAAATCGATTCATCTCTGGAAGAGAAATATACGTAGCAGTTTTCGTTTTTCTAAATAGAATTTTTCTAAATTCTTTTAAACTCAAAAAACCAAAAAACGAAAAATTTTTCACATCGATTTTTCTAGAACACTGCACTGCGTATTCTTCTGAGTTAAAGCAAAAGTACCTTTTAGTACAAATCTATTCCAGAATTCAATAATCCAGTGTCAGAGATGCTTAAAAGTTAGACAGAAAAGTTATTCGATAATATATCCGTTTCCGTACCCAAACGGACCCCTATGACCGGTACTAAAAATTGACAATTGATAATTGACATTTGACAATTGACCTCTGGAAGATAAATAAGTGTACCAGTTTTCGTTTTTCCAAATAAAAGCGTTCTGCAGCTATTTTAAAGAAACTAATTACAAGACTTCGATATGCTTCTTCTAGACGAAGCATATCGAAGTAGAGGTCGTCCGCCAACCAGATGGTCTGATGACATTTGTAAAGTTGTAAACGGTTTTAGATTAGTGTTTTTTAAGCATATTCGACATGGTATGACTCAAGAAAAATGTGGTGATATGAATATGTTTGTATAACACCCTGAAATAATTTTACAGACAGATAATTTAATTTTTTTATACGAAATAACTATACAACCATCCTGCCTCTTTGAAAATAGATTTATATTAACCTTCTTGAGATATGTACGAAATGGCATGACTTAGAAAATCGTGTAATTTTCCACGAATTTTCTTACAAATTTTTTAACTATATATAGTAAAAAAGGTGTAACTAAACATCCTGCCATTTTGCATAATGTATACTGAAATTATTTATTTTGTAACAAAATTTATTTTATGACTTAGACAATCACGGAACCAGAGTGAAAATTTTATACAAAATTTTCCAAGAAACAAGTGCAGTTAAACATTAGGTGACGTCATGCCAATATTTTTTTTGGTCATTTTGAAATAAATATAATTAATTTATTAAGTTGGCAGGACTTAGAAAATCATGAAAATTTCATTATTTTCATTACATATTTGTATATATGTATACTCCCTAAGTACTTTTGCGACCGTCCTGCCCAAAAAATTTTCTTCATAAAATAGATAGTATCCTGTTATTCTATGGATATGGCAGGACTTAAAAATTCATCGCAACTCCCAATTTTTTTATTCATGGAAAATCTAATTTTCACAGAAAAATGTCACAGGAAACCCGTGGATTTTTTCACAAATTGTAAGTACCTTCTCTAACCTTCCAGTATTGCAAAGGGCAGGACTTAGAAAATCGTGGTTGAACTTCTGTTAATATCTCCCGGTTTATGATCATTGTATATGGTATGTATATGTTTATTTGATTTTTTTTTATTTTTAATATTTGATTGATTTTAAAATAGGTACATTTGCTTTGTAATTTTATAATTTTGCTATACATTTATTTTTATATTGTCTATCTCTTTCCTCAAATGCAACTAGCAAAAAATACTTTGAAGCCACGTTTTGTTTTAATTATTAAAAGAGCCCTGAGATGTCACATTTATTTGTTTAAAAAATTAAATCCAACCAAGTAGGGAGAAGTTTAAACTTAATTATAAACACACATTTGGGCAAATTATGACACTATATATAATGGAATTAACGAGAACATCAATATATTTTTTCACAGTTTATTTGCAGTGATATTTAACTTCATATTGTCACTGTGTGTACTTCATACCATGATACTACAAATAACATAGTTAACAGTTAACAACATAGTAAACAATGATAATAGTTATTTATAGTATCATGCTTCAAACTGTCGTTTTTATACGGCTTTTCACCGATTGTCATTTGTTTCGAGCTTCTGTTATATGTTGTATAATAGGTGTAATATAATACACTATTACGCATCACATGTCGCAAATTGTCGCATCACATCAATTGTCGCAAATAAAGCTATGACATACTAAAAAAATCACTAAAATCGGACGACATTTTTAGAAAATACGAGACATCAAAAATGTCCCATGTTTTAAGGTGATGCGATAATTTTGACGCTTAGTGTATTAATATACACAAGTTATACGACACATGACAGAAGCTTGAAACAAATGACAGTGAATGAAAAGCCCTATAAAAATTCACTCATTTCTACCAAATGAGTGAATTCATTTTTACCAATCGCGCCTAAAGAAGTATAACTTCAAAAATAAAAAAAAATTATTCACTAATAATTCTTATAATAATGCCATAGTTATGCATGTCGTACTTGTGAATATACCAAATACTATGGACAGTCAATAGTATTTGATATTTAATACGTTTGTTCCAACACAACGAAGAACCGTCATGTAACCAGAGACATGTAAAGAGAATTAAACCTTGGTTAACGTTCCATAGTAACGAAATAATACGTTCCATGTTACTGCGCTGGAACCTACTGTCCTACTTGGGCGAAGATAGAGAGGAACAACTGTATTATCGGACTACCTCCGACGTTGCCAATTTCCTCATTTCACGGCGTGTTAGCTTTAAATCGACTTTACCAAAGAATACATATCTCAAAGTGAGAGATATGTATTCTTTGACTTTACACTACGTGATTTGTCATATGATTTTTCCCATGACGAGCCGCATGACAATGCTTATGACAAAACGAGCCGTATAAACAATGCAAAATCATATGACAAATCACACAGTGTAAACATGTAAATTTCACTCCATGATCAAATCATATGACAAATCACATGATAAATCATGTAATGTAATGTCGACTGGCGTGGCTGTGGTCCAAGTTAAGCGACCACAGCGCACCCTGTCAGTATTGACACTGACAGTTCGCAGACGAAACATGTAGCATGTTGTTTGTTATTGAAAAATACTGAAATTATTGGAATACATAAAATCAATTGTAATCAAATGGAAATGGAAGGAAAACAAGAAATTATCGAGGAAACGTGTAAAATAGAAATAGAGTATAATGATTTGGAGTTGAATCATCCTCTTCTGGATGGCTTTAAATGTGAAATTCAGGATGAGTCCAAAAGGGAAAGTACTCATGGCAGATATGATTCTTTAGACTTGAAGAAAAGTCCCATAAATACTGAAATAGAGCAGCATGGAAAGAAATCTGGCCCATTTGAAGAAAACCAGAAAACTGAAAAAGGTTAGTAACAATATTTAACCCGGGAGTAGTCGCGCTCACTTCTGTAACGTTGATAGTCGCCTGTGAGATTCTATCTCAATATACGAATTTAAAATAAATTTTTATTTTGTACTATTTTTATCTACTTTTTATATTGAAAATATATATTTCTAACCATTTTATTAAAAAAACCTGTGTTAAGGGCCACCTGTCCTGACGGCCAGTTTAAAATTTCCCGAACCATTTATATGTAGACTACAAAACTGGCAATAGCGGCCACCTTTCTATATCGGTCAATAGTTCTTTCATTTTTAGTGGCCGTTACTGATAGGTTTTACTGTATTACGAAAAAGGATGAAATGTGAGATTCTATCTAACGGCGTGACTGCTCGCGGTTTAAAGCTAATTGGCTCTCCCCAAAGCCATAAATTCCACAAAAAGAAGAAAAAAAATCCTACGCATTACTACACCCTTCCTCGAGGCACTTACGAAATTTTTTCAAAATTGCTAAATTTTTCATGAAGTTATCGCAAAAAAGGATAAAAATTGAGATTCTATCTCACCGCACGACTACTCGTGGGTTAAGTACACACCTAAGTCTAAGTAGTCAGGGGATATCTATCAGATTAAAGCAACCTACCTACCTACGACCTATTTAGAAGAGGGACAAACAAGAATAATTTTTCAAAACGCTAAGGGCTTTTTGTTGATTTGAATGTGTTGAGGTAGGCAGTAGGTATCAACCCTCTAACCCTTAGGTATAACCGTCTATAGAAGCATTCACTTTTTTCTAGTAAAATCCAGAATTGTCAATACCTGTAGCTTAAACGGTATTGTTTATTTTTAAATGGTCTTATATGTGTACATTGATAAGTATTTGAACATTCCTTGCTGTCCCGTTCAGCAGGTACAAGCAGTTTCTTTTAGCCATCCCCCATCCCTCAAAATAGGTGTATAAATTATTGTCATCTGATGAGAATTTTTATGGTTTACATCCATTTTTTTGTAACATATTTTTTGGAGCAAAGTACCCCACACAAACCTTATGGAAATTAGGTCCCAATTGATTTTGTTCATACTTTGAGAAAATACTCTTTGAAGCATCCTGATAAAAAGTTCTCATGAGCACAACTCAATCATATGAAGGATTTTCAAGATATAAAGGAACAAACTCGGAAAATGATAAGATTTAGGGAGCGTTCAAGTATTACGTAACGCAATTTTTGAAGATTTTTGACCCCCCCTCCCCCCCATGTAACGCACCGTAACGTTTTTCTGTACCCCCTCCCCCTACCTAAACGTTAAGTAACACCCAAGTGGCCATTTGAACCTAAATGAAAAACGAGGTTGTGAAAAGTACCGGAAACTCGGTAAAAGAACTTTGTTATTATTTTAATCGCATTTGAGGTAATAATAAAAACTTACAATCATCATTCAGCCTTAAATGTCCACTGCTGAACATAGGCCTCCTCCCCTCGTTTCCAAACACGTCTATCCTGCGCCTCTCTCATCCAGTTTTTATTTAGCTTTCTTAAGTCGTCAGTCCATCTTGTATTGTAGGCGGTCGACCGACGTTTCTCTTGTCTTCTCTTGACCTCCATTCCAATAACCTTTTTGTCCGTCGCCCATCTGTCATTCTGGCAATGTGTCCTGCCCATCTCCACTTCAACCTGGCTAGCCTTTCGATGACGTCAGTCACCTTTGTTCTTCTCCTGATTTCTTTGATTTTGATTTTGTCTTGCAGAGTTATTCCCAACATTGACCGCTCCATTCTTCTCTGCGTTACTCTTAGTTTGGTAGCCGAGGCTTTAGTTAAGGTAAGTGTTTCTGATCCGTAGGTACGCCAAGACTGGGAGGACGCACTGATCAAATGCCTTTCTCTTTATGCATATGGGCAACTCACTTTTAAAAGTTTTTCTCAGTTTTCCAAATGCTGCCCACCCAAGAACGATTCTTCTATTCAGTTCATGTGTCTGGTTATCCCTGCCAATCGTAATTTCATGTCCCATGACATGAAATATCTTCAAAACTTACAATAATAATCTTCTGTTATTAATTTTACATTTAAATTTACATTTTCCCTACTTGGCCCCATATCCTTAAATACATTTTTGGCTTCATTCTTTATTGTTCTTCTCATGCATTCTTCTATTTTATCTTTTTTAATAAAAGCTTAAAATAAAATAAAATATTTATTATTTCAACATTTTATTTTGCTTCATAAAAATTTTTGTATAACGAATAATATACAATGTTACCAGTAGTTTCGGAAAAATGGTGAAAAAAATGTGTAAAACTTTTTGTTCTTCGACGCCCTGTATCTTGAAAACGCATGCCGTTACAAAAATTATTTAGTAAGCAAACCCCAATTATTTTTTAATTTTTCACCTATCCTAGAGATCGTGTTACCTTTTTCTGAAACACTGTGTATAATATAATATAATAAGAAGGCACTTATGGAATAAAATTATTTCTGTCCTTGTTTTAAATAATTTTAAAAAACGCTGAGACCTGTAGATTTTCATATATATAAAAATGTGTGCTTTTTAAACATAAATTTAAATGTACAGGGTGATTCATGCAAGCCTAGCGTAGTCCATTATCTTTAATTCTAATTAAACACCCTGTATATTTTTGTTTTTAGAAGCTGCTTAACAAGCTCATCTCAAAAATGTGTATTATGTAGGGTCTATTATGAATAATGCAAGGTGAAATTTTGAAATTATGTATAATTTTCGTCAAGATGTTAATCATATAAAACTTTGAAATTAATAATTCAGGAATCACACTTTAAATAAGGGTATTATTTTGTAAAATATCTATCAATTTTCTAAACTAAGTATCAATATAGTGGGTTTTGTATTTAATGCTTTTTATTTAAAGACATTTTAAAATAATTTGAAAATTTGCGTATTTAAAACATTAATGAATACCTACTAGTCCTGTCGCCAGGGGGGGTACAACGGCCTCCTTAATTCAGATGGACTTACCCAAGTTTTTTTATATATTTTGACCCGCAGAATACGAATTTTTTGGGTAACAGTTGATCCGGATGTCGATAAGATTGTTATAGACAAAGAACTTGAGGAATTACATAACAGCGATTTCTCGCAAAACAAAACATCTTTTTGCATTTTTTGGGTTATTTTAAGCAAAAAATATTCCTACAAGTTTTTTCGTAGAATGCATAGTTTTCGAGATAACCGCGGTTGAACTTTCAAAAAATCGAAAAATTTTAATTTTTGAACCCTAATAACTTTTGATTAAAAAATAAAGTAGCAATTCTGCTTACCGCATTTGAAAGTTTAAGTCAAATTATATCGGTTTTGATTATTTGCATTGCTAAAAATTTATTATTTTATTGTTAAACAAAGCTATAAACACCTAGTATGTGAGTGATGTTTTCTATGATTTCTCATTTAAAATCGAACGAGTAGGTAGAGTAGCTACAAGTGCAAGCGAGGCAATTTCTACGTAGCATGCGTTAAAACATATGTATTAGGCACGGGAAACACTATGTGTTTATAGATTAGTTTAACAATATAAAATTTAATTTTTAGCAATGCAAATAATCAAAACCGATATAATTTGACTTAAACTTTCAAATGCGGTAAGCAGAATTGCTACTTTATTTTTTAATCAAAAGTTATTCGGGTTCATAAATTGCAATTTTTCGATTTTTTGAAAGTTCAACCGCGGTTATCTCGAAAACTATGCATTCTACGAAAAAACTTGTAGGAATATTTTTTGCTTAAAATGACCCAAAAAATACAAAAAGATATTTTGTTTTGCGAGAAATCGCTGTTATGTAATTCCTCAAGTTCTTTGTCTATAAAAATCTTATCGACATCCGGATCAACTGTTACCCAAAAAATTCGTATTCTACGGGTCAAAATATATAAAAAAAACTTGGGTAAGTCCATCTGAATTAAGGAGGCCGTTGTACCCCCCCTGGCGACAGGACTATACTGCTGAAAACGATACTGCATGTTATGGACTTCAGAAACCATACATGATTTATAAGCATGTAGTTCCCTCTGCAGCCTCTTAATCCCATATGTATCTTTTCATCTTTTGTTATGGAGAAAGGTCTAGCTAATTATTACAAACACATGTTACGTGCTTCACAAATTTTAAGATTTTTTCACTTGAATAACATTGTCCTGTTGTCGGAACATGAGCGGAGGGTGAGGGCAGGGTTGCCAGGTCAGTTTTGATTTCTTCAGTAGTTTTGCTTTCAAAATATCAGTAGCAATCAGTAGATTTTTTAAACCATGTATAATACCCTGTGTTAACCTGTGTTAACATCTGTTAAAATCGGCCACCTTTACTAACGCCCAGTTTCTATACTAACGGCCAGTTTAAAAATTGTCCAAACCCATGGTACAAATTGTACCATGGTCCAAACCAATTATATTTATGTAGATTCCCTTACTTATGAACTGGTATCAACGACCACCTTTATATTACGCACGCGGCCAAATAAACTTATATTTTTAAAACCTTCATAATACTTTAGTTATAAAATACTAAAATAAGTACTTAAAATACTGCAAAAAAAGCTACAACTTTACTGTAAAATAAGTTTATTTTAACGTTTTATTATTTATTTATTTTACTTTAAAATAAACTCATCTTATTTGCTTCAGTGCTTATTCCCAACAAAAATATAAATTATAGAAATTAATTATTGATAATTTCTAATTAATAAATTAAAAACAAAGTACTGCTTATCTGGTATTTAATTATTAAAATAAGCACCGCAAAGTCTAAATACCACAACTTAACAAAATTGGAAACAGAATAAGTACTAAGAAAAGGCAAAAATTACCCATTTCATTTTTACCAAAATATAAAGTACCTACCTATCTATTCATCAGATAAACCGTAAACTCATAAATAACTCCGAGGGAACAGTTCCGGATATTGGAAACATAATATGACACATGGTCTATTCAAAACGAAACAATTCTCAAGGAAAGAGTCCCTTGTAAAGGCACTTGACCTTAAAATCCTATTAATGTCGCTAACTTTACCATCAAATATAATTTAGGTGAAGTGAAACGGAAGAAGAATGCGCTGTTGGATGTTGGGCTTGGGTTGTATATGAATGAGAAATGGTTTATATTTGAGCAATGAATTTTTTTAGATTTTTCAGTACATTTTTTACAGTTTTCAGTAGATAAGAAGTTTTCAGTTTAAATCAGTAGGTTTTATACAGTTTTCAGTAGATCGCAGTTCAAATCAGTAGGTCTACTGAAAAATTTGTAGGCCTAGGTAACCCTGCGTGAGGGTGCAACATAATACAATTCAGGGGTCTATGTAAAACATAAAAAAATTATGTAGTTTTTTTTATTTAAGTTAAAAAAGAATGTTACGTAACGCGCTGTTTGAACCCCCCTCCCCCCCATGTAACGCGCCGTAACGTTTTACAAGACCCCCCCTCCCTCCCAAACTGCGTTACGTAATACTTGAACGCTCCCTTACTGGGTATTCCAATTCCCTGAGTTACTTGTTATCTGGCAACATGTAGAAGTTTGGATCAAGGAAAAATACTAGTAGTCTAGAATTTTTTCCTGGCTATCCAATGGCGGCCTTTACTTTGACCTTGACCTTCAACGGATGTCATCTTCTAGATTTTTGAGGGTTTTCGACATTAAATTGATATAAACAGATTACTCATGGGTTTTTGGGATCGCTAAGTACGAATATGCCATCAGAATTGACCTACGGAGGACGTGGTGACCAGGGCCACTGCAAGGGACGTCATATTCTAGAGTTTCGATGGTTTTCGGCATTTAATTGATGCAAATGAATTACTGGAGGGTTTTTTGAGGGCGCTAAACACGAATATACCACCAGAACCATTTAACTACCTATTAGTATAGGCATACACACCTTGTGATTTAATTTACGATATCTGTTAACACAAAAATTAGAAAAGAAAATTGTCTATCTTATAAATAGTTACTTTTCACGAAATAAAACACTATATTTTTACAATAGCTGCAAACGATTCAAACACGATTAAACACATTCAACAACTAATTACAGAATGACGACGATTGTAGATGAACTTAAGATAAAAAAAATACACAGTTTGCACACAAAACAAAAGAAAAATGGGGTGGCCCATGGTACAAGCTGGACCAAGGTACAAGCCTCTCCCCTACATTATTCTTCTAAGAATTTACATGAAATTGAATTGGTGGGACGAAAAAAGGTCGACAATTACTAGAGTGTAATAATATCACATCCAAAATGCTTGCATTTTATATCGTGGTAGTACAAGTCTACAAAAACTCAAACCCTGGACTTTTTCCCGTTTCTGTATTTTAATTATCGTCTTCTGAAAGATGATTCAAAAACATGAATATCAAATAATAATGTTAATTATATTTTAATATTAACTTAAGGTTCTATTTACATGGAAATCCAACATCAGTTAAATTTTCTAATTTTTCTCTTTTTGAGAACGATTTCCAGATTGGAAGACGAAACATCAAAAACTAACAAAAATGTAATTATCATTACAACCCATCCCATCAGAAAAATGTTTGTCAACATAAAAATGTTAAATAATCAATAAAATGATTTTAAAGTTGTATATTTAAAAAAAATGGCCCGATTTTCATTGAAAAGTCCCGGATTTTAGGTTTTTTTTTCAGCCTTGTCCCGAATTGAACTGACTTAGAGATGGTCACACTAATCATACCCCTACTTTATTTTCTTAGGAAAAATAGTATTGTACACAAAATTGCTTTCTTCTTAATTTCTAGAAAATAATAAAATTAATTTTTACAGTGGTACCTCGATATGTGAGCGCCCTAATATACGAGTGTTTTGAGATACGAGCCGCCAAGCGAACGATGTTTTGCTTTGAGATAAGAGCAAAATTTGAGATACGAGCAACCGCTTTTTATTAAAATTCATGCCTCTTTTTGACTACCTAGTTCTAACTTAAAGGAGGTGATAAAGGGTATAATGCCAGCTAAGGGCGTTACAATAATTTCCAAGCTCCGGACCGCTCTCCATGAAAAGATGGAGAAACTAATGGTGGTGTGGGTGACAGAGAAGCAGCTTCAAGGAGGACCCTTAACACAAAGCATCATATGTGAGAAGGCACGAGCGATTTATGAAAGGGAGGAAGAAACAAACCTCTTTGGACTGTTTTTTTAAACTAGCTGCAGATGAAAATGAGCAAAGTGTGACGAAAAAAGCGAAGACCACTGACAAAAATTAAGCGCCTCCGTAAGCACTTCACTTTTTCTTATGTTTTTACAGAATATGGATGTATTTTTTGTTATTTATAAATAAATGTTTCTTCTTGTAAAAACATTTTTCTTATTTAAAAATACTTAACAAAAATAACTAAAGTGATTTTTTTGGGACTGGAACGGATTAATGACATTTCAGTTAATTTCAATGGGGAAAATTGCTTTGACATACGATCAATTTGACATACGAGCAAAGTTACGGAACGAATTACCCTTGTATGTCGAGGTACCACTGTATTTACAATCTGAAAACCCCTTCTAGGAAACCATATAAAAGTCATTGGCTGTTGTTAAATCAACCTCTGTTGGTTATTTTAAATAATATATTAAAACTTTCTTTTCTAAACACTTAGTCCGTTCTTTTGAATTTCTAAAATGTTCGTAGACACTCTACCACTATAAAATGTCACTCTTCTGCGAAACACTTCGTACTGCTAAATTATTTTATTTACAAAATTTGACCACATACAGGTTCTTGAAAATTTTTGGCCTCGTGGTATTTGTCATAAAATTTATTTTATTTTTAAAATTAATTTTGATCTACAATAGTATGTGTATTCATTTTCTCTTTTACTCAAATAAAATTACATTATAGTTGCTTTTTATTTTAGGTTATCTCCAAGATGAAAACAAATTGAAAATTGAAGATTCATCTTATCAAGGAAATGATACGACTCGGGACAGTCAAGGGAAAACATTAAATAAAAATACAAAAGTTGTGATTGGAAAAAGACCATATAAATGTGAAATTTGTTTTAAGCAGTTTTTTCAGAAATGTGTTTTGAAACAACATTTGAGAACACATACTGGGGAAAAACCCTACAAGTGTGAAATTTGTTTTAAACAGTTTCTTACAGCAAATCAATTGAAAATACATTTAAGAGTGCACACTGGAGAAAAATCCTACAAGTGTGAAATTTGTTTTAAACAGTTTAGCCAAAGAAGTCATTTGAAAACACATTTGAGAGTACATACTGGAGAAAAACCGTACATGTGTGAAATCTGTTTTAAACAGTTTACTGCAGCATGTAGTTTAAAAACACATTTGACAGTACATACTGGGGAAAAACCCTACAAGTGTGAAATTTGTTTTAAACAGTTTCTTACAGCAAATCAATTGAAAATACATTTAAGAGTGCACACTGGAGAAAAATCCTACAAGTGTGAAATTTGTTTTAAACAGTTTAGCCAAAGAAGTCATTTGAAAACACATTTGAGAGTACATACTGGAGAAAAACCGTACATGTGTGAAATCTGTTTTAAACAGTTTACTGCAGCATGTAGTTTAAAAACACATTTGACAGTACATACTGGGGAAAAATCCTACAAGTGTGAAATTTGTTTAAAACAATTTCGTCAAAAAGGTAATTTGAAATCACATTTGATGAATCACATTGAAGACAAGCCGTACAAGTGTGAAATGTGCTTCAAACGGTTTAGTAGAGCACAGGCTTTTAAAGCACATTTGAGAGTGCACACTGGAGAAAATCCCAATAAGTGTGAAATCTGTTTTAAACAGTTTAGTGATTCGAGTGGTTTGAAAAGACATTTGATAGTGCATACTGGAGAAAAACCGCACAAGTGTGAAATTTGTTTTAAACAGTTTACTGCAGTAAGTAGTTTGAAAACACATTTGAGACTGCACACTAGGAACAACCTATACAAGTGTGAAATTTGTTTTAAACAGTTTACTACAGCAGGTAGTTTGAAGGAACATTTGAAAGTACATACTGGAGAAAAATCCTACAAGTGTGAAATTTGTTTTAAGCAATTTAGTCAAAAAGGTACTTTGAAAACACATTTGAGAGTGCACACTGGAGAAAAACCCTACAAGTGTGAAACTTGTTTAAAACAGTTTAGGGAAGCATATACTTTAAAAGCACATTTGGTAGTGCACACTGGAGAAAAACCTCACAAGTGTGAAATTTGTTTCAAAGAGTTTAGTAGAGTAGGGGATTTGAAAGCACATTTGAGAACACATACTGGAATAAAACCGTATAAATGTGAAATTTGTGAAAAACAGTTTAGTAGAACAAGTGATTTGAAAAGACATTTGAAAATACACACTGGAGAAAAACCCTACAAGTGTGAAATTTGTTTTAAGCAATTTAGTCAAAAAAGTATTTTGAAATCACATTTGAGAGTACACACTGGAGAAAAACCCTACAGTACAAGTGTGAAACTTGTTTAAAACAGTTTAATAGTAGAAGTGATTTGAAAAAACATATTGAGAGTACAAGGGAAAAACAAGGAAGGTCACTTTTTTATTAATTTTGGCTTTTCTCGCCATGTGGTAGCGAAAACAGTACTATCGACTAGGCTATCGATTCAGGACAATAAACAGAAAGATCAGTCTATATAAATTTTCTAAGAATGGGCCGGTTGGTGTGACGTCTAAAAGGTTACCAAACAAAACAAAGATCTGTCAATTTATTATACACGTGGTTTTGTAATAATTTGTAATTTGATTTTGTTTTAAAAATCATCTGCGTTTGATTAATTGGAATAATGGCAAAAAATAGTTAATTAAAATTAATGAAATTTTGAACTGCTTTAAAAATATTTTAAATAATATTTTAGTACCTACTTACAATATCAAATGATAATCATTGTTTTTGAACATCAGTCTCTTTCGGAAACTTACAAAGACTAGCAAGTTCTCCTCTATAAGGCATGAGCAGTGACAATCGGGTACCCAACACATTACCATTTTGTAAAAATTAAATAACGTACAAGCATTATATTCCATTTATAAAAACGAAAATAAAACTTTGCCACAAAAACCACGTGTGCCTGACAGCTGTTCATTTTGTTTGGAAACCTTTTTCACAGTAGCCAACATTGATTTGACGTCACGACTATCACTATCCATTTGTATCCAGGCGCAGGATCAGGATTGTCC
The DNA here is from genome assembly GCF_917563875.1 of Diabrotica virgifera virgifera. Classification (NCBI taxonomy): domain Eukaryota; kingdom Metazoa; phylum Arthropoda; class Insecta; order Coleoptera; family Chrysomelidae; genus Diabrotica; species Diabrotica virgifera. The sequence continues at coordinate 36,835,191 of NC_065447.1, read as the reverse complement.
GCACGCCACTGAACAGAAATAAGGAATGTTAAGACCGCGTCCCACCATCAAATAATTTGATCAAACTGGTTTGAGCAAACTGAAAGTGACAGTTAGTGACGTCACATCCTGAGTGTTCATTGTGGATAATAATGAAAAATTTTAATTTTAAATAAAGTACAAACAAGTTAGACAACTCAATACAAAAAATTTGGTCAAACTAGACTGATAGTGAGAGCACAGATTTTTAGAATTTCAAAAAACTGCAATTGTGACGTCACTTTGACGTACTTCCTCAAGTACGTCACAAGTACGTCAAGTTTGCTCAAACTGTTTGATCGAATTATTTGATGGTGAGACGCGGCCTTTCGCAGTTTTTGGTGCATTATTAAGTTAATAAAGATTCATATTATCGAGATTATAGAATAAGAAATGCTGGAATTCTGCTAAGAATAAGAATCTCCTAAGTAGGTTTTAGATATCATAAGAATTAAACCTTTATTGGCGTTTATCTCAATGTGACATTCCTCGTTTTCCCCTGTACTCGTCATATACGATGTTCGGGAATCTTTATGTTTATTTTAATATTGAATATACCACGTAATTATTTGCCCTATCTAAAATATCTTTCTTATGTCTATATTTTGTATTATTATGAATAAATATTTAGATATATAATTTTCTTTTTTATTCGAGCCATTCGTTTTTGAGCAATTGATTTGGAGTAATTCTTCAATACTATTTTTGTAGTGTTGATAACTTTTTGAAAAAAAAATGTAAATGCGTACCTTTGCCCCACCCAATGAAGCAAAAGTACGCATGTGCGTACTTTTGCGGATTTGAGACATTTTGCAATTGAGACAAAATTAGCTGATAGAATATCAAGCTCAACTTGATATTCACTTTGAAGATTGACTTAAACATGCGCATTTGCCAAGTCTACCTCACAGGGGGCAAATATACGCACTGCCAACGTTTGCCCTATTTGTGCGAGTACTTTTGCACCATCCGGTAACCAATAATATATTTAACCTCAATATGAAATTATGCACATGTGAACTTCAAACTGTCATGTAGAAGAAGTCTTCTAACAATAAACTTTCAACATGCCTAACCAATAATAATCTGACCAATAATAATAATCTTGAAAGATTAAGAATTATAATCAATCAATTTTTAAGAAAAATTAGATCAAAAGGTACAAAAATAATTTTTACCTCATTTTTGTTGTTGTATTCGCCCTGATTGCGCCAAAGTTTCTCATCCAATGCTACTGAGTAGTGCAAATATATTATGCCACAAGATGTTGTCGCCAACATATAAGAAGTTACCGAAAAATGTAAGTGCGTACCTTTGCCCCCCACCTACCCTATGGGAGTACATACTGGGATAAAACCATACGAGTGTGAAATTTGTTTTAAACAGTTTCTTACAGCAAATCAATGAAAAATACATTTAAGAGTGCACACTGGAGGAAAAACCTACAAGTGTGAAATTTGTTTTAAACAGTTTACTGCAACAGGTAGTTTAAAAGTAGTGATAAATTTTTAATTCGGAAATAATTGACATAAATGAGTTCAATATTATTACTCGGAGGTTTTTGGGTTCGCTGAACACGAATATCATGACGATGGTCTCCGAGGCACCTGACACCATAATATTGAACTAATTTATGTCAATTATTTGCGAATTACAAATTTATCATTTTTCAACACTTCGGAAAATGCATTTTCCTTGTTCAATAATGCAATTTTCATTTCGTCATCATCACTTTCTCGGAGAATATAGTCGTCATTATATTCGTGTTCAGCGGACCCAAAAACTTCCGATTAGTACCTAATATTGAACTCATTTATGTCAATTATTTCCGAATCACAAATTTATCATTTTTCAACACTTCGAAATGAATTTTCCTTGTTCAATGATACAATTTTTATTTCGGCATCATAACTTTAGTTCACAAACTGTTCTAAGGTTTTTACGAATCGAATGCAACAAGTTTCATCGAGATGCAAGCAGCTAACAAACTAAAATGTTTGTAAAGTTTCCAGAATTTTGGCCACTATAGTGTACATACTGGAGAAAAACCATACATGTGTGAAATCTGTTTTAAACAGTTTACTGTAGTATGCAGTTTGAAAGTACATACTGGAGAAAAATGCTACAACTGTGAAATTTTTTTAAAGCAATTTAGTCAAAAAAGTACTTTGAAATCACATTGAAGACAAGCCTTACAAGTGTGACATGTGTTTCAAACGGTTTAGTAGAGCATGGGCTTTTAAGGCACATTTGAGAGTGTACACTGGAGAAAACCCTCACAAGTGTGAAATCTGTTTTAAACGTTTAGTGATTCGAGTGGTTTGAAAAAACATTTGATAGTGCACACTGGAAAAAAACCTCACAAGTGTGTAATTTGTTTCAGACAGTTTAGTAGAGTAGTGGATTTAAGAACACATACTGGGAAAAATCTGTATACGTGTGAAATTTGTTTGAAAGAGTTTAGTAGAGCAAATGGTTTGAAAAGACACAATAGAGTGGACACTGGAGAAAAACCCTACAAGTGTGAAATTTGTTTTGAAGAGATTACTACAGTAGGTATGTATAGTTTGAAATCACATTTGAGAATACATACTTATCATTATCAAGTCAAGGATAGGAGGAACAATGAATCATTCATTGTTCCTCCATTTTCGACCTGTGTAGGTGTACCTATGTAGTATAGTTTTATTTTATATTTATATTGTAACAAAAGAGTACTCTTGACCGACCCCCGTATAACAGGTCCTATCTCCACACAGACAGATATATACCGAAGAATCTAGATGAGAAGCGAAGGGCAAGGGATGCGTGCAATTGATCGAATGTCGCGTGATAACTAGAGATGGGCAGAACATTCTGGAGAATAACGTATTATCTATTTAAGCAGTGCTTGGTATTATTTTAGATTTACGGCCGGTTTCACAAAGTAAAGTTTACTCGTGGTTAAGAGATAACCTCAAAATTACCCCAAAATATGCGTTTCAGTTTCATAATTGTTACCCTTCTGGATATACCCATAAGGGTAACCCACTCCAACCTCTGATTAAAAATTCTGTGAGTTAATCATATTTCGCCGTTGACCTGAAGCTAAAACGCATATTTTGGGGTAACCTCTGGTTATCTCTTAACCACAAGTTAACTTTACTTTGTGAAACCGGCCGTTAGTGTATAAAATAAATTCAGTCCGTAAAATTGTATAAATAAATTCGTATAAACGAACCAATCGTTTCATTGTTACAATATGTTTATTAAAAAATCTTAACAAGTGTTAATGTTGCTTACATGGTTGAAGTTATCATTTTTATAGCAATAAATTAAACAAAGTTCAACTAACAAAAATAATTTTATTTGCTTGAAGAGAACATTTTAAAATATAAAATGGAAAACTATAATAAAACCTAAACCGAACAAAAATTCCTTACCCAAACACATAAATGCTGCATAAATGTAAATATATACAAAATAATCAAAATTCCAAACATTTGTATCCAATTACTTATATGTTTGTTAGAATTGCATCTAATAAAAAATACATTTTAAAAGTTACAATTTTTCGGAAAATTATTAATAAATAAAATTTAATATACATTAAGCGCCACGCTAGTAGACACACGGATACCTAATTGATAGGTTTGAGCTAATCACGCCCGTTCTCATCTATGACTTTCACGTCTGTCATGTCATGTGACTGTCATGAAACTATCCAAAATAATTGTTTTTCCATACAAAAAATACATTAATTAATAGTAGTGTTACTCTATACTTTAATAAAACTTTATTCAAACACCAACATTATTACAATACTTTATAAAATTTAAAACTTTAACATAATAGTGACAACTATAAACTTCAAATACAACTGCTCTATATAGTATAAACTGTCAACTTTCTATGTTTATATTGGTTTCTAAACATTTTCTGACGTTCTAGACGTCACTAGATATAAAAGTAAAAAGTGAAACAAGTGAAGGATCCAGGACTGTATTAGCTCAATGTACCCGTGTGTCTAGTAGCGTGGCGGTTACTGTATATTCGCAACAATGAGTGGTATAATAATGAATACAAATGTTGGGAAATTAATTTAAAATATAAGTAAACCAAACTTTAAAACGTTAAACAAAAAATTAAAATTTTGTAGTAGATAGAGTTTGACATTTTTCTAGTCTTCTATATATTTCCACAGTATTTTGTAGGAACAACTAATAGCATAGTTCTTACAACCAAATTAGAAATATCTTAGCCGAGTTTAAAATTGATTTTAGTAACAAAAATACAATTACTTGCAAATTTCCTTTAATTTTAGAACCAGAAAACATTTTTACAGAGAAAATTAAACAGTTTTCCGCCTTCAATTTCCCTGTAATGTGTATATTATGTACATTGAGTGATTCGCGCTTAAAAATTGCCATAATTGGATCCAGTACAGTTAGTGGATTTATGGTTGGTCTATAGTCTTTAATTTACTTTAGATTGTGTTACTACCTCATTATTAGTCAGCCTTTTCATTTGATCTCATATCCAGAAGGGAACCATTCTCGTTTTTAGAACTTGTAGAAATAGTATTTTATCATCAAATGTGTCACAAATTGAGTCATAAGAATGTTCTATGTCTAGATATTGATTTAATGTGGTGACCGAGATTAAACTTTTTGAAAAGTCATTTGAGATTATACTGGTCACTGAGTGCTTGCAGATTGTGATTGTTTGTTCTCTCTTCTTGCAAAACTGGACCAAATTTCCTCCAAGCAAGTGAAAATTTGCGAGACACGCAAAATGAACCGTTCATAGATCAAATTTTGACTGATCGCTTCCATTTGTACACTTTGTTCGCATTATTGGCTGATGTGTTACGGTTTTTTATGCAACCTTCACAAATCATTTAAATATTACAAAACCCCCCTGGTTACGCCTATGCTAGTTGCTATAAGATAGTTGGTTCGTTCGCAAAACGGTTCTGTTTTAGGAATGTCTGAGATTGTAGAAATGTGCTGTCTTTTCCTCGCTCATGGAAGTTATGGACTAAGTACTTTCTTTTTCTTCGATATTCGGTTTCCACAGTGAAAATAGGTCCCTTTTCATTTTTCATTCAGTGATTATCTTTCTTCCGTAGAACTTTATTATTTTCTAATGTACGTAAAATAATAATACGTAATAGTACGTAAAAACAGAAACTGATAATCATTGGGGAGAAACTGTAAATAGAGTTGGATACGAATTACTTAAACAATTCCAAAATCCTAATAATTAAATACTGTGGAATGGCTCAATTTTATTAAGAATTGAGAGTAAAATAATATCATCATCATCAATCTGTACGCGTCCACTGCTGGACATAGGTCTCTCTCAGCGCTTTCCATATGTGTCTCTTTTGTGCGGCTTGCATCCAGTAAATAATATAGTACGTAACTACCAAACGTTTATTGTGGATTTTTCTAATAGATAATACTGAAAACCTTTAAAAAATACAGTCTGGCAGAAATGATTTTTGGAAATAACCAAGAAATAAATAGCATTGATATTCGTAACAACTGCAACTAGGACTTTCGAGTTTCTTTTTAAACCAAGCCCTGGTATCTGGGCTACCGAGTCATCTTCTTGTGGTGCTGTCTCCTATAATGGAGGTTAGCGATTACACTGGCAAATCTGTCTCTGTCCAATGTGGCTCTAAACAAAGATGTTTAATCAGTCTTTGATTAAACAAAGATGTTTATTCAAAGGCCGGTCCAGTCTTTGATGTTTCTAAGCCATGAAATCTGGCGTCTGCCGGGACCCCGTTTTCCTTCAATCATACCCTGGATGATCAGTTGCGGGAGGCGGTACTTTTCGTTTCTCATTATGTGTCCCAGGTAACTAACTTTTCTAACTTTGATGATCTTCAGCAGCTGCCTATCTGTACCGATTCTTCTCAGAACATTTTCGTTGGTGGTGTGGGTTGTCCAAGGTATTTTCAAGATTCTCCTATAAAACCAGAGTTCAAAGGCTTCTAACTTATTCATCAGCGTTATGTTGGGCGTCCAGGCCTCAGAACATTTTTGTTGGTGGTGTGGGTTGTCCAAGGTATTTTCAAGATTCTCCTATAAAGCCAGAGGTCAAAGGCTTCTAACTTATTCATCAGCGTTATGCTAAGTGTCCAGACCTCCGTTCCATACAAAAATGACATCTAAGGCTGATATTAATGCTACTGTTACAAAATAGGCTTTTCATTTTGATAAAGCCTTGTCGGGCTACCTGTATTCTCGCTCTTACTTCTTGTTTATAATCAAGTTGATTGTTGAACCAGCAGCGATATCTGTATTAGTCTACATATTCAAGCTATTGGTGGTTCACATACATATATTGGAAGGGGTAAATTTTTGTTAAGTGATATGAAGGGTACACGGAAAAAACCGGTTGTCACAGATTAACAATTTTGAGTTATTGAATTTTTTAACTTTTAGTCCGTTGTGTGTTTGTCGCTAGCTTGAGTCTTGGATTTCTAATAAAAAAACTATAAAAGAAGGTATACTTTTCAGATTCTGCGAATAGTTTAACTGTGCTATAATAATTTTAGCCCTGGGAATCGAGCATTGTATCTTAAAGGGTAGTGACTTAGCCGCTTTTTCCCCTGTTAAATAAAAAAACAACTGATTTATAGTAATTTGTTAATTCTCCGTATTAAGAAAATAAAATAACATTCTGTTTATGTGGCCTTGTCACGACTGACCGTCTGATTGATACCGAAATGAGGAAGCCGTCGCGTCTCGATATTTTGGACTTAGCTTGTTATTATCCTGTACCGCGTGAACTTAGCTTATTTTTCTCGTGTATGGGCATATATTTATGGGCTTTTTCTCCTGACTTGTCTTGTTATTGCCTTGTTTAAAGGTTTCAGAAGATGCAAACTGGAATTTAGCCGGTTTTTCCCGTGTACCCTTCATATTTTCATAACTTTGATTTTCGCAGTATTGGTCTTCATCCCCATTTTTTCACAACTCTCAGTAGGCCTATTTAACAGTATCTGGAGACTATGGTCCGAATCAGTCATCAAAACAGTGTTATCTGCATAGCGGATGTTATTTACTCTTTGACCTTAACCCTACTGAGTCCCAAGAAAAAAAAAACAGTAAAACAAAAAATGTTGAACCGAGTAGTTTAGGGTTTAAAGATCATCGTTAAAATCATTCAATTACAATGTTCATGAACATCAGATAACCTACATCTTCTTTGATAATAGGTAATTACAAGGACTTTGATAAGAAGTTATGGAACAGTGGTCTTGAGAAATTAGGAAATCATAATGATCATGATCGGATCATTTTTATGCGGAAGAGAGCTAAGTTTAAATCTTAAAATTCGCCTCATGAGATGTTACGTGCTGTCAGTTCTTTTCTATGGAATGGAAGCTTGGACACTAAAAAAGATTGATACAAGGAAAATAGAAGCATTCGAGATGTGGATGTACCGCAGGATACTGAGAATATCGTGGACAGAGAGAGTGACAAACATGGAAGTGTTGCGAAGGATGCAGAAAGAAAAAGAACTTGCGCTTACTATTAAAAAGCGCAAACTGCAATACTTGGGACATATAATGAGGGGACAAAAGTACCAGCTACTACAATTAATTATCCAGGGAAAAATAATAGGTAAAAGATCCATTGGCAGAAGAAAACATTCATGGTTGAAGAATTTAAGAGATTGGTACAAGTGCAGCAGCTGCCAATTATTTAGATCTACGGTATCAAAAATACGCATAGCCTTGATGATAGCCAAACTTCGGAACGAGGACGGCACCTGAAGAAGAAGAAAAATGATCATGAGTCTTTTCTTCGACATTTCTTGATTTAATGATCTTTCAATAAAAATACAATATTTGTTATTAAAATCTTTATTGATATCCAACTTTTAGATTAAAAATGATCCAAGGATGATTATTAGTTTGAGTTATTTTTATGAACTTCCATTACCTTCTTCAGTATGGACAAGATCTGATCCAGCTTGCAGAAAGAAATATTTTAAACGGACTTACAAAGGCTCTCAAAATTGTTTTAAACGGAATTTTTGAGAATTGATCCCTCATAACCTGATAGAAAGAACAGAAAACGATGTGAGTAATATTTTCCGGCAACAACGTGAGAGCCGTAAGATAGCTTAACGATGATCAATACATTGTGTCCTTAGTTGAACGTCATGAATGACATTTTATATATACAGACGTCACAGTACAGTCAACTGCTTGTAAACTCTAAATCCACATTATAAGAGATATCAAAATATTAGTTATATGAATACTTTTTATAGTATTTTTAGCAGCAGTTTGTTTTGTATTTAGATTTAATAACGAAATTTTTTCATGACATTACATAATTATTCTTTTTGATACAATTTTTCATTACGTTGTTCTGAACAAAACAATAATAAACTTACGATGTCGTTATTTCACAATGGTGTATATTCTCTACTATTTGGCCACACTGTGCGAAAATGACATCAATTTTAATGAGATACGAGGAAACAACCATTATTTGTTAAGTGTCTGTGTAGTTCCCCAAAATTAGCTGCCTGGATTGTCAATCTTACTGTTAGTGTGACGCAATGTCTTGTAATGTACAGTGATGCCCCCTGGTGTGATTAATTCACACTCCAGATCTGCGACCTAACCCAACCACTAAATAACATAATCTTTGCAATTTCTCTTGAATCTCTGTCTTCACTGGATCTGGACCGATTTTGTTGGTGATCAGATTCAATATTGTTCTCTCAGTTACAATTCTCATGGTCAAAGCTCTTCGTAGTGCTCTGACTAATTCAATGTTTCATAATATAATAATATACAAAGGAAAAACTAAGGCCTGTATTTGTAAAGAATAGAATGATAAGAAATAAAAAAGATGTCAAACTCTTAAAAACCTTGATTTTACAAATAAAAATATTTTCAAACTTAACATTATCGCAATGATTACGTTCGGCAGAAGTTAATACTCCTCATAGATAAAATATGCAATCAAGCATGAGATAAGTTTTCTCACGTTTTATATTCAATGGACTATATGCCTCTTCTTTCCTTTTGCTTATTTGCCGTATTTAAGTAAGTTTCCAAAAAAACAACACTCCTTGTATCGGGATGTAAGTAACATTCATACAATCTTAAAATAGTGTAACTTAACACTTATAATATAGGCATAATTTATATTATTGTACATTACTGTATGACAACAACCGAGTTTTGACAGGATTCTATGTTTTGAGAACTTTTTAACGCAAAACATGTTCTAATGATAGTTGAACATTATTTAAAAATATATTCTTAAAAAAATCACGTTTTATCAAAGCTGTAAATAAAAAGTCATATACCGCGTTTTAATTGAGCAGCGGGCATATTACTGGATCAGAAATAGTGTCGTATCTGGATTTTATTTAAAAATAGGATTTTTTACAAGGAAGAATAGTTACCACGGTCGGTCTACACGGTCTAGTTAGCTGAGGCGCAGTCGATCGACAAATTTAGTGGATTTACGATTTGCGATCGCTGGTTCGAGCCTCAACTAGGTCATGAAATTAATAAAAGGCCAACGCCGTAGTATAAAAAAACGCGGCAAGTACATGATACACGCTAGTACATACCGCTTTTTAGTTGAGTACTCTGTAGATACCGCATTTTAATTAAGCAGCTATTGAAATTTAGCACATACGGCATATTCCAATTTGTTTATTTTGATATTAAATAAAATTATACGGCTTTCAGACATTGCAGAAGCATAAATAAGGTCACAAGGAAACCACATATAGCAATTTTCAATTTTTTTGCAGATACCGCGTTTTAGTTGAGGACGGCATAGCTAGTTGTAGTATGCGAAACCGGTCGTCGTAGGTAGAATAAATTGATTGTAAGTCCTTTACTTTATTCCTTTTACTTAAATAGGATCTTTAACCAGTTTTGGAAAGAAAGATTGATACTTTTGGTAGTAGCAAATATCATTGGCACATATTCTTCAACCGCCGACAACTACTTCAATTATACATCTGAATGAATACAAGGAACTACAAAAAGAATTCTTTAATAAAATAGTTAAAATAGTACCTTTTTTACAATATGTATATATGTAATGTTGATCGATTGACCCCGCCTGATGTTCAATTGAATTTTATCTATAATGCTTATCTACTTCTGTGCTCACTACTTGCAAGCATACAAGTATACTTCAGGCAAAATTACTTATTTCTTTTTGTTTAACGTTCTAAAGTTTGTTAGCTAGTCATGCTCCGATGATGGTGATCGCTTCGGTTTTCTCCTCTTCCAGTTCCTTTCCAGTGACGGCCAACAGTCCTTTGGCGAAGTCGTCGTTTTGGAGACCTAAAATAAGAAAAGATAATCTGCGTGTAGCACAAAAAAGGTCTTTCCAAACAAGTAGGCTATTGATTATGTATTTTAGAAAGGAACTACAACGTTAACGGGGTTTTATTGTTTCATATAGTCAATGGACCACTAAATATTGTGCCGGGTTAAATTTACTATCATATTTTAAAGTCAAAAGTATTTTTTTACAAAAATATATTCAAAAGAAAAGCAAGAATAAAACACGAAAGATAGCAATTTTGTTTTTTGCCCCATAACTTTTTTCCACGGGGATATAGGTATAGGTTTTGCTTCACAGAAAAAAACTTCCATCATCCCTTTTTAAAATGACTTTTGGTAGAAGTCTCTATGCTTTATAGTTTCCAAAATATGATTTTTCAAAGTTCGCCACTCACAGCGATTTTGGCCCATTTTCCTTGTTACTTCTCAAACATTGTTCTGTAACTGTTTTCTACGTAGTTTTAGATATATGCAATGTTACATTTAATAGGAAGAAAAATCAATTACCTTTAAAATGGTCTATTGTAGAAGGTTGTATGTCTATTTTTAAGCAAGATATGGTTGTTCAAATTTTATACTTTTAAGGATTTTTGATATATTTTATGATTATTTTTAAATTTCTCATTATAACTTTTTTTATTTTATATTTAGGTATATACATTGTACAATAAAAAAGAAAGCTTATTTTCTTTAAATGTAGTAATGAAACACAGACTTACTCACAATCATTTAATAATACTTTGACGACCGGTTTCGATCTCTACACTATTCAGATCATCTTCAGGTCGGCGTTACAAGTAGTTAAATGCTACAATTAAAGAAAACCAGAGTTAGAACATTGTCTGGTTGTACAAATGCTAATAGAAAGACAAGATTTGAAAAAAGGGGGGATGCAACTGCTGACATTTCAGAACAACAAACCGATACATACATATGCATACATATGAGAAACAGATACTCATAAGCATGTAAAAGCACATGGATGCATGCAGTTTATGACTATTTGTTGAAACGAGTAAAAACTTTTAAAAACATTAGAAACTATTACAAAACTTATTAAAAATATTAATCAAAATTAAAATTGCTTCAAAATTCAAAAAATAATAAATAGTAATATTATTTTGATCCACTTACATGCCGTTACAAGGGATGCGTTGCCAGTTCATTAATAACATGTTTATACGTCCAACTAATAGGATAGCTAGGTGAGGTACAAGGCAAGGAGACATGCTTCGTAGGTCAAAACATAGTAAATTTTTTGAAATTTGAATGGATCCTGAAGGAAGATGTGTGCTGAGAAACAGAAATGGTGTTAGAAATGAGAAAGACAACGTTCGAGTGGGTGTGTTTTTAATGCAGCTAAGTTCGAAATCGCTTCATTGTAGACAGTTGTACTAATGTGAAGGTCTTTGCTCGTAGATGTTTTGAGATATGGGCAGAGGTCAAAGTATGGAAAATGACAAATAGGAAAAATAGGAAAAAGGAAAAAATAGGGAAACAATTTTTTCCTATTTTTCCTTTTTCCTATTTGTCATTTTCCATACTTTGACCTCTACCCATATCTCAAAACAACTACGAGCAAAGACCTTCACATTAGTACAAGTGTCTACAATGAAGCGATTTCGAACTTAGCTACATTAAAAACACACCCACTCGAACGTTGTCTTTCTCATTTCTAACACCATTCTCTGTTTCTCAGCACACATCTTCCTTCAGGATCCATTCAAATTTCAAAAAATTTACTATGTTTTGACCTACGAAGCATGTCTGCTTGCCTTGTACCTCACCTAGCTATCCTATTAGCATTAGTTGGACGTATAAACATGTTATCAATGAACTGGCAACGCATCCCTTGTAACGGCATGTAAGTGGATCAAAATAATATTACTATTTATTATTTTTGAATTTTTGAAGCAATTTAATTTTGATTAATATTTTTAATAAGTTAGTAGATAGGCAAAGCGGTTTCTGGCGCAACCCCTAAATCGCAACCCTTAAATATTAATAAATGCCAAACGGCTTAACGTAGGATGACGTGTGACGTATCGTTGGAAAGGGGATGAAAAAGGGGGTTGAACTCAGTATGTGGCGTGCGCATCGGAATATGCCAAAAGGGCATTACGTCATATCTTCTTTTCTATTGGTCCGATTGTGACGTAAGAGGGCTCGTCGGAACGGGGAGGGGGTAACGAACACATAAAAAAGATGGCGGCAGTGCCAAAAGGGCATTACGTCATATCTTCGTTTCTATTGGTCCGATTTTGACGTAAGAGGGCTCGTCGGAACGGGGAGGGGGTAACGAACAAAAAAACAAAGATGGCGGCAGTGCCAAAACGGCATTACAGCATATCTTCGTTGCTATTGGTCCGATTTTGACGTATGGGGTGTCAAATGAAAGCGGTGGCGACACAGAAGCCAACTGTCAATTCTTCTTCTTCTTTTCGTTTGTCAATTCTTCTTCTTCTTTTTTCGTCCGTTAAATCTTATGTCAACGATTGCGTGGAAAAGCCAACTGTCAATTCTTCTTCTGTCAACGTTCAATATTAACTGTCAGTTCTTCTTCTTTTCCGTATAGTGCCTAACAGAACGTGAGATTTGACGTATGACGTGACATTTATGTGTGACGTGGCAAAGCGCTGACATTCGACGCAGAACGTGACATTTGACGTAGATATGTGACATTGTTCAGTTTTCCGTCCGACATTTGACGCAGAACGTGGCATTTATGAGACATTGTGACACTGAGCATGTTCAGTACTGATATGAATCCCACCGAGTACATACATAGGGTTATGGAATTTCAAACTAAACTTAATCAGTTAAATAAAGATATTAAATCATATGAGGATATAGGATCCTGGACACCCATATAAAAAGCATGGAAAACGGAAAGTTTACCATGGACAGTAAAGTCCTTTGTGAACATTTAAGTCAAACTTGGACAAAAATTCAATACAAATTAAATGGAGTCAATTCTTTGTTACACATTATGCAGTCTAGGTTGGACTGGACTGTTCTAAATAAAATTTCTAAGATAATCACATTCAAAAAGTGTTTTTGTGTTAGGAAATAAAATATCAAGATATTACTTCTTATTTATTAAAGATATTACAATAGTTCCAGTAATTTTAAGATAGTTTTTCTTTGCAGTTCTGCCTTTTTATTTAAACCTAAATTCATTAGTTCAGTAATAATTTTACGTTTCTGAAGCATTTTTTCTCTGTATGATTTTCGTATGGTCATCCCACGTTCAGTTTTGTAAAATTGTCTTCTCTTTTCATTGGCTTCATATTTTCTTCTAATACCTTCCTCACCTCTTTCACACTTGCAGGTTGATTTTACGTGTAGTTCATGCACTGAAGCATATTTTTCTAGATTGCTAACGCCTCTGCTCGCTAGGGTAGAAATTTCATTACGTATACTTCGACAGAATTTTCCTCTCGAATGTAACCACTCTAATTTAAATACACTTCTCTCGTAATGAGAGTGAGGTTTACCTAAAAGTCCATCTCCATCTCGACGAAGGGGTTTTTGACCATCAGCACATGCAATGTATCTTAAAACACCAACACAATGATCCAAACAAATAATTTTTCTAAACGTAGTTTTTGGATGTAGTCTTTTCCCTGCACGTTGTATTTTCTTCTTGTAAGCCAACATTGTAGATCCATTTGTAAAGTGAATTAATGAATGCAGATGTTCGTGTGCAGTACTTCCGTCGTCTGCTACTAAATGACAACGGCAAATGGAATACCATTTTACATTAGGAGCACATGCTAGAAGAGTAAAGTCACTCTCATTTAAGAGTAAATGATACCATTCTCTTGGTGACTCTTCGTAATCCTTTGCCATGTCCGCTGGCGAAAGAGCTTTAATACCACTGACACTCAAAAGAGCCAGATAGTCACTTTTTGACAAAATAGACATATCTTAACTGGCTATTTAATAACAAAGAACTGAAATCTCAAAACTGTCTCACTAGACTAAGAGTCCTTACGAAGTTGTTAAATTTATCTACCAGTACAGCCTCCCCCACCCTAACTGATTATTTCACGCATGCGCTATTACCATGGTCAAAGCCTCGTTGAATTTGCTGATATGCAGAAAACGTGACGCCACGCTCAGATTTTTTTATTTCACGCATGCGCCATTAACAAGGGCAAAGTTCAAAAGATCGTTGTCTAGACTTGTTACTAACGATGCTAAAACAATTTAACTTGCTGTTCTGGCACACCCCCCAAATCGCAACCCCACGTTAGGTTAGGCCAGGGTAGCAGAGGGTAGCAGAGCGTCACAGCATGTCTCAGCGTTACCTACAACATTCTCTGCTACCCTCTGCTACCCTGGCCTAACCTAACGTGGGGTTGCGATTTGGGGGGTGTGTCAGAACAGCAAGTCAAATTGTTTTAGCATCGTTAGTAACAAGTCTAGACAACGATCTTTTGAACTTTGCCCTTGTTAATGGCGCATGCGTGAAATAAAAAAATCTGAGCGTGGCGTCACGTTTTCTGCATATCAGCAAATTCAACGAGGCTTTGACCATGGTAATAGCGCATGCGTGAAATAATCAGTTAGGGTGGGGGAGGCTGTACTGGTAGATAAATTTAACAACTTCGTAAGGACTCTTAGTCTAGTGAGACAGTTTTGAGATTTCAGTTCTTTGTTATTAAATAGCCAGTTAAGATATGTCTATTTTGTCAAAAAGTGACTATCTGGCTCTTTTGAGTGTCAGTGGTATTAAAGCTCTTTCGCCAGCGGACATGGCAAAGGATTACGAAGAGTCACCAAGAGAATGGTATCATTTACTCTTAAATGAGAGTGACTTTACTCTTCTAGCATGTGCTCCTAATGTAAAATGGTATTCCATTTGCCGTTGTCATTTAGTAGCAGACGACGGAAGTACTGCACACGAACATCTGCATTCATTAATTCACTTTACAAATGGATCTACAATGTTGGCTTACAAGAAGAAAATACAACGTGCAGGGAAAAGACTACATCCAAAAACTACGTTTAGAAAAATTATTTGTTTGGATCATTGTGTTGGTGTTTTAAGATACATTGCATGTGCTGATGGTCAAAAACCCCTTCGTCGAGATGGAGATGGACTTTTAGGTAAACCTCACTCTCATTACGAGAGAAGTGTATTTAAATTAGAGTGGTTACATTCGAGAGGAAAATTCTGTCGAAGTATACGTAATGAAATTTCTACCCTAGCGAGCAGAGGCGTTAGCAATCTAGAAAAATATGCTTCAGTGCATGAACTACACGTAAAATCAACCTGCAAGTGTGAAAGAGGTGAGGAAGGTATTAGAAGAAAATATGAAGCCAATGAAAAGAGAAGACAATTTTACAAAACTGAACGTGGGATGACCATACGAAAATCATACAGAGAAAAAATGCTTCAGAAACGTAAAATTATTACTGAACTAATGAATTTAGGTTTAAATAAAAAGGCAGAACTGCAAAGAAAAACTATCTTAAAATTACTGGAACTATTGTAATATCTTTAATAAATAAGAAGTAATATCTTGATATTTTATTTCCTAACACAAAAACACTTTTTGAATGTGATTATCTTAGAAATTTTATTTAGAACAGTCCAGTCCAACCTAGACTGCATAATGTGTAACAAAGAATTGACTCCATTTAATTTGTATTGAATTTTTGTCCAAGTTTGACTTAAATGTTCACAAAGGACTTTACTGTCCATGGTAAACTTTCCGTTTTCCATGCTTTTTATATGGGTGTCCAGGATCCTATAGTGCCTAACAGAACGTGAGATTTGACGTATGACGTGACATTTATGTGTGACGTGGCAAAGCGCTGACATTCGACGCAGAACGTGACATTTGACGTAGATATGTGACATTGTTCAGTTTTCCGTCCGACATTTGACGCAGAACGTGGCATTTATGAGACATTGTGACACTGAGCATGTTCAGTACTGATATGAATCCCACCGAGTACATACATAGGATCCTGGACACCCATATAAAAAGCATGGAAAACGGAAAGTTTACCATGGACAGTAAAGTCCTTTGTGAACATTTAAGTCAAACTTAGACAAAAATTCAATACAAATTAAATGGAGTCAATTCTTTGTTACACATTATGCAGTCTAGGTTGGACTGGACTGTTCTAAATAAAATTTCTAAGATAATCACATTCAAAAAGTGTTTTTGTGTTAGGAAATAAAATATCAAGATATTACTTCTTATTTATTAAAGATATTACAATAGTTCCAGTAATTTTAAGATAGTTTTTCTTTGCAGTTCTGCCTTTTTATTTAAACCTAAATTCATTAGTTCAGTAATAATTTTACGTTTCTGAAGCATTTTTTCTCTGTATGATTTTCGTATGGTCATCCCACGTTCAGTTTTGTAAAATTGTCTTCTCTTTTCATTGGCTTCATATTTTCTTCTAATACCTTCCTCACCTCTTTCACACTTGCAGGTTGATTTTACGTGTAGTTCATGCACTGAAGCATATTTTTCTAGATTGCTAACGCCTCTGCTCGCTAGGGTAGAAATTTCATTACGTATACTTCGACAGAATTTTCCTCTCGAATGTAACCACTCTAATTTAAATACACTTCTCTCGTAATGAGAGTGAGGTTTACCTAAAAGTCCATCTCCATCTCGACGAAGGGGTTTTTGACCATCAGCACATGCAATGTATCTTAAAACACCAACACAATGATCCAAACAAATAATTTTTCTAAACGTAGTTTTTGGATGTAGTCTTTTCCCTGCACGTTGTATTTTCTTCTTGTAAGCCAACATTGTAGATCCATTTGTAAAGTGAATTAATGAATGCAGATGTTCGTGTGCAGTACTTCCGTCGTCTGCTACTAAATGACAACGGCAAATGGAATACCATTTTACATTAGGAGCACATGCTAGAAGAGTAAAGTCACTCTCATTTAAGAGTAAATGATACCATTCTCTTGGTGACTCTTCGTAATCCTTTGCCATGTCCGCTGGCGAAAGAGCTTTAATACCACTGACACTCAAAAGAGCCAGATAGTCACTTTTTGACAAAATAGACATATCTTAACTGGCTATTTAATAACAAAGAACTGAAATCTCAAAACTGTCTCACTAGACTAAGAGTCCTTACGAAGTTGTTAAATTTATCTACCAGTACAGCCTCCCCCACCCTAACTGATTATTTCACGCATGCGCTATTACCATGGTCAAAGCCTCGTTGAATTTGCTGATATGCAGAAAACGTGACGCCACGCTCAGATTTTTTTATTTCACGCATGCGCCATTAACAAGGGCAAAGTTCAAAAGATCGTTGTCTAGACTTGTTACTAACGATGCTAAAACAATTTGACTTGCTGTTCTGACACACCCCCCAAATCGCAACCCCACGTTAGGTTAGGCCAGGGTAGCAGAGGGTAGCAGAGAATGTTGTAGGTAACGCTGAGACATGCTGTGACGCTCTGCTACCCTCTGCTACCCTGGCCTAACCTAACGTGGGGTTGCGATTTGGGGGGTGTGTCAGAACAGCAAGTCAAATTGTTTTAGCATCGTTAGTAACAAGTCTAGACAACGATCTTTTGAACTTTGCCCTTGTTAATGGCGCATGCGTGAAATAAAAAAATCTGAGCGTGGCGTCACGTTTTCTGCATATCAGCAAATTCAACGAGGCTTTGACCATGGTAATAGCGCATGCGTGAAATAATCAGTTAGGGTGGGGGAGGCTGTACTGGTAGATAAATTTAACAACTTCGTAAGGACTCTTAGTCTAGTGAGACAGTTTTGAGATTTCAGTTCTTTGTTATTAAATAGCCAGTTAAGATATGTCTATTTTGTCAAAAAGTGACTATCTGGCTCTTTTGAGTGTCAGTGGTATTAAAGCTCTTTCGCCAGCGGACATGGCAAAGGATTACGAAGAGTCACCAAGAGAATGGTATCATTTACTCTTAAATGAGAGTGACTTTACTCTTCTAGCATGTGCTCCTAATGTAAAATGGTATTCCATTTGCCGTTGTCATTTAGTAGCAGACGACGGAAGTACTGCACACGAACATCTGCATTCATTAATTCACTTTACAAATGGATCTACAATGTTGGCTTACAAGAAGAAAATACAACGTGCAGGGAAAAGACTACATCCAAAAACTACGTTTAGAAAAATTATTTGTTTGGATCATTGTGTTGGTGTTTTAAGATACATTGCATGTGCTGATGGTCAAAAACCCCTTCGTCGAGATGGAGATGGACTTTTAGGTAAACCTCACTCTCATTACGAGAGAAGTGTATTTAAATTAGAGTGGTTACATTCGAGAGGAAAATTCTGTCGAAGTATACGTAATGAAATTTCTACCCTAGCGAGCAGAGGCGTTAGCAATCTAGAAAAATATGCTTCAGTGCATGAACTACACGTAAAATCAACCTGCAAGTGTGAAAGAGGTGAGGAAGGTATTAGAAGAAAATATGAAGCCAATGAAAAGAGAAGACAATTTTACAAAACTGAACGTGGGATGACCATACGAAAATCATACAGAGAAAAAATGCTTCAGAAACGTAAAATTATTACTGAACTAATGAATTTAGGTTTAAATAAAAAGGCAGAACTGCAAAGAAAAACTATCTTAAAATTACTGGAACTATTGTAATATCTTTAATAAATAAGAAGTAATATCTTGATATTTTATTTCCTAACACAAAAACACTTTTTGAATGTGATTATCTTAGAAATTTTATTTAGAACAGTCCAGTCCAACCTAGACTGCATAATGTGTAACAAAGAATTGACTCCATTTAATTTGTATTGAATTTTTGTCCAAGTTTGACTTAAATGTTCACAAAGGACTTTACTGTCCATGGTAAACTTTCCGTTTTCCATGCTTTTTATATGGGTGTCCAGGATCCTATTACCATGGTCAAAGTCTCGTTGAATTTGCTGATATGCAGAAAACGTGACGCCACGCTCAGATTTTTTTATTTCACGCATACGCCATTAACATGGGCAAAGTTCAAAAGATCGTTGTCTAGACTTGTTACAAGCCAACTGTCAATTCTTCTTCTTCTTTTCGTTTGTCAATTCTTCTTCTTCTTTTTTCGTCCGTTAAATCTTATGTCAACGATTGCGTGGAAAAGCCAACTGTCAATTCTTCTTCTGTCAACGTTCAATATTAACTGTCAGTTCTTCTTCTTTTCCGTATAGTGCCTAACAGAACGTGAGATTTGACGTATGACGTGACATTTATGTGTGACGTGGCAAAGCGCTGACATTCGACGCAGAACGTGACATTTGACGTAGATATGTGACATTGTTCAGTTTTCCGTCCGACATTTGACGCAGAACGTGGCATTTATGAGACATTGTGACACTGAGCATGTTCAGTACTGATATGAATCCCACCGAGTACATACATAGGGTTATGGAATTTCAAACTAAACTTAATCAGTTAAATAAAGATATTAAATCATATGAGGATATAAAACAAATTAAAAGACATTTCGATAGTTTGCATATTGAGGACAAAACGTGGAAGCCTGAAGAGTTGAATTTACAGCAGCAGCAGCAAGGTCTTTACGCTTTTAGAAAACTACCACAAGCTACATATCCATTGAGACGTATTCAGCCTACACCATGGGTGCCAGCAACAACACCAGCGAGTATGTGAAAAGTGAAATAGACAATGTCTTTGCAATGTCTTGTGTAATATTAGCATCTATATTTATCTTAATTTTAAAAATTATGTTTGAAATTGTAAAGAGAAAATTTGAATCTTCATGTAATATAGGATCCTGGACACCCATATAAAAAGCATGGAAAACGGAAAGTTTACCATGGACAGTAAAGTCCTTTGTGAACATTTAAGTCAAACTTGGACAAAAATTCAATACAAATTAAATGGAGTCAATTCTTTGTTACACATTATGCAGTCTAGGTTGGACTGGACTGTTCTAAATAAAATTTCTAAGATAATCACATTCAAAAAGTGTTTTTGTGTTAGGAAATAAAATATCAAGATATTACTTCTTATTTATTAAAGATATTACAATAGTTCCAGTAATTTTAAGATAGTTTTTCTTTGCAGTTCTGCCTTTTTATTTAAACCTAAATTCATTAGTTCAGTAATAATTTTACGTTTCTGAAGCATTTTTTCTCTGTATGATTTTCGTATGGTCATCCCACGTTCAGTTTTGTAAAATTGTCTTCTCTTTTCATTGGCTTCATATTTTCTTCTAATACCTTCCTCACCTCTTTCACACTTGCAGGTTGATTTTACGTGTAGTTCATGCACTGAAGCATATTTTTCTAGATTGCTAACGCCTCTGCTCGCTAGGGTAGAAATTTCATTACGTATACTTCGACAGAATTTTCCTCTCGAATGTAACCACTCTAATTTAAATACACTTCTCTCGTAATGAGAGTGAGGTTTACCTAAAAGTCCATCTCCATCTCGACGAAGGGGTTTTTGACCATCAGCACATGCAATGTATCTTAAAACACCAACACAATGATCCAAACAAATAATTTTTCTAAACGTAGTTTTTGGATGTAGTCTTTTCCCTGCACGTTGTATTTTCTTCTTGTAAGCCAACATTGTAGATCCATTTGTAAAGTGAATTAATGAATGCAGATGTTCGTGTGCAGTACTTCCGTCGTCTGCTACTAAATGACAACGGCAAATGGAATACCATTTTACATTAGGAGCACATGCTAGAAGAGTAAAGTCACTCTCATTTAAGAGTAAATGATACCATTCTCTTGGTGACTCTTCGTAATCCTTTGCCATGTCCGCTGGCGAAAGAGCTTTAATACCACTGACACTCAAAAGAGCCAGATAGTCACTTTTTGACAAAATAGACATATCTTAACTGGCTATTTAATAACAAAGAACTGAAATCTCAAAACTGTCTCACTAGACTAAGAGTCCTTACGAAGTTGTTAAATTTATCTACCAGTACAGCCTCCCCCACCCTAACTGATTATTTCACGCATGCGCTATTACCATGGTCAAAGCCTCGTTGAATTTGCTGATATGCAGAAAACGTGACGCCACGCTCAGATTTTTTTATTTCACGCATGCGCCATTAACAAGGGCAAAGTTCAAAAGATCGTTGTCTAGACTTGTTACTAACGATGCTAAAACAATTTGACTTGCTGTTCTGACACACCCCCCAAATCGCAACCCCACGTTAGGTTAGGCCAGGGTAGCAGAGGGTAGCAGAGCGTCACAGCATGTCTCAGCGTTACCTACAACATTCTCTGCTACCCTCTGCTACCCTGGCCTAACCTAACGTGGGGTTGCGATTTGGGGGGTGTGTCAGAACAGCAAGTCAAATTGTTTTAGCATCGTTAGTAACAAGTCTAGACAACGATCTTTTGAACTTTGCCCTTGTTAATGGCGCATGCGTGAAATAAAAAAATCTGAGCGTGGCGTCACGTTTTCTGCATATCAGCAAATTCAACGAGGCTTTGACCATGGTAATAGCGCATGCGTGAAATAATCAGTTAGGGTGGGGGAGGCTGTACTGGTAGATAAATTTAACAACTTCGTAAGGACTCTTAGTCTAGTGAGACAGTTTTGAGATTTCAGTTCTTTGTTATTAAATAGCCAGTTAAGATATGTCTATTTTGTCAAAAAGTGACTATCTGGCTCTTTTGAGTGTCAGTGGTATTAAAGCTCTTTCGCCAGCGGACATGGCAAAGGATTACGAAGAGTCACCAAGAGAATGGTATCATTTACTCTTAAATGAGAGTGACTTTACTCTTCTAGCATGTGCTCCTAATGTAAAATGGTATTCCATTTGCCGTTGTCATTTAGTAGCAGACGACGGAAGTACTGCACACGAACATCTGCATTCATTAATTCACTTTACAAATGGATCTACAATGTTGGCTTACAAGAAGAAAATACAACGTGCAGGGAAAAGACTACATCCAAAAACTACGTTTAGAAAAATTATTTGTTTGGATCATTGTGTTGGTGTTTTAAGATACATTGCATGTGCTGATGGTCAAAAACCCCTTCGTCGAGATGGAGATGGACTTTTAGGTAAACCTCACTCTCATTACGAGAGAAGTGTATTTAAATTAGAGTGGTTACATTCGAGAGGAAAATTCTGTCGAAGTATACGTAATGAAATTTCTACCCTAGCGAGCAGAGGCGTTAGCAATCTAGAAAAATATGCTTCAGTGCATGAACTACACGTAAAATCAACCTGCAAGTGTGAAAGAGGTGAGGAAGGTATTAGAAGAAAATATGAAGCCAATGAAAAGAGAAGACAATTTTACAAAACTGAACGTGGGATGACCATACGAAAATCATACAGAGAAAAAATGCTTCAGAAACGTAAAATTATTACTGAACTAATGAATTTAGGTTTAAATAAAAAGGCAGAACTGCAAAGAAAAACTATCTTAAAATTACTGGAACTATTGTAATATCTTTAATAAATAAGAAGTAATATCTTGATATTTTATTTCCTAACACAAAAACACTTTTTGAATGTGATTATCTTAGAAATTTTATTTAGAACAGTCCAGTCCAACCTAGACTGCATAATGTGTAACAAAGAATTGACTCCATTTAATTTGTATTGAATTTTTGTCTAAGTTTGACTTAAATGTTCACAAAGGACTTTACTGTCCATGGTAAACTTTCCGTTTTCCATGCTTTTTATATGGGTGTCCAGGATCCTATCCTCTGCTGCGCTCTGCTACCGTCTGCTAATCTCTATTACCTTCTGCTCCGCTCTGCTACACTCTGCTGACCCCTTATACCGCTCTGTGATCGTCTGTGCCTTCTGTTAGCTTGTCTCTGATGACGTCTGTACGTCTCTGGTACCCTCTGCTAGCCTCTGTTATCCTCTGTGACCCTCTGCTACCCTCTGCTGCGCTCTGCTACCCTCTGCTGACCGCTGATAACCTCTGTTACACTCTCTAAAGTCAAAAAAATAAAAGACAACATATTTTATTAATATTATTTATTAACAATTATCCAAATCATTTACAACTTTATTGCTATAGGATCCTGGACACCCATATAAAAAGCATGGAAAACGGAAAGTTTACCATGGACAGTAAAGTCCTTTGTGAACATTTAAGTCAAACTTGGACAAAAATTCAATACAAATTAAATGGAGTCAATTCTTTGTTACACATTATGCAGTCTAGGTTGGACTGGACTATTCTAAATAAAATTTCTAAGATAATCACATTCAAAAAGTGTTTTTGTGTTAGGAAATAAAATATCAAGATATTACTTCTTATTTATTAAAGATATTACAATAGTTCCAGTAATTTTAAGATAGTTTTTCTTTGCAGTTCTGCCTTTTTATTTAAACCTAAATTCATTAGTTCAGTAATAATTTTACGTTTCTGAAGCATTTTTTCTTTGTATGATTTTCGTATGGTCATCCCACGTTCAGTTTTGTAAAATTGTCTTCTCTTTTCATTGGCTTCATATTTTCTTCTAATACCTTCCTCACCTCTTTCACACTTGCAGGTTGATTTTACGTGTAGTTCATGCACTGAAGCATATTTTTCTAGATTGCTAACGCCTCTGCTCGCTAGGGTAGAAATTTCATTACGTATACTTCGACAGAATTTTCCTCTCGAATGTAACCACTCTAATTTAAATACACTTCTCTCGTAATGAGAGTGAGGTTTACCTAAAAGTCCATCTCCATCTCGACGAAGGGGTTTTTGACCATCAGCACATGCAATGTATCTTAAAACACCAACACAATGATCCAAACAAATAATTTTTCTAAACGTAGTTTTTGGATGTAGTCTTTTCCCTGCACGTTGTATTTTCTTCTTGTAAGCCAACATTGTAGATCCATTTGTAAAGTGAATTAATGAATGCAGATGTTCGTGTGCAGTACTTCCGTCGTCTGCTACTAAATGACAACGGCAAATGGAATACCATTTTACATTAGGAGCACATGCTAGAAGAGTAAAGTCACTCTCATTTAAGAGTAAATGATACCATTCTCTTGGTGACTCTTCGTAATCCTTTGCCATGTCCGCTGGCGAAAGAGCTTTAATACCACTGACACTCAAAAGAGCCAGATAGTCACTTTTTGACAAAATAGACATATCTTAACTGGCTATTTAATAACAAAGAACTGAAATCTCAAAACTGTCTCACTAGACTAAGAGTCCTTACGAAGTTGTTAAATTTATCTACCAGTACAGCCTCCCCCCACCCTAACTGATTATTTCACGCATGCGCTATTACCATGGTCAAAGCCTCGTTGAATTTGCTGATATGCAGAAAACGTGACGCCACGCTCAGATTTTTTTATTTCACGCATGCGCCATTAACAAGGGCAAAGTTCAAAAGATCGTTGTCTAGACTTGTTACTAACGATGCTAAAACAATTTGACTTGCTGTTCTGGCACACCCCCCAAATCGCAACCCCACGTTAGGTTAGGCCAGGGTAGCAGAGGGTAGCAGAGAATGTTGTGGGTAACGCTGAGACATGCTGACAGAATGGTATCATTTACTCTTAAATGAGAGTGACTTTACTCTTCTAGCATGTGCTCCTAATGTAAAATGGTATTCCATTTGCCGTTGTCATTTAGTAGCAGACGACGGAAGTACTGCACACGAACATCTGCATTCATTAATTCACTTTACAAATGGATCTACAATGTTGGCTTACAAGAAGAAAATACAACGTGCAGGGAAAAGACTACATCCAAAAACTACGTTTAGAAAAATTATTTGTTTGGATCATTGTGTTGGTGTTTTAAGATACATTGCATGTGCTGATGGTCAAAAACCCCTTCGTCGAGATGGAGATGGACTTTTAGGTAAACCTCACTCTCATTACGAGAGAAGTGTATTTAAATTAGAGTGGTTACATTCGAGAGGAAAATTCTGTCGAAGTATACGTAATGAAATTTCTACCCTAGCGAGCAGAGGCGTTAGCAATCTAGAAAAATATGCTTCAGTGCATGAACTACACGTAAAATCAACCTGCAAGTGTGAAAGAGGTGAGGAAGGTATTAGAAGAAAATATGAAGCCAATGAAAAGAGAAGACAATTTTACAAAACTGAACGTGGGATGACCATACGAAAATCATACAAAGAAAAAATGCTTCAGAAACGTAAAATTATTACTGAACTAATGAATTTAGGTTTAAATAAAAAGGCAGAACTGCAAAGAAAAACTATCTTAAAATTACTGGAACTATTGTAATATCTTTAATAAATAAGAAGTAATATCTTGATATTTTATTTCCTAACACAAAAACACTTTTTGAATGTGATTATCTTAGAAATTTTATTTAGAATAGTCCAGTCCAACCTAGACTGCATAATGTGTAACAAAGAATTGACTCCATTTAATTTGTATTGAATTTTTGTCCAAGTTTGACTTAAATGTTCACAAAGGACTTTACTGTCCATGGTAAACTTTCCGTTTTCCATGCTTTTTATATGGGTGTCCAGGATCCTCTTTCGCCAGCGGACATGGCAAAGGATTACGAAGAGTCACCAAGAGAATGGTATCATTTACTCTTAAATGAGAGTGACTTTACTCTTCTAGCATGTGCTCCTAATGTAAAATGGTATTCCATTTGCCGTTGTCATTTAGTAGCAGACGACGGAAGTACTGCACACGAACATCTGCATTCATTAATTCACTTTACAAATGGATCTACAATGTTGGCTTACAAGAAGAAAATACAACGTGCAGGGAAAAGACTACATCCAAAAACTACGTTTAGAAAAATTATTTGTTTGGATCATTGTGTTGGTGTTTTAAGATACATTGCATGTGCTGATGGTCAAAAACCCCTTCGTCGAGATGGAGATGGACTTTTAGGTAAACCTCACTCTCATTACGAGAGAAGTGTATTTAAATTAGAGTGGTTACATTCGAGAGGAAAATTCTGTCGAAGTATACGTAATGAAATTTCTACCCTAGCGAGCAGAGGCGTTAGCAATCTAGAAAAATATGCTTCAGTGCATGAACTACACGTGAAATCAGTGAAATCAACCTGCAAGTGTGAAAGAGGTGAGGAAGGTATTAAAAGAAAAGACGAAGCCAATGAAAAGAGAAGACAATTTTACAAAACTGAACGTGGGATGACCATACGAAAATCATACAAAGAAAAAATGCTTCAGAAACGTAAAATTATTACTGAACTAATGAATTTAGGTTTAAATAAAAAGGCAGAACTGCAAAGAAAAACTATCTTAAAATTACTGGAACTATTGTAATATCTTTAATAAATAATAAGTAATATCTTGATATTTTATTTCCTAACACAAAAACACTTTTTGAATGCGATTATCTTAGAAATTTTATTTAGAATAGTCCAGTCCAACCTAGACTGCATAATGTGTAACAAATAATTGACCCCATTTAATTTGTATTGAATTTTTGTCCAAGTTTGACTTAAATGTTCACAAAGGACTTTACTGTCCATGGTAAACTTTCCGTTTTCCATGCTTTTTATATGGGTGTCCAGGATCCTATACGTAATGAAATTTCTACCCTAGCGAGCAGAGGCGTTAGCAATCTAGAAAAATATGCTTCAGTGCATGAACTACACGTAAAATCAACCTGCAAGTGTGAAAGAGGTGAGGAAGGTATTAGAAGAAAATATGAAGCCAATGAAAAGAGAAGACAATTTTACAAAACTGAACGTGGGATGACCATACGAAAATCATACAAAGAAAAAATGCTTCAGAAACGTAAAATTATTACTGAACTAATGAATTTAGGTTTAAATAAAAAGGCAGAACTGCAAAGAAAAACTATCTTAAAATTACTGGAACTATTGTAATATCTTTAATAAATAAGAAGTAATATCTTGATATTTTATTTCCTAACACAAAAACACTTTTTGAATGTGATTATCTTAGAAATTTTATTTAGAATAGTCCAGTCCAACCTAGACTGCATAATGTGTAACAAAGAATTGACTCCATTTAATTTGTATTGAATTTTTGTCCAAGTTTGACTTAAATTCCATGAACAAAATCATATCCACATCTTTTAGCAATTCTAATTTACATTTTGTGTATCTCAGCATACAATCCCACGTGTATCCTGGCATGGTATAATACCAAGCAGGATCTAGTTTATACGTGTCTCGACATTTTTGTCGAAACTGCTTGACAGTTAATATTGAACGTTGACAGAAGAAGAATTGACAGTTGGCTTCTGTGTCGCCGCCGCTTTCATTTGACACTCCATACGTCATAATCGGACCAATAGCAACAAAGATATGCTGTAATGCCCTTTTGGCACTGCCGCCATCTTTTTTATGTGTTCGTTACCCCCTCCCCGTTCCGACGAGCCCTCTTACGTCAAAATCAGACCAATAGAAAAGAAGATATGCTGTAATGCCGTTTTGGCACTGCCGCCATCTTTTTTATGTGTTCGTTACCCCCCTCCCCGTTCCGACGAGCCCTCTTACGTCAAAATCGGACCAATAGAAAAGAAGATATGACGTAATGCCCTTTTGGCATATTCCGATGCGCACGCCACATACTGAGTTCAACCCCCTTTTTCATCCCCTTTCCAACGATACGTCACACGTCATCCTACGTTAAGCCGTTTGGCATTTATTAATATTTAAGGGTTGCGATTTAGGGGTTGCGCCAGAAACCGCTTTGCCTATCTACTTAAGTTTTTTTAATAGTTTCTAATGTTTTTAAAAGTTTTTACTCGTTTAACAAATAGTCATAAACTGCATGCCTCCATGTGCTTTTACATGCTTATGAGTATCTGTTTCTCATATGTATGCATATGTATGTATCGGTTTGTTGTTCTGAAATGTCAGCAGTTGCATCCCCCTTTTTTCAAAAATTTTTTCAAATCTTGTCTTTCTATTAGCATTTGTACAACCAGACAATGTTCTAACTCTGGTTTTCTTTAATTGTAGCATTTAACTACTTGTAACGCCGACCTGAAGATGATCTGAATAGTGCAGAGATCGAAACCGGTCGTCAAAGTATTATTAAATGATTGTGAGTAAGTCTGTGTTTCATTACTACATTTAATATGGACTCATATATGCAACCCATTCAATATTATTTTCTTTATTTTAAAATGGTGTATTGTAAAAAATTCTAGGACTATTTTTAAACAAGATATGTTTTTTCAAAATGTGACATTGGAACTAAATTGGACTGGTAATTGTCTGGTAATTGGTAAATACTAAATTGGAACCATATGGAAAACTTTTTTATTATTAACTTTATGAAAAAAATTATAAAATGCTCTGCATATCTAAAACCTAAGATGCGATATCAGATATAAAATTTTATCAATAGTGTACGAGGCATGTTAAAAAGTACGAATTTCGCTCAAGAGTAAAGTAACTTTATATTTCACAATATTGGAAAGTGTTATTAAGAAAAGTTATTTGGAATTAAAAATTATGTTATAATATGCAATTCTATTCTTCTAATTGAAAAAAATATAAAAAATTTAAAATTTTTTCTCAAATTACGGATACCTTGTTTAAAAATAGTCCTAGAAATTTTTGGAATACACTAGTTTAAAGTAAAGAAAATAAGCTTTTTTTATTCCACAATGTATTCAATTTAATTTACAAGAAAAAAAGTCATAATGAAAAATTTTAAAAATAATCATTAAAAATATTAAAAATCATTAAAAGTATAAAAACTTGAAAAAGCATAACTTGCTTATAGTCTTATACAATAGAACATTTTAAAGGTAATTGACTTGTCTTTCTACTAAATGTACCATTGCATATACCTATAAATGCGAAAAAAAAAGTTGCAGAACAACGTTTGCGAAATAATGGGGAAAATGGTCCAAAAATGCTTTGAGTGGCGAACTTTAAAAAATCCTATTTCGGAAACTATAAATCCTAGAAACTTTTACCAAACTTCATTTTAAAGAGAAAGAATGGAAGTTATTTTTCGCTGAAGTAATGGCTGTACTTATGTCCCTGTGGAAAAAGTTATGGGGCAAAAAACAACATTACTTTCTTTCGAGTTAGTTTTTTTCTTGCTTTTCTTTGAAATATATTTTTGTAAAAAAAAATATTTTTGATTTTAAAATGTGATATTCAGATAGTAAATTTAACCTGGAACAATTTTCTTGTAGACGTGTTTGTACCAAGAGTGCATAGAACTCACCCTAATTCACCCCTTTCTCAAAAACGCATCCGTTTAAATGGTAGCACTCCGCGGTTTTTTCAAATTTAGAGGTCCATTGACAATATGAGACCATAAAATCCCCTTAACGTTGTAGTTCCTTTTAGCTCTCTTATTTTGAACATAATCAATAGCCTAAAGTAACAGGTTCAAATATAATGTTATTAAGGCTATGGGTACATAATTCGCAAATATTTTACGTCTATCCCTACTTTTTCTGTCTTTACACGACAAATTACGTGTAGTAAAATTCACACTGGTATGGATATGTAAACATTACTAGAATGCCATTCTACTTGAAAATGTCATCATTAATTTAAAGAGATGGGTTTTGAATGTTCTTGGATAACTGTTATTTTTATAATTGCAAATTAAAAATTCAGTTAATAAATGTGATAATTTTTTCACTAACTATGTATTCAGTGATTGTAATAATTTATTTGTACAACAAAGACTAATACTCAATCGAGAAAAGAAGAAAAGTGTTAAAAGTGATTTTTTAATAATATATTGTTATGGAATTACAATTTTGAATATCTTTAACAACAGAATACTTGGATCAGAGAATATATTATCCTGATGTATTCTCTGCTTGGATCTTCCACAAATAATACACAATAAATAACTTCTTATTAAGTTCACGTCTTAAATCAATTATTTATCAAATACACTATATATCAATATTTAATCAATAACTCAACATATTCCCGATGCAATGTCAAATATTTAAAATTGTCACTGATTGTCAGTGTCTGACTGACAATATATGCTGACAATATTATATTCGGCTGAGTGCGTTGTAAGACAAAGATAGATTTGGAAAATATTACCACGGCATTGTGTTCATTTTTTTCGAATCCTGAAAAAACCAATAAATATTTTTGAAAAATTTAAACGCAGAATGAAAGACTAAATTATTACCGAGGGCCGAAAGTCCCTTAAAATAAATAAAAAGTTTATTTTGAATGATATATTTGAAATTAAAAATCACACCAAATTTTCTCTTAGTTTTTCACCCCTGTAACTTATTAAAATAAACATTATAGAAGTTCTCAGGGACTTTCGGCCCTCGCTTATAACGTAATCTTTCATTCTGCGTTTAAATTTTTCAAAAATACTTATTAGTTTTCTCAGGATTCGAAAAAAATGAATCCCCATTTGAATAGCATTGCAGCCGAAAATACGTACCGATCCTCTTAAGGGGGGGTATGGTTTGAAAATTTAAATTGTTTTTATTATTTTAAATGAAAGCTCTTAACTTCAAGAATACTTTCTGAAAATTTCAAATTAATCGAAGTAAAAATACCAGAAATACAGGATGTTGAACATTCCTACCTTCGACTCATTTACCGCGATTTCGCTCCAGACACGCTTGAGTGTAGTGACAAACGTTCAACAACTGTTTCCCTTCTCTTTTTTAGATTACTCCACGATTCACAAACATATTCAGGTGAGCGCCACTTTACGATTTGACAGTCAAAAACAAAGACGAAGTTGTCAAAACTTAAAACGCGTTTTTCTCAAAACTATTTTTTCAAATGCGGTGGACGTTGTAACTCGAAAACTACTTGGCCAATCCACCTGTAATTTTGCATAGATTTTTTTTTAGACATTTGAGGTGAGGTAACGCTGTCAAGATATGTTTGTTTTTATGCTTATTGTTTGTTTAACAATAATAGTATGATACAGTTGATCCAAAACAAGGCATAACCCAGACATCCAAAGTGAAAGTTATCCTTCAACACCAAATTGTTCTATATGGTCATTTTAGTTCATTTTATTTTTAATTAATTTGCTTATGTTGGATAATAAAATAGTTAGGTACTTTAACAACTAGCCATGTTCTTCATCAATACAGGGTGTTTCTAAATAAGTGGGACAAACCCCAAAAAGGGGCAATTCTGCATGAAAAAATAATGACCGTTTGCTTCATAAACATATATGTGGCCGCAAATGCTTCGTGTCCGAGATACGGGATGTTGAATTTTTTCTTACAAACTGACGATTTATTTATTGTTCTAAAACCGGTGAGATATGCAAATGAAATTTGGCAGGTTTTAAGAGGTAGTTATTGCGCATTTTTTTGGCATACAATTAAGAATTTTATATTTACCATTGACATGCATACGGGATGTATATAAGATGTTTATACCCGTATGCACGCCAATGGTGAATATAAAATTCTTAATTGTATGCCAAAAAAATGCGCAATAACTACCCCTTAAAACATACCAAATAATTTACATATCTCAACCGGTTTTAGAGCAATAAATAAATCATCAGTTTGTAAGAAAAATTTCAACATCCCGTATCTCGGAAACGAAGCATTTGTGGACATATGTTGATAAAGCAAACGGTCATTATTATTTTATGCAGAATTACCCATTAAAGTTTGTCGCACTTATTTAGAAACACCCTGTATTGATGAAGAACTTGGCTAGTTGTTAACGTATCTAACTTTGTTATTATCCAATATAATCAAATGAATCAAAAAAGAAAATGTTGACAAAGTCTAAGGCTACAATTGAGTTTTAATTTCAATATTTTATCTATGCTATAATATTCCACATAGTGTTTCGAACTTTAAGGAAAAAACATAGTATGATTGTTACACTCGGTATAAAATGACATTTATCTGTCTAGCAACAATATTATTAAATTGATATTCTTAAATAATAAGTCTATAACATACTAAAAAATCACTCAAATCGGACAAGTTTAGGAAATTTGAGGCATCTAACATGTCCAACTTTTAAGGTGTTCCGTTAGTTTTGCCGGTGTGTGTAGTTCAATTAGTTCCAGTTTTTATTTCAGTTTCAGTTGAGTACTGTTAGTTTAGTTCGTTTAGTTTTTAAGAGAGTGAAACTATTTAAATTTGATTTTAAATCCTATGTGAGCTTCTGCATTTTTCAGTCAATAAATAGTTCTGTAACATACTACCATATTTATTTATTGACGGGCTAAACCCTTTTTCAGTTTTTGTACAATACGTATAAAATACAGTAAGATACATAAGCTAGCCACAACAGTTTTTTAACATGTTTTTTAAATGATGCAGTTGAAGTATTCAATAATTGTAGAAATAACTTCATTAAGTCCATAATTAGTAGAATGGAAATCTACAAAAAGCAGGTCAGAATTACGGGTTCTTCGCATAGGTATATTAAATGAGATTAAACCCAAAATTTCAGGGCAATTAATAAATCCATTTAGAAGCTTATGTAAAAAATCTAATTCGAATTCAGCTCTTCTTGTCTCTAATTTGTTCATTTTAAGTTGATTAAGAATATAACTGTAATTATAATCCACGTCTTAAACCCGTTTTATAACCACATATCCTTAAAAATCTGTTTTGAACTTTTTCTAATTGAGTTTTCTGGGTATTATAAAAAGGATACCATATAATACAGCAGTGTTCTATAATTGATCGCACTAGCGAACAGTATAATATTTTAAACGTAAAAACTGAAAAGTCCTTTGAATTTCTCTGAATAAATCCTAACATTTTAAGGGCACGTGAAGTTATGTCATTAATATGATCATTAAAGTTCAGTTTTCTATCCAGTGTTATACCCAAATCCCGTACCTGATGTATCTCTTGCAGAACAGTACCATTAATTGTGTAATTATTATTAAAAGAAGCCTGCGTTTTACTAAACGTGATTTTAAAACAATTTTTTAGATTTAAGTTTAAAACATTTACTTCACACCAACGTGAAAAATTATAAGGACAACTGCAAACATTCACAATCAGAGAGGCAAGCAATAGATCTAAAGATTTTTATGTCATCAGCGAATAAGAGAAATTGGTCGAAGTTAATTACTGTTTACTGATATTGTTCGTCTGCTATAACTTTTCCCATGCGTCACGATTCATTTTCAAACAAATTAAGTCAAAACATAAAGTGAAACGAACGTCGATGTGTATATACATTTTGTATACTGTATACTATATAATCAGGGGTGGCCAAGCTCCTTAATAGTTCGAGCCACTTTTCACAAGTTGAAGTTTTTCGCGAGCCGCCATCAAATACGCATTCAAAAAGTATGTAAAGAAGGTATTTACAATTTTTTAACAGAACTTTTACTTACTGAAAACCGAAATAAAATTACGAAATATTAAAACTTAATTATATTTTTGTTTTCCTTTTTTTGATAATTCTTTACAATTTGGTGATTAATATGTGGTAGTACTTCTCAGTAATTATTTTAGATGCTGGTTAGGTAATACTGATAGGTGTTAGGATTTCACGAATTATAAAATTGAATAAAATGGTCCACACAAGTACGTTGTTCCTAATATGGAAATAATTCGACAAGCATCCTTTTTTAGAGTGCCTACTTGGATTCTCGTACAAATTTCCAAAATTCGGTATTAAGCGTCGACTAAAATTTTTATTTTCGAGCTTGATCTTCTTGCGTCTCTATTAATTTTAATTCTCCAGATGTTGTTTGGGTCATATATTTGGTAATAATAAAAAATTCACCTTATGAACTGTGTTCATTTCAAATGAATTCAGAAAAAATGAAAAGACGATTTAACATAATATTTTAAGTCTTCAAATCTATGTTGGAGTTCGGTCAATATTCCTTCCGGCTTTTTTATATACCTACTCGTTAAGTTTTTCTGGCTTAATATTGTAAAAAAAAATTTTAAGTCGAGTGAAATGACTAAAATGTAAAATGTTTACCTAATCCAAATTACAAATTAAATCCTTAGCAAGAGTTATACAAAAATCGGTCTGGATTCGGTTGATTACTGACTTTTACATTGCGCCACTCTTATGTAATGTTCGTTAGCGCAGTTTTCGATGTGTCGGATGGAAATGGAATTTGTTACAAAGTCTTTCATGTTTGTTGTTAGTAAATTAAAAGACATTTTGAAACACATATGGAACGATAATAATTTTTTTTAAATCATATCTAATACAAAATTGAAAAATAACTCGGGTACAATCGAGAGCCACAGCCACAAGTAATCCTTCAAAGAGCCGCATGTGGCTCGCGAGCCGCAGTTTGGCCACCCCTGCTATATACTACACACATCGGCGTACGTTTCACTTTATGTTTTGACTTAAATTGTTTGAAAATGAATCGTGACGCATGGGAAAAGTTATAGCGGACGAACAACAGCTACCTAATGTGATGAAATGACAGATTATGTGTGCGCTTACCTTGGACAATTTGCCATTTGCCATTTTTAATATTAACAGGGAAGGAGAAGACGACGTCCTTTGGTGCGCCATAGCTACCGTCACTTAATACTCCCATAGACACGAATTTGTTGTCAGGTGTGCCTAAGAACCAATCGCGCATATGGTCAGCTGCTGCTTTGGCAGCAGACATAGCGGAAGACATTTTTCTTGCAGCAATGACGGCAGCACCTAGAAATTATAATGGATTATACATAGTTGTAGGTAGCTTCAATGAATAAAACTATAAATTGCAATATATATCTGGTGGTGTGGTGCAGGAATAAGTTGGCTAGCAGGTCTATTTAATAGAATTATGGAAGTTGGACAATTGCCAGACGAATGGAGAAGCAGTATATTTGTACCTGTCTACAAGAACAAGGGAGACATACAACAATGTACAAACTACAGGGCTATAAAACTACTTAACCACACCATGAAAATATGGGAGAGAGTAATTGATAGACGGATACGTGAAGAAACCGAAAATCAATTTGGCTTTATGCAGGGCAGATCAACAACAGATGCAATTTTCATTGTAAGGCAACTGATGGAAAAATACAGGAATAAAGAGACCAACGCTCATATGGTATTCATTGATCTTGAGAAAGCATATGATAGAGTTCCTCGAAAGATTCTGTGGTGGGCACTCAATAAGAAAGGAGTCCCTGGCGAATATGTAAAGACTGTGAGAGATATGTATGAGGGAGTAACGACTAGTGTTAGGACAGTTGTGGTAGAGACTGATAAATTTCAGGTGAAAGTAGGATTGCACCAAGGCTCGGTGCTTAGTCCTTATTTATTCTCATTAGTTTTGGACCAGATAACAGCGAAACTACAGGGTAGCATTCCATGGTGCCTAATGTATGCTGATGATGTAGTGTTAATAGGAAATAGTGAAAGAGACTTAAAACAAAAACTGAAACAGTGGAGACAAGCTCTGGAGGAAAAATGTTTAAAACTTAGTAGGACAAAAACAGAGTATTTGGAATGTTCATTTAAAGATGGAGTTACTACAAATAAAATGGTATCTTTGGATGGTGAAATGATTTAGAAAAGCAATAGTTTTAAGTACCTAGGATCGGTATTACAGAGTAATGGAGAAATAGATGGAGATGCATGCAGTAGAATTTGGGCTGGATGGATGAAGTGGAAAGAAGCGAGTGGTGTGTTGTGTGACAGAAAAATTCCAATGAAGCTGAAGGAAAAATTCTATAAAACAGCCATAAGACCGGCTATGATGTACGGAACTGAATGTTGGGCAGTGAAAAAGAAAGAGGAACAACGAATGCATGTGGCGGAAATGAGAATGCTTAGATGGATGAGTGGAGTGACAAAGAAAGATAAAATTAGAAATGAGTATATTAGGGGAAGTCTAGGTGTGGCACCAATTGATGCCAAAATGAGAGAGCATAGGTTAAGATGGTTTGGTCATGTTCAACGTCGAGACGTTAATCACCCAATACGAAGAATAGCTGAAGTGCAGATTCCTGGAAGGAGTAGGAGAGGAAGACCAAAGAAGACCTGGGGGGAGACGATAAGGCAGGACATGTTGGTAAAGGGGATTAACATTGATATGACCCAAGATAGAATTGTGTGGATAAATGCAATTAGGGAAGCCGACCCCGCATAGGGATAAGGCAAAGAGAATGATGATGATATATCTGGTGGTCTAATAAGTAACCTCCTCCGTTGATTAGGGCGCTGCAATCTCAAAACACATGGGCTCTAAAAAGTCTAACATATTTTAGGCATGCATGTCAAAGTTAAGCGCGATGCGGCCAGTAGTATATTTTTGACAGCTGCATAAAGCCGGATTTATGTTAAAACGGGGCGAGACCGGGAAGTGCCGAGGATGTGCGACTTCTATTGATCTGCGCTTCGTGCCGTCCACGTCCCGGTGTAACATAAATCAGCCTTAAAGTTGACGTGTTTGGATGTCGCATTTGAAGAAAACCGATCTCTGTCATTAGCAGGTTATTTCGTTGTGAATCGATGCTGGCAGCCCGAATTCTGGTTTTTCAGAGAGAATCAAATATGCACTCTCTGATGATTGCACTAATCATCACTCTCCTAATGAGGACTCTCATGCAGGAAATATGCACTCTCCTAATGAGGATTGAAACCGGTCAGGGTACTTTTGGCGTTCTCTGAACTAGGTAGCTAAAATAAGACGGCTCTTGTTTCATTTTACAACGAAATAATTATTCCTTTTACTCCTTTGAGTAACTAGGTCCATTTTCCGTTGGAATTTACCAGCTGAACAGACGGGGTTGTGAATTGTAAGTTTTTGAATTCCCTCTTGTTTTCTTCGCTTCAGTATCCATCTGGCTTGCCATTTTTATAAGCCATGGAGGTGTTACCAGGAAAATGGTCCAATAAGTTTTCAATTAAATATCTTTTAGGAATATTTTTAATATTTCTATTAGGTTGAAAACTTTAAAACTTTAAAATAATTATTAATTTATTAAACAAAGTAGGATGTGCAATAATCAATATTCAAAGTGGATTTAAAAAATTATTCAAATTGCCTTGTGAATCATCGATATACACCGCTGAAATGATAGCGATACTTTTTGCTTTAAGACACATATTTAGTAACGAACCCTACAGCTGCATAATATTTACAGACAGTAAGAGTGTCGTTGATAGACTAACTAACGTACGTAAGTCCCAACAACATAATCATATAGAACTGGAAATTATGACTCTTTATAATAAAATTGCAAATCTAGGAAAAAACATCATTATATCATGGATAAAGGGACACGCCGGCATTAGAGGTAACGAAATAGTAGACAGGCTAGCCAAATCCGCCCTAGAAATAGGCGAAGAACTTCCCATGAACTTACTACCCATTTCGGATATTGATATTATTAGTAGACGACACCAAAAAGAAAATTAGGAGAAAGAAAGAAAAAAAGGTATTATCGAAACACGAGAATTGGTAGTATGTAATTACAAACAAATGCAGCCTGAAATTCCCATTAAAAGATGGTTTCATTCTGTATCAAATCGCCATTTCATAAGAGTTATAAATAGATTGAGATGTAATCATGCTCTTACCCCCCTTCATATGTGCAGTTTGGGTCTCACAGAGTCACCTAACTGTGAGTGTGGAAAAGAAGGTGATCTACATGTTCTCCTCGAATGTTCACATCAATCAGTAAATATAAATAAATTTTATAATAATCTTAATATATTAAAAATTCCACTTCCCGTCTACCTGAACAATTTGATATTTTCTGAAGATATTAATACATTAAAAACAAATTACGAACATATCAAAAACTGTAAATATAGATTGTAGCAATAAAATTTACCCTGTATTTAAGAAATTTTGTTAAAACAAAGCAGGCATGTTTACTAAAACAAAACAAACATGTTCGTTTTGTTGTTATTTTTTTAAACCCTGTATATTTAAGTAATCATTGTATATTGTAATTGAAAAAAGAAAAAAAAACAAGAAAAAAAAAGAGAAAAGGGAAAGCAAAAAAAAAGCAAAAAAAGCAAAAAAAAAGAAAAAGAACAAAAAAACTAAGAAGATGTGAACCTCCGAGATGTTGAATCGGGTTTATGTCTTAGCGTAGTAAAAAAAAACAATTAATAAAAAATAATAATAAAAAAAATAATAAAAAAATAATAAAAAAAATTAAATATATAAAAAAACTCAAAAAAATAAAAATTTACAAAAATAAATATTTACAACCAAAACAGTGTATTATTTAGATAATAATTGTAATGTGTTAGTTTGTTATGTATTTAGAGTTAGAAATACAGAAAAAATTCCTCTGATTGAAAAAACAAATTTGTTTGTTTTTAAAATAACAAAATGTCTGGCTAATTGGCTCGGCCAAGGCCATTAAAATTCACACAAAAAAAATTAATAATTATGTATTTATTTTAATTTACCTCTCTTTTGTACGGTGGAAACGAATACATTTCTGAGCCATTCACCATCCTTGACAGCTTCTACAGCGGGTACCGATTTGTTGTCAACAACAACGACAGCATGGGAAGCATCAGGGAATTGGGTGGATGAGTGGTTTCCCCAAATGATTACATTGCTTACCTAAAAATATATAAAAACTTCAGGACGATGTAAGAAAGTAAATATGTGTTGGCGTTTCAACACTTCTCATTTGTTTCGGGCTCTTGTCATAATATGTCGTATAATATTAATATACTTCATACGTTATTGGTTTATACCAATTATACATATTAAAGGCGTATGAAGTAGATATATTATTGGACGACATATGACAAGAGCCCGAAACAAATGAGAAGCGTTGAAGAGCCCTATTGAACTGACATAAAAACTACCACTATTAAGCTCCTTATATAATCTTAACCTTCCTGTTTTTCTTTTCAGTTTTACCCTTGGATTTTCCAGCTATGAATAACATTATTTCTTGCTTTTTCGTGAATAAGTATTTATCATTTTACATAAACTTCACAAGATAGTCACAATGTCCTAAAAAGTTAATAATGTATTGACGTACTATAAGATCTGCCGAAATGTTGCATTCGAATCGTTTGATAAATAGAAGATAAGAAATAATTTAAAGAAGAAAAAGAACAACTACAACAACAATATAGTCATATAATAACATAAAATTGAGAAGATATCAAGAAGATCTAAGCGTAAAATCAATTTGAATAAACATTTGTACAAATAAAATCACGAAATAACTTCAGAAAGAAGAATTGAAACCCACAAGTGAATCTATGTCTAACAAAATCACAGGTGTTAATACTTCCGCGAGAACCGTAACGTACACGTGTAAAATAAAACATTAGGAACTATGCCCCTCTCTCTGCCTACACTCCCACCGGAGGCCCACCACTACCATCGATGCGCACTGGAGATGAAACACCGGCAAAGATATAAAACGACGTCGAGCGTCACAAAGAAGCGAGTTCAAGCTGGAGTACTGATATAGTAAGGGTATTCCGGTAGGTGTGAGTTGACGGAATTAATTAAAAATAATAAAAATAAGTTAACGACGAACAGTAAAATATTTATTTATTTTGGTAACAAAAGGTGTTTTGCTTATACATTGCGTAAGAGGGTTTGTTATTGTTTCGGCCCAGCGAGCGGCCGATGCCTCTGGGGTGTTGTAACCGACTGACTGAGTGCCTGAAAAGAAACCACAGACGCTAATCTGTTTGTGTTTTACCATCTGACCAGATGGGCAATAAATTATTTAGATCTGGCGTTTAAAGGTTGAAACATTTCTGCAGTTTACGTTTTCGAATGCATGTCCAATTGTGAGTTATTGACATAAGGTCTGATAAGGTAATTAATTTATGGAGAATTCAGTTTGTTAAACTGAACACACCAAAAACATATGGTTAAGGATACATTCGGTTTCGTAAAACCGTATCCCTCTTAGCATCTGGTTTGTATTTTACATGTGAATTTATATGACCTATATTATTTCGTTTTGAGAAAAGTTATTAAAAATTAAGAAAATAAAATTAGCAAAAATAGTAATTAAAGCATACCTCTATACACCCCGGTCACCAATCTACCTACCACCACCGGAAGGTGTGAGTTGACGGAATTAATTAAAAATAATAAAAATAAGTTAACGACGAACAGTAAAATATTTATTTATTTTGGTAACAAAAGGTGTTTTGTTACCAAACCGTAACCAAAAGGTGTGTTAAGTTTATATTACTGAATAGGGAATTGAATAACCTTTCAAATGAGCTAGCACTCGACCCCTATTCCCATTTAAAAAAAATAGTCGATTACGTCATCACGCCCAAACGGATGACGTCACTAGTATGATATATGTATATGTCAAAAAATCATAATTAAAAAATCGAATAACTTTTGTATTTTACATTTTTTTCTAATTCTGTAAATAAAGCAGTTTACAAGGGGGTCAAAATATAGTGAATAACCTTGTACATTCATTGGGGCCGACCGACTGGCTCTGTCCCGTCATACAGCTGCCCGACTATAATAACTTTTATTTATATTCAATTTAGAATGTGTGTACTGATTTTCAGCCTTAGTAAATGGATTTAATTACCTTCGTAGGAAAGCAACTTTGATACCCACCCCTGTTCTACGTTTCGCTTGACCGACCGCAGTATGTTTCTCTACACAATCACAGTAATCAACTGTGAAAAATTTAGCTTTAGTAAATTCAAAGAGATTTTTCAGCGCTGCCTCCCCGTCTACCAAGAGATAGATAGAAGGATGGGTCTATGCTGGGCAGCATATGGCAGATTGAAAGACATATTCAGCAGTGAAATTGCTTTAAACCTTAAGGTACTAGTACACTTTAGAAGACCAAAAATAATCATTTTTTTCAGTAATTTTTTTCTCAGAACCTTTATTAAAAATGAACATAAAACCATTTACATATTAATATCTAACTCTTAGAGAGTACAAAAATTATACCTTTTTTCTTTTATGCACGTACGCTAATATTATAGAGGGTGCAAAAGTCGAGGCCTCGAAAAATGATGGCGGACAGTTAATCTGAGGATTGGGATATCTGAAACAAAAAAATCGAACTGTATTTGAAAAAGAAAGGTTCCTTACGTGACAATTTACCACAATTTGACCAAAAAATAAAAAATAAATATTTTTTATCCATGAAAAACTGTAAGAAAACGGGCGATTTTTTCACAAATTTTTTTAAAATTTCCGTAAAATCTTTGTTTTGCAGAATTTTTCACTAAGGGTGGTAAATTGTCACGTAAGAAACCTTCCTTTTTCAAATGCCGTACGATTTTTTTATTTCAGAGATCCCAATCCTGAGATTAACTGTCCGCCATCGGAACTACTTTTTTTCGAGACCTCGACTTTGGCGCCCTCTACAGTATTAGTGTACGTGCATAAATGAAAAAAGACATATTTTTTGTATTGTCTAAGAGTTAGATGCTAAATATGTAAAAAGTTTTATGTTCATTTTTAATAAAGTTTCTGAGAGAAAAAATCTTGAAAAAATGCTTATTTTTGGTCCTCTAAAGTGTACTAGTACCTTAAAAGGAAAGTATTCAATCAATGTGTTCTTCCAGTCATTACGTACGGAGCTGAAACACTAACATTAACCAAAGCAAGGGTGTCAAAGCTTAGAATAGCACAGCGGATAATGGAAAGATCTACACTAGGAATAAGACTTGCGGATCGAGTGAGAAATTTATAAATAATGCAAAGAACGAGTGTGCAAGATATCATAGAAAGAATTACCAGATTAAAATGGAGTTTCGCTGGACATATAGCGAGCCTGCAGGATGACAGGTGGACAAAAAGACTTAGAATGGAGACCTCGCATGGACAAGAGAAGCAGGGTTGACCACCAACACGCTGGACAGACGACATAAAAAGAATAGATGGTAGAAGAACTAGCACAAAATCGAACTTCCTGGAGACGTGCTGAGAAGGCTTATGTCCGGCAGTGGACAAGAGAAGAAGCTGGATGATAATGATGATGATAATGACATGCATAAACTTAGATATGTTTCATTTGAAGACATAAGTGGATAAAGACATTTTATGTCACAAAATAGTGTTTTTGAGTAATGAGCATTTTAGTGTCTTTTGTTCCAAATTAGTTATTTATTTTATAAATTTGCATTGCTACAATTTTTTAAACAGGTATTGGAAGATACTTTTTCACACTTTAAATTGAATTTAAGAAAAAGTTACTTTAAGCCAAATATTTTAAATTTTGTGGACATATTACCTTTACTCACATAGTAAAAAGAATTAAAAATGTTCGGGTTAAGTGAATAAAAGAGTTAAGTTTCAAAAATGGGCATTTATTGTCAAAAAAAATTGCAACGCAAACTGTAAAATTAATAAAAACATATTTTTTAGTAGGTTCTTCTTTTCTATTTGGGATTTTTTTTATTTTCCTCTACCGCGTTTTCATAAAACCATCTATACTCTTCGGGAACAAATTTTATTCGATCCCTTAAATTTCCCAGTTTTTCCAAACTCAAACTACCAGTTTTATTTTCCAGTCTTCTTGGTCTATATTCAGTTGTGGTCAGATGTGCTGTCCTTTGTTTTCTTAAATCTACTTGCTGAAATGGCATGTAGTCATTAAGGTATGTATCTATATCTTATAGAGATAGAAGACAAATTCGTCCACTCTTATCCATTTTACGTAACACGAAAATTAACCTTTTGATTTGAAATGTTTGTTTGCTTTTTTACATAAATAGAGGTTCGTCAGCAGATCTTTAAAGTAGTAGAAAACATTCTCCATATTTACACATTTCACATGGATAAAGGTATTATGTCCAAATGCGATTTTGGACATAATACCTTTATCTACTAGAATTCGAAAATCTAGTGGGACATATTACTTTAATACCTTCCTGTTATTTTTATTTAGTTAAAAATAGGTTATTTTAAAATTTTAAAATGTAAAACAGCATATTAGAAATACAAAAGCATAATAAAACAATTTTCTTAAAAAATTAGACATATGACCTTTATCCACTTATGTCTTCATTTTTACAATGTACATTTTGAAACTGGATTTCATTCACCAAGTATTCTTTTTTATGAATTAACTACAAAAACTTACGTTTTCGATTGGTACACCAACTTTGGCTGCAATCTGCGCTTGTGCTCTGTTTTGGTCCAATCTGGTCATAGCTGTGAAATTTTCTTTTGGAATGGAGGGAGCGTATTTTGAGCAAATTAGAGCATTGGTGTTGGCAGGATTACCAACGACTAATACTTTGACATCTTTTTTGGCGTGTTTGTCTAAAGCTTCACCTTGTACTTTGAAGATTTTGACGTTGGCAGCGAGTAAATCTTTACGTTCCATGCCTACAAAAATTAAACATGGCGTTAGAACAAATCGTTAGATTTAATATACAGAGTGAAACAAAAAAGCAGGTCGAAAGACAAAAAGATACCACAAAACCTTAAAACGAAAGTGTTCGATTCTTGTATCCTTCCGGTTCTCACTTACGGAGGTCAAACCTGGACATTCACAAAAATGGACAAGATTTGAAAAACTCTGCGAGTCATGGAACGACAGATGCTTGGTATCTCATTTATAGATCGCCAAAAAAACGGAGCCGGAGGCTGGCCGGCCACTAGTCTCCGTTGCTCCATTACATGCATCTCGGGATAACTCATTTTAGGGTCCTGACTACAAATAATGAAAAAAGAATGTGTGTGTACTTTGTA
Source organism: Diabrotica virgifera virgifera (assembly GCF_917563875.1). Classification (NCBI taxonomy): domain Eukaryota; kingdom Metazoa; phylum Arthropoda; class Insecta; order Coleoptera; family Chrysomelidae; genus Diabrotica; species Diabrotica virgifera. The sequence continues at coordinate 36,791,350 of NC_065447.1, read as the reverse complement.
CGCACGTAAGAAGTTATACTTCTATTATATGATTTCAACGAAATAAATATACTTAAAACAGTTTATTTGTATTTTATTTAATTATTAAACTAATTTTGATATTACGACTTTCAAAAAATTTTTATTAAAACAATACCCAAAAATAAAAAAAAGAAAAAAAGAATCGTCCATATCCGGATTTGAACCCGGGACCTCCGCGATCTGAAGTCGAATGCTCTACCAATAACCCATCAGGGCTTTGTGTACACGTCTTCTCGGACGTTATTACAAATCATGGTGACAAATAGATCAAGTGAAGTATAAAAATATAAAAATGTTTAATATTTATTATCTTACTCCCGAGGAACACAAATCCAAAGACACAAAAATTATAATAAATATATTTACTAAAAACCTTATGTTCGCTGAAACATACATAACTTGATAGACCAGGGCGCATCTGTAAAAATATTAGTACATTTGGACATTGAGAGGTGACTCAAATTTTTTTGCAGAAATTGCTTCAAAATAAATCAAATAATAATATTTGAGTTATCCTCCCTCTCAAAAAGGTCCGGAACATTGTTTAAATAATCAAAATGTCAAAAAATTAAGGAAAAATTCGATTTTCTTCTTGGATTTTTGATTATAACGTTAAAAGTATTTATTTTCGAGAAAAGTTGTACTGACATAAAAGTTGCGTAATTAAATTTCCTACAATATAGAATTGGTTAAAAATTTTAAAAATAGTCACCCTTGTTGCAAAATAACAATAATTGTGAAAAAAACATACAAAAACAAGTATTCGCATTATACGTTTTTCAACCATTTATGCTACACTTAGGACCTTCATATTTCACCCTGAAAAACTATATGATACAGTAAAACAATACTGTATATTTCATTAAGATCGGTTCAATAGATTTTGCAAAATAAATTTTGCAATCCAGCTTTCGTAAAAAAAAATCATTTTTTCAAAATATTACAGGACTGAAAATAAAGCAGATAGCAAGTTGAAAATTTTTTTGCGTATAGAAGTGTACTGTACCTTTCATTTGCAATTTTGCAAAATTAAAAGCGATTAACACCACGGCGTCAGGAATTTTTTTAAAATAAACATTAATTATTGGTGCTACGCGCAGGACAGCGGATAGTTTGTTTTGATTGGGCATTCCAATGACCTTTGATAATGATTGATACATTTTAATTTTTATTACATTTCGATATAAATAAATAAATTGTTTATTGCAAAATAAAAACACATACTCTATCCTTTGAAATAACACTTTTATTAGCAAACACTTTCTTTGTTAATATATTATAACTTAAATAATAAAAGTTTATTATTTTTAAACATATGCAATTGTTTAAACAATATTTCACAAACAATAATAAAATTAGTTTGATTTTTGTGGAATTAAAATATTAAAATACAACAAAATATAGAGTAAGAACATAATATATTAGATAAAGATTGGAAGAAATTTTGGTGGGAATCAACTTGTGTGAATCGAACACCGCTGTCCTACGCGTAGCACCAAAAATTATTGTTTATTTCAAAAATTTTCTGACGCCGTGGTAATTAATCGATTTTAATTTTGGAAATTGCAAATGAAAGGTACAGTACACTTCTATAAGCAAAAAAAAAATTCAACTTGCTATCTGCTTTATTTTCAGTCCTGTAACATTTTGAAAAAATGATTTTTTTTGCGAAAGCTGGATTGCAAAATCTATTGAACCGATCTTAATGAAATTTACAGTATTGTTTTACTGTATCATAAAGTTTTTCTGGGTGAAATATAAAGGTCCTAAGTGTAGCAAAAATGGTTGAAAAACGTAAAATGCGAATACTTGTTTTTGTATGGTTTTTTCGCAATTATTGCTATTTTGCAACTAGGGTGACTATTTTTTAAATTTTTTAACCAATTCTATATTATAGGAAATTTAATTACGCAACTTTTATGTCAGTACAACTTTTCTCAGAAATGAATACTTTTAAAGTTATAATCAAAAAACGAAGAAAAAATCGAATTTTTCCTTCAATTTTTGACATTTTGATTATTTAAACAATGTTCCGGACCTTTTTGAGAGGGAGGATAACTCAAATATTATTATTTGATTTATTTTCAAGCAATTTCTGCAAAAAAAATTTGAGTCACCTCTCAACGTCCGTAACAGATGCGCCCTGGACTATGAATGATTTAGCAACTAACAACATACTGTCTGTGTGCGCATGCGTCCAGGATAATAAAAATTCACTCTCAATCGCACCTAAAGAAGTATAACTTCAAAAAACTGAGACCGCAATCATGCGTTCTAATGCTAATGCTCCGTGCGTATGGATCAGTGATGTGGTAGAGAGGGGATATGACATAAACGATGCTTTTGTATTTACTAAATGGGACCACTTCCGCCATATTGAGTTCCCCTGAAAGAGATCCCATCTACTTCACCTCATGTCACATCCCCTCCCTCCCACATCACTGGTATGGATACCTGTATAGTGATAGTGTAAAATTTACACTTTGTAGGTATAATAGTAGAGTGCTTGTTGTTTTTCGCGATTCAAAATAAACAAAACAGTGTAGCGTGTGTAAAAAATTTATGGGGAGGCTAAGCCTCCCTTGCCTCGTCTGACCAGCCTCTACTGTAAAGGACATCATAAACTCTAAACGGCTGTACCGATTTTAATGATGTGTCTGTTTTTTTGGATTCGTCTCAACCCTGAATAGTAGAATAATAATTATTAAAAACAACTAAGAAAAAAAATTAAAGATCGCATGAATATCGCGCATGAATAATTGTTATTGTTATCTACAGCTATAAAACAAAGCCCAGTTAATTATTTTAAAACCAAATTTGTTTGTTTATGAAATAAAATTGTTAATATAATAATTTTAACACTTTAATAATAAACTCTTAAATAAACACAAGATAGGTAAAATAAAATAGTTTTTTTATCTCAAGATATTTATTTTAATTTTACCATAATAATAAAGTTTCCAAAATTGTTACCAGATAACTGCACATTATTGTTTTTATTTAAATTGTAACCCGTCTATAACTTTTTGTTATTAAAGATGTACAGTACAAGCTGTACACAGGATGTAAATTACAAGGATGATATGCCAGATGACATTTTAAAACGTTTCTATATATTTCACTTGTTCTTTGTCTGTCTCTTTGTCCGAAAAATCTTGTACTCGATTTTAAACATATTTCCCGACTAGTTAGAGATCTGAAATCTTTAGAATAGCTCAGAACTCGATGACAATACAATATTCAACAGCTATTACATGGATGTATTGAGTTTTATTATTCCAAAAATGCATAGGTATTTTAATACTGTTGCATTACAAGTTAAATGCCAAGTATTTATCTCCATACGTAACATCCAATATGGTCTAGTGACTAGGATACCTGGTATTCACCCAATGGAATACGGTTGTGAAACTTGGGACAGTGAACGACAAAATTCGAAGTAAAATTCAAACATGTTGAATGCGATATTTGCAAGCGGTAACCGGGGTGACCAGACGTGATCGTATAAGAAACGAAGAAATACGTGAAAGGTGAGGTGTAGGAATGACCTTAGAAAGACATAAAACGAAACAGTTATCGTGGTTCGGCCATTTGTCGAGAATGAGTGAATGTAAAACTGTAAAGAGATGAATGGAACGCAGATATTAGAAAGTTTTTCGCCAAAATAAATATTGAATAGAGAAAAACAGAGAGACTAGCTACTGACCGAAAGGCATAGAGACTTCTGATTAGTCCACTTACCTCGACACTGTAAGGCCTATTTCATACTTTACGACTTTGGTCGTCACGACAAACGGTCGTACGACCATTTGTCGTGCTCATCGGACTTTCACACTTTACGACAGTATTCATCTTATTGTCGTAGAAAGCACAGGGCGTAGAATGAATCGGGAAAAAATTTTTGCTTGGTTAATTTATCGCCGTAACAAAAAAACAGAGACGTAACCGCCTACATTGGGTGCATCCAATCAATGGAAGAAGAGAAGAAGTAGGTTTATATCATACACTTTTTGGAGATTTAAGAAATGACCAAAATAAATTTTTTAATTATTTCCGCATGTCAGTGACATAGAGTTTCCTCGCCCTTTTCGGGCGAGTTTCGGATCTTTTGGGATCTTTTTCTCCTTCCATGCATCTTTGCATATTGTCCACAGCCAGTCTTTCTCTCCTAAAGATTTGATCATTTCTGGTGGAATTTCATCCTCCCCTGGAGCTTTACCTATCTTTAATTTTCGTATCGCTTCTACCAGTTCTTCTCTTGACATCTCTCTTAATTGTTCCCCCATGTGATTTGTTTCTCTCAGTCTTTCTTGCGGTGTACTTCCAAATTTTTCTTCATACAAGTTATCAAAATAAAAAACATTAAATTGCATAAATGTTGTTTTTGTTCGCCCTGATCATTTTTGGTAATCCCAGCTTATTAAATTAAATGCTTGCTTTAAGAATTGTTGTACCATTTTTGTTGTCCCAGTCCAGTAGCAATATATGTTGTATAAAAAATACATAGAGTCCTTTTCATAAGCATTTTTCAGTGCGTCACAAATAATAGAAAAAAAAGGTAAGTCCTTGATAATACACATTTATAACATTTATTCTAACACGACATTTTAGTTAAATCTGACAGTTGTCACATTTTATTTGCAATTTGGCATAAAAACAAATCAACTGTGTTTATTGCATTTATAAAATGGTATTTTCTTTGATTTGTATAGTCTTATAAATTGTACAGATTATATTCGTAGATATATTATATAATTCATAAATATTTTTTTTTCGATTATAACGCCATCTATCGACAACTAGAATAAATGTTATAAATGTCTGTAATCACAGACGTGCCTTTTTTTCTGTCATATACAATTTAATGCGTTAGAAAGAAATCAAAAAACTGTGACGCACTGAAAGATGCCCATGATAAAAAGATTACCTATTTTGTTAATAAATACAATTTAATTAGTGAGCAATAATTATTATTGTTATTGGGCTCAATTTCCATCTTGCAATATTTAAAAGATCCGTCTAAAAAACTGATTTTATTTTATTTAATACTTATACCGATTATATTAATATCTATACATATTTAAATAATCATTAATAAAACACGAATATATATCTACGTTTATGTCCATGGACACTAAACTGTGCAATAAAAGAATCTTTAAATTATTAATAACAAATTTTAGATATTCTCGATGAAACATTTTATTATTTAATTTTTAGAATAGGGTACATTGATAATAAACATTTTATAATAGGGTCTATTCCTCGGCACTTTGACAAAGTCCTCACAAAGTCTATTGAAATTTTTGTCCTCACAATAAAATAATACCAACCAGATGCCTACCTATGTATTGTATCTATGTAGGTAAAAATTCCTCATCTACATCTACATATATTGTTTACCATTATGTACGTGCCACTGAATTCACTGGTACTACACGACTAACTGTAGTTAAGTATGGAAGCATTCTTTTATGAACGTGGTTCACTGATAGCACAGCACGACACAACCGTCGTCCATTGCAGTGACATTGGACGACAGCCGAAGAGCAACGGCACGACAGTTAGTCGTGGTCGTCCTGTGTGAAAGGCTATATATTGCTGTATTGGACTAATGGAATGTACGACAAATTGTCGTTACGACCGTTTGTCGTAAAGACCAAAGTCGTAAAATATGAAATAGGCCTCAGGTATAAGAATATAAGAGGGCGGCTTAAGTCCGTTAATCATAGAAATAAGCCAAATTGACTGCAGTACGACAGGTGCAAGACAAACTGATGATTTCCACAAAAATAATTATGTACACATAATGTAGATATTGGATTAATACAACATGAATAATCCATTACCTTCTTTCCTGGGCATGGCTCCTACAAGGAAGGCAGCTGAAACGTCCTTAAATGCTACAGCTGGATCAGCAGTTGGAATGACTTCTCTTAAAAGTGGAAGGGCGCAATCGGCGAGTTCCATTACGACTCCCTCTAACACGCCCATCATGGGTGGGATATCCAAAAGGCGGAGGACTAAGGTTTGGTTGGGGCCGAAGACATCTCCCTTGGCGATCATGTACAGTAGGGAGTATGCGATCTGACCGGCGGCTCCAGTTACGACTACGTGAATTGGTTCTTGCTGAAATAGAATATAGAATACTTAATGAAACATCAATATTAACATAAATTTTTTTTACAAAGATCTAAAAAATTAATAACACCGATCCGTAAGTCCCCATCTTTCACCGTATTCAGTAACAAAATTCAGTTTAGCAACATTGTGTGAAGACCAAGTCTTCTCGGATATCAACAGAAAAGTAATTTAGTCCAGAAAAATTAATATATTTTTTTCCAACAAAAATTATTAACATTAAATCTAAACTATTAATATTAAATCTTTTTAAACTCCCCAGTCGCAAAAAGAGGTGACTTTAAAACGGTTGGTAAAGGTGGTTTTGGCATGTTATTACAAGTTTTAATTGTCAATAGCTCACTCAATTTTTACCGTAGAAAAATTTTTTGCATACCAGGTTCTTGGGAATTAAATAAGCTACAATTTCATATTTAAACATTTTTTTCGTATCTCTGATGCTAATCTTTCTATTCTGAAGAAAACGCCATTTTTTTCCAAACTACAAAAAATCGTTATTCGCTTTTAACTCCTTTTTTTTAATAATAATATAACATAATTTACCATGTTTATAAATGAAATGAAGAATTTCCATATCATTTGTAAATATTAAAGTATTAAGGTTTATTGGGAAACAACATTTTAAATTTTTTAATTCCTTATAAAGTTTATGTTATTTATCTGTAAATGGCATTCTAATATGACATGGGTTAGATCTCCGATTTTGCCACAATGTATCATTTTAGTCTTTGATAAATACCAGACAATTTGTAGCATTTAGTCTACTGTTACCGGGACCTGACGATGCTGTGCATCAACAGCGAAACCAGTGATCCGGAGTAAATAATAAATTTATTGTGAGTACTTATCTTAATATATTTCATATTATGGACTCACACATTCAACCCATTCAACTTTTAAAAAGATAGTTATCGAACATAAAATGTTTAACACCAATGTGAAATCTATATACAAGTTATATCAATTAAGAAAAATGAATGTTCATTTCATTCTATTTTTACTTATCAAAATTTAATTTATTATCTACATGGTTCACACAATTCATGTTAGATTCAGATAACCTAAAAATATCATTTCCCTCATAAATGCATCATGTCTTTAAACAATTTTATGTACTTAGTAATAAAACTAATATTATTTTTAAATATCTAAATTTAAATGTTTTTGATAACTTTGCCGAATGATAAGTTAATTATTTGAGTAAATATAAAAATATTTTATATGTTACAGGCATGTTATATTTCGAATCTTATTACATGTAAATATACTGATAAGAAAAGAGTAACAAATAATTTCAATTAACGTGAACATGAATTTATTCTTATATGTATTTATAATACACATTAAATTGGTCATTTTTTATGTCTCCAATTTCCTAAACCTATTGTCCGATTTAAGTGATTTTTTAATATGTTATAGCCTTATTCTTTGATAATATCGCTGTAATAATATTGTTGCTAAACAGGTAAATTCTCATTCTATATCTGGTGGACCAATCAAACTGTGTTTTTTTCTCAAAGTACTCAACACCCTGTGGAATATTCTAGCATTTATAAAATACTGAAATTAAAACCCAACTGTAGCCTCAGGTGTTCTTAACATTCTTTTTTTATTCATTCGCTTGTGTTGGATAATAAAAAAAGTTAGGTACTTTAACAACTAGCCATGTTCTTCATCAGTACAGGGTGTTTCTAAATAAATGCGACAAACTTTAAGGGTAGTTCTGCATGAAAAAATAATGACTGTTTGCTTTATAAACATATATCCATAACCATAGAACAATAAAAATCATCTAAATTCTAGTACATAGTTATATAAAAGTATGTAGAGTTAGCTATCTTGACATGTAAGAGAAAATTACAAGTTGAGTTTTAACGGAAGTGACATTTAAGAAGTTATTTTTAAGAAGTGATAATTTGTTAATTTTTGTTTAAGTTGGAGGAATTACTAAAATTTTATGTGTTCAGAAAAAACTTATTTATTCATGCAAACACTTTTTTGAAAAAAAAAACAACTACAATATAATTAGTTTTTGTTATCTAGAAAACAAAATTGGTCTAATTAATTTTTTAAATTAAAATAAAAAAACTTTGTTGATGTTGTTGTTATATATTTAGCTACAGTTATATTTAGATTATTATTGTGATTAAAATAAAAATAAACCCTCTTTGACGGGAATAAACAGTTGCCAAAAACTATTTTCAATGTTAAGATATTTGTGCACAGTAAACAAATCAATTTCTGGCAAACATTCATTTAGGATGTTAAAATATTTCTTATTAATACATAATAACCTAATGTAACATGTTCATTCAAGTTCAAAATTAAACAAATAATTAAAATATAAGGAGCAAAGCATTAGTTAACAGTTATTTGGCAGTTTCACAAAGAAGTTTTTAATGTGCACGAAAAATAATGACTAATAGTTAAATAATATTTAACGTGAAGTAAACCACTCCCTGGTGCAGTTGGTATATTTTAATAAAAATTTAAAAAAAATTAAATCCAAAAGAATTACGTTCAGGACGTTATCGGACTTATCAGTCCATCATCAGTGAACTCCCTGCCTTGCTAAATAGCCACAATGCCAAACACTGGTTAAGTTGTATGTTCAAACTACATAGTAAAAATTATAAAAGAATTTGGCCTAAATTGGATGCCAATGGATTACTTCCAGCAACATGATGCTCTACTGCATTAAATTAAAAAAAAAAATTGTGATTAGAACTTCTAGGTCTGGATCCCGCGTATGAAAAAAAAGTTGATTAATAGCAAGCTGAAAATTTGTTAATAGCTTAAGGGTGTCTAGTCGGACAAACTTTGATATATGAGAACACTGGAACAGGGGAAGTTTTAATTGTGGAACAGGTTAAAAACTTGGAACGGTCAGATCACGAAAACGACCCATCTATTTTGTCCGACAGAACAGACTTAAACTCTCCGAACAGAGATTAAACTCTCATGCAAAAATCAGACTGCTATTTATCACCAAATGGGCGTTTTAATGAGTGAAACATGTAGAATATGTCAAATGACAGGAATTATGACAGGTGATAAATAATAGCAGTCTGATTTTTGCATGAGAGTTTAATCTCTGTTCGGAGAGTTTAAGTCTGTTCTGTCGGACAAAATAAATGTGCCGTTTTCGTGGTCTGACCGTTCCAAATTTTTAACCTGTTCCACAATTAAAACTGCCCCTGTTCCAGCGTTCCCATATATCAAAGTTTATCCGACTAGACACCCTACTAATTAACATATCACCTACTATTAACAAATTTTCAGCTTACTATTAATCAACTTTTTTTTCATACGCGGGATCCAGACCTATTCATTGAACCACGTTTAGTCTATCAATTATTTAGAAGGAAGTAGAAATACTTCAAATGTCACTGAGATTGACATCCAGGAAAGGTCTTTGACCACGTTTAACCTTTCCTGGATGTCAATGTCACTGACATTTGAAGTATTTCTACTTCCTTCTAAATCATTGACAGACTAAACGTGGCAATGAAGATCTAATCATAATTTTTTTTTAATTTAATCCAGTAGTGGGTAGAGCATTATGTTGCTGGAAGTAATCCATTGGCATCCAATTTAGGCCAAATTCTTTTATAATTTTTACTATGTAGTTTGAACATACAATTTAACTAGTGTTTGGCATTGTGGCTATTTAGCAAGGACATGGAGTTCACTGATGATAGATTGATAAGTCCGAAAACGTTCTGAACGTAATCCTTTTGGATTTAAAAAAAAAACTTTTAAATTTTTATTAAAATATACCAACTACACCAGGGAGTGGTTTACTTCACGTTAAATTTTATTTAACTTAATGGTGTACAGCCAACCTTCGGGTATTATCCCGTTTTATTTAATGACTTATAGTTACTAATGAGTCACTTTTTAATACAGTATAATTGTGATACCTCTTTCAATCTTTTTATTTAATTTCTACCATAATAATGGTAATATTACTATCTATGTATTTATCAGAGTGTTTTGCTGAGAATGCAAAAAGAAAAAGAGCTGTTAACCACAATAAAAACAGTCAAACTGGAATACATTGGTCACATCATGAGGAACAGCGAAAGATATGGACTGCTGCATGGAAATGTAGAAGGAAAACGTGGACCAGGAAGGCGAAGGATTTCCTGGCTGAAAAATCTACGTCCGTAATTCAACACAACAACCACAAATCTTTTTAGAGCAGTAGTCTGCAAAGTACAGATTGCCATGAGGGTCGCCAACATCCAAAACGGATAGGCACTACAAAAAGAAGAATGTAACTATAAGTGTCAGTTTTAAACACATCTTTTTGTCTTCCCAGGAATCTTCATTAATTGCACAGTCCATCATTGTAGCCATTACTCTGTTAATCCATGTAGTTGGTGGCCTTTGTCGTTTCCTCCTATTTGATGGAGTGTAGTCAAAAGATTTTCTTGACTTTCTATGCTCTTCCATTGGCCTCATGTGCCCATACTGTATCAATTGTCATGCCTCTATTATTTCAGTTGTTCTGTGTGTTCAATTCGTGCATTGCTTAATTTCATTATTCGGTATGAGCTTTAATTTAGATATTTGACATGCTTTTTCATGTCTGGTCCATGTTTCACTAGTTCAATGGGAATGTTTCCAGGTGCTGCAGCTTTACTGCTCTTCATTTCTCATAATTCTTTTTTTAATATCATTTTTACTTATTAACTGTACCTTCTCTTCATTATTATTGTTGACTTCGTCAATTTCTCCCAGAAATTATTTCCTGTTTTCTATATGAGCATTTCCTGTTTCCATCCTTTCTTTACAGACATTTTTAGAAATAATAAATTTCCAGGCTTGAGTTTTCAGTGCCTTCTGGATATCTCTCTACACTTTCAAATTCTGGCAGAGTTCGTTTTTCTTTATGCCACCATTCTTTTGGTTTCTTGTTTAAGTGATACATAGGTTTTTCTGCCTTCTGGATATTTTGTTCTTAACCAAGTCATATATGGCTTTTTCTTTTGAATTGCTGTTGCTTTTAGACTTTCTTTTCTGCTCTTGAAAAAATATCTCAAAGCCTCCCTTGGTGCTTGCTGTAAGCATTACTTCCCTAACTGGTACTTCTCTTCAGCTGTTTCTACTTCATCTACAGTTCCTAGCTTTGCAGCCAGTCTTATCTTGTGGAGGAATTGTGTAGATTTATCTCTTAAACTAGTGATATAATATACATGCTATATAATATACAGGGTGTCCCAGACTAATTTAGCCACGCTATATCTCTTAAACGAATAGAGATTTTCGAATGGGACAAAAAGTGGTATATTATACTTATAATACACTTTAATATGGCGTACAAAAAAATCATCCCCTAAATATACATCCCTTAGTTACAACCCCTAACTTAAATTTTTTTAATAGCACCCTGTATATTTTTTTATAGTTTTGGATGTCGTCTTTTATCGTCTATTCAACACATTTTTTGAAAATAAAATCGGTTCGTAAATAACTAAGAAACTATCAGTTTATTTTTGTTAATTGTGTGTCCCAGACTAATTTATCCAGGCTATATTTCTTAAACGAATAGAGATTTTCGAATGGGACAAAAACTGATCTATTCCATTTGTAATACACTTTCGTATGGCGTAGAAAAAATTCATCCCCTAAATATTCATCCCTAACTTACAGGGTGCTATTTAAAAAAAAAATAAAGTTAGGGGTTGTAACTAAGGATGAATATTTAGGGGATAATTTTTTTTTCTGCGCCATATTAAAGTTTATTACAAATGTAATAGATCAGTTTTTGTCCCATTCGAAAATCTCTATTCGTTTAGGAAATATAGCCTGGATAAATTAGTCTGGGACACATAATTAACAAAACTAAACTGATATTTTCTTGGTTATTTACGAACCGATTTTATTTTCAGAAAATGTGTTGAATAGACGATAGAAGACCACATCCAAAACTATAAAAAAATATACAGGGTGCTATTAAAAAAATTAAAGTTAGGGGCTGTAACTCTAAGGGATGAATATTTAGGGGATGATTTTTTTGTGCGCCATATTAAAGTGTATTACAAGTAGAATAGACCACTTTTTGTCTCATTCGAAAATCTCTATTCGTTTAAGAGATATAGCGTGGCTAAATTAGTCTGGGACACCCTGTATAGTCAATAAAATTTAATATGGACTAATCTGACCAATAAAAGCACATTTGAAGAGCTCTACGGCAAATTAACATGGAATCAAGGTATGCTTTCCAATATTATATGTAAAAATTTAAATAAATGTAGATGGTTTGTATGTAACATAAAAAGGATTAAACCAAGGATGTTGCCTGCCCCCCACTTTATTTAAAATATACCTCGAAAGTGTTTTAAGAAGATGGAAACAAAAATGTAGAACAATGGGGATTCCACTCACCAACACTATGGTATATACGCTCAACTTTGCAGACAATCAAGTAATAATGGCTCAAGATTATGACGATTTAAACTATTTGGCCCGAAAATTAATTGAAGAAAATAAATATATATAAAAGATTGAATAAAAAGAAAACCGAATACTTGTGCATTGGAGGAGAACAAAAAAATCTCATATTAGATGGCATGACCATAATAAAGCACTGTACGACTACAAATATCTAGGTATAAATATTTCGTACAATGGAACATTAGATAAAGCCATAAGAGAAAGAAATACTTCAGGTAGAAAAGCCATCACGATGTTAAACAGCATTTTATGGGACCAATCCATCAGCAAAGAAAACAAAAAGAAGATATATGAGACTAGAGTAAAAAGCATCACTCTACACAGCTGTGAGGTATAGCCACTAAAAGAAAGAACACTATATAGCAACGCTGAGAGCAACGGAAATTGATTTTTGGAGAAGAGTTGCAGAAAGATCTAAAAGAGAAAGGATTACCAACGAACGCATTAGAGAAATAATGGAAATCAAATGAACAATCACCAATGACTTATTGACAAAATAACTTATTTTATTCAGACATATACAAAGAACAGATGAACAACGAATACCAAAGGAAATACTACAATGGCAACCGGAAGGAAAAAGAAAACGAGGTAGGCCGAGAGAAAGCTGGAGTGAAGGAATAGACACAAGAGCTGAGAGAAAGAAACATAGAAGAAGATATATGGAACAACTGGATGAAGTGTCTCTTGGAAGTCAGAAAACAGCAGAGAAAGTTATAAACTCATATGTAGTAGTAGTAGGATGGTTTATTAATAACGGAACTATCTATACCAGCGGTGCTCAAAGGGTCGATCGCCAATGTTTTTGAAGTCGATCGCGATTCATGGAAAAAATACAAATTGAAAAGATATGTCTGCTATCAAAGAAATTTAGCTAAAGAAAAATTGTTAACAATGCTGCCTCTGAAAGAAAAACCTCGCGGAGAAGATATGTGGATGGTGCACCATTCATGACTGGCGTTAACAATGGATGTGTTGAATTATTACGAACTAACGATGACTTTCTATCGTTTTTTTTTTTCATTTCATTGCATCATTCACCAGCAAGTTTTGTGTTCCAAAATTTTAAATATGGACGACGTCATGAAGATAACAATAAAAACTGTGAATTGAATCAGAGTGCGAAGCTTGCAAGGATGTCTTCTTAAAGCGCCAATGGAAAGCTAGCGACCCTGCAGAACACACTGATTTACTTGTGCACACAGATGTGAGATGGTTGAGCCGTGGAACATTTTTAGATAGGTTCCAGGAGTTACTTCCCGAAATAATTTCTTTTCTAGAAGAACGGGGGGAAGACGCTCATTTACTTCAAAACGAAAAATGGCTCGGTGATCTGGCTTTCATATCGCAAATCATTTGAACCTCCTTAAGTTGGAACTACAGGATACAAATAAAACAATTATAGATATGATGAGCACAGTACATTCTTTTGTCAACAATTTGAAAGTATTGATTAATCAAAGGAACAGAAAGGATTTAAAGAACTTTTCATTGTTGATAAAATGATATCCGCTCATTTGAATTATGTTTATCAGGAGACGGAGCTGCAAGCAGTTCATAGTGAGTTTGAAAGACGCTTCGCTGATTTAAAAAAACTGACAGAATTTGTAACATTCATGGCCAATTCATTTTCTTGTGAAGTGATGTAAAAAATTGCCATTTAAATATCCATTACTTTCAATATGGAGATTATGTCCGTCCAAAATGAGGTACTAAAAATAATTTCGGATATACTCCTTAATGGGGTAGGTGCAAAATCTTGGTCCAATACAATTTAAATGCATTCATTTTTTTCAAATCCTGAGAAAATTAATAAGTATTTTTGAAAAATGTATACACAGAATGAAAGATTATATTATTACCGACGGCCAAAAGTCCCTGAAAACTCCTATAATGTTTATTTTAACAAGTTACAGGGGTTAAAAAAAGAGAAAATTTAGTGTGATTTTTAATTTCAAATATTTCAATCAAAAGAAACGTTTTGTTTATTCTAAGAGACTTCTGCCCTCAGTAATAAAATGTAACCTTTCATTCTGCGTTTAAATTTTTCAAAAATACTTATTAGTTTTCCCAGGATTTGAAAAAAATTAATACATTTAAATAGCATTGGACCAAGATGCCTATCCCCTTAAATCCAGAAAGACCGATATGAAATTGGTCATTCATATCGTCTGACTGTCTGACAAATATTCGTCTTTGAGGCAAATAGCTTTGCAGCTCACAGCATTCTTTGGATCAATGTATTTGTGTGAGTCTGCATTTTCCCAAATTGAGGTAGTGAAATCAAAGTATCGTAATCAACTAACTGACGAATATCTCTCATCATGCTTGAGTTTGGCCCTCGGTAATTACGTACAATCATATGAAAAACTTCTGGATGATATGCAGTGCCATGCATTAACATCCAAATAATAAGATGAAAAACATGACTTTAATTACAACTCTCTGTAGTTACAACTATCAAATAGAAATGTGCAATAAAGTTTTTTATTTTCAAAATTGTTTTTATTTACTAGCAGTAGATCGCTGGACGCTTGCAGTTTATGTGGTAGATCCCACTCAGTACAAGTCTGAGCACGAGCACCACCGATCTATACTATACCAACTACTAGGATTATTAGGTATAACTGATGTAGAAATTTTTTTGTGTAATGGAAAAAATGTACCTATGTGAAAACAATATTACCTGTTCCTATGGTTAAGCATTCAAGTTAAAATGTTGTGAGATTTGTAAATATACCTAATGATTCATGTTCAAATAAAATTTACATAAAAAATGAAGAAATATTAAAAGATAAAATTTTTGTAAATAATTTTGTCATTCACATCATTTAGGGTTCAATGGTTCAATGTTGAAGTAATATTTGGTTTAGAAAACTTTAATTAGCAGGAAAGAGTCAGGTATTATCATTGTTTTGGTATTATGTTATAAATTCAGACTTCAAATGGACCTAAGACCTCTGTGGTTAAATAAAAATTACACCTAAAAAGTACATTGTGATTAAAAAATATTCCTGATTAAACTACTTTAATCATTTTAATCATAAAGTGTTTTAATCGAACAGATTCAAACTAATCATTAAATAAGATAATGGGATGCATATTAATATTCAATTAATTCAATCAAGTAATAGGTACTCGAAATTATTTAAAAATCTAACAAGTAATTTTCTATACATTTCCATCATAAGCATTGCTGTGATGTAATATAACATTTGACCACAGTCAATAGATTTAAAAGTCCATTCTACAAAAAAGTACTCATCCATACCATACTGCTCATATTATAGATTAAATTTATTATGTAATGATTTAAAAAAGGGATGAAATTCCTAAATATATTTGGGTAATATTGAATGAGCATTGACTTACCGGCATGTTTATAGATATAAATTGAGGTAAATTAATATAATTTAAGAAATAGTCCTCGCCGGGGATATCACTTCCACTTTTAAATGGTAAATGATGGAAATTAATAAAATCACGTTTCACGTTAAACCTGATAAGTCGTCAAAGGACGTCCTTTGACCTCTAAAAATTATTGGAGTGGAGTTAAATAGACATTGACACTTGCATTTCGGGACAGCAATTTGGGGTCATAATCACCAACGTTTATAGCCGATGCCAGGAGCGTTGTCTTGCTTATGCGGATATACCTACATTATACGCGGTAGGAATGGCTTATTATTTATTTATAGATATAAAATACATCACAATTT
The DNA here is from genome assembly GCF_917563875.1 of Diabrotica virgifera virgifera. Taxonomy (NCBI): domain Eukaryota; kingdom Metazoa; phylum Arthropoda; class Insecta; order Coleoptera; family Chrysomelidae; genus Diabrotica; species Diabrotica virgifera. Next base: position 36,775,007 of record NC_065447.1, on the reverse strand, counting down.
TAATAATTTTATAATAATTATATTATATTTAAAATATAATTTTGGTTATTCTTTGAATTGAGAAAAACACATCCCTATTTAGTTTTATTTAATTTTTATTAATTTTATGTAATTTTATTTCATTTTTATTAATTTTATGTAATTTTATTTAATTTGGTTTAGTATGTCTGACATGCATGCAGGTAGGCCGGGGTTCAAATCCCAGCGCCAGCCAGAACAGCTAGACATTTTTAACAATGTGGATAGGCCCCAGGTCGACTCAGCCTGAATAAAATGAGTACCTTGTGTAAACCAGAGGTAATAATAGGCGACTGAAGCGTAGCACTGGTCCTGTTACCTTCTTTGTATACCGTAGGCCCTAGATATAGCAAACTACCCTGCTGTAATCCCAAAGCCGCGTTAGCGGTATAAAACGGGGGACTGTCATTATAGTTTCATTTAAAATTATTTAAATTTTGGCAATATCATTTAAAGTCTTCTACTTTAAAATGTATAATATATGTCTGAATTGCCGATATAAATGAGTCAGATTAAATCAATTATTAGATGAATTTTTTTCTAAGCAACAACATTTTTGTTTAATTTAGTAATATTTTGTATTTTGACAGCGACATCCAACTTGGGCGTCAAAACGTTAATACAATTATTTTTTAAATTTAATTGTGTCTTATTTCCCAATCAAAATAGTTAATTATAAATTTATTTAATTTTATTAAATTTTTATGTACTTTTACTTAACAAGCCTTGAAGTTGAAACTTGGCAACATCTAATGGTAGACCGGTTAGTCTGTCAGTTCTCATTTGTTTGTATACAATATTCACCAAATTTACAGAGAAACTGAAAGATTTTACAATATTTCGTGCTACAAACTATAAAGAGCTTTAAAAGGTATGTTTCTAGTTCAAACAGCTTGTTTTTTACAGTAAAGGAGAGACAACTGGAGCAGATTACTATGATTATTTGCAAAGGGGTGGTTTTTTTTTTTGGAGAAGGAAGCTTGCCGAGTACTTATTAATTAGGTATATTTACTGGGAGATATAATTCATATGCAACACTTCGTGACAACCATTTTATTAGACTACTTCTGCTGTCAATATTGCCAACCTGATTTACATGTTTTTGGGAATCAGGATAGCCAACATTTCAATACCCCCTCTCAATTTATACAACATTTACATAAATAGTAAATTTGGATGAATGGACAGCCTAAGTCTGACGTCACAAATGTCACAAAATTGGGAGGAGCTTATATTGGCTCCAAACAATTTAAATTGTAACGTTATATGGTCATAAGGAATTTTTCATTTATGTGCTTTGTGTGGCAAAATAAGACTTCATTTACGTATTTCGTTAAAGAAACGTGTTAATTAAGAGATTTTTATTCGTTTTTGCTCAGGTGGTTTTTATTCCTTAGTGATTCAAAATAAACATAACCTCAACACTGTTTACGTTCTAATCATTGCATTAAATTAACTCACCTGGGCCAAAACGAATAAAAATCTCTTAATTCGCACGTTTCTTTAACTAAATACCTAAATGAAAAGTCTTATTTTGTCACACAAACCACGTAAACAATAAATTAAAAATTCCTTATGAGTGTTTAACATTATAAACAAAATTGTTTGGAGCCAAATATAAGCTCCTCCCAATTTTGTGACGTCAAGACTTAGGATGTCCATTGGTCAACTAAACAACAATCTTGACTCTAACCAAGTCTTGACAATAATTGAACAAAACGAAATCATACAAACATACTTATTATACATCCTACATTACTCAGGTTACAACTCATACCTATATAGAAAATTATTCAAAAAAAAACTTTCACTAACTCAAAAAATATTAACATGAGAATATGATAAAAAATAAAAAAGCAAATAGATAATTCACATGAGTATGTGCCTAAAGTATAAAAGTACTAATCTATAAAAACTTTTTGAATTTTGATCAAAGTTCTGAGACGTGAGAATATTGTAACAAAAGAGAAAACTTGGCCGACCGCCGTATAACAGTAAACACCTCGAGAATGACGTCATCGAATGATCTAGGCCTCGGCGGAAAGGAGGAGGAACTTCTCGAACATACGACCCGTAGGCGGAACACGCTGATAGCTAGAGATGGGCGTCGATTGTTCCAGAATAACAACTGGGTATAAATACGGGCATATTTGTAAATACAGTTTAGTCTTAAGCTAAAGTTTGTAAAGTAAACTGGTATAAATAAATAATAAAGTCGTAAATAAATACGAACCGCTAGTTTTATTGTAATTATAAGTAATTACAATAGTCACGTTACAGTTGGTGTCGGTGTTCGGTAAACTTAGTGCGATATAAATAAGTGAATTACAGAGAGACTTTAAAAGACTTTTGAACTTTATTCGTCGGGAATAACCGGAGTGCGTTAATTGTTCGGTATTCGGAAAGACTTTTAAAAGACATTTTGAAAAGTACGTGTGTGCCGACTAAAGATGTTGCTAGAAGAACTTTCGCTAAAACAGCTCCGTGAACAATTAGAAGAGTACGAGCAAGATGCCAGTGGGTCCAAGAAAGTCCTGAAAGCACGACTCGAGGAGGTCCTCAAGAAGAATGGAGATGACCCAAAGACGTTCCACTTCCAGTCAGCAGAACAAGCGATCTTATCGAAATTCGAAAGTGTTTCTCAAAAGATCGATGAAATGTCTAAGATAAGTCTAAGTCTTTCTCAAAAGATCGATGAAACTTCTAGAAAGAACAACGAAAAACTCGAAGAAGTTAGTAGACAGAACAACGAGAAACTTGAAGAAGTTAGTAGACAGAACAACGAGAAATTTTAAAGTGTTTCTCAAAAGATCGATGAAACTTCTAGAAAAAGCGACGAGAAATTTGAAAGTGTTTCTTAAGTAATTAAAGACGTTTGTAGACAGAATGACGAGAAATTTGAAGAAGTTTCTAGAACATTCGATAAGATGCAGAAAAGTGTAGAGACCGTAGAAGAAAAGATCAAACAACTAGAGAGCATGATAACCGATACAAAAGTACAACCATCAGTTAATGCAGCAGCGTTAGATCCTGTAGTGAAAGATGAACTACCGAGAGACGAAACGTCGCATAATATGAGATTCAAATTACCACCATTCGATGGAAAGTCCTCTTGGTCCATATATCTTAGACAATTTGAAGCTATTGCGACCGCCAATCATTGGACCGAACAGGAAAAGGCTGTTTCCTTGACTGCTGCTTTGCGAGGTGATGCTGCAGATATATTAAGATCAATTCCTAAGGGTCAAGAAAATTGTTACCAGACCTTGTTCACTCGTCTAGAAAAACGCTATGGAGATGCCCATCTACAACAAGTATACAAAGCACAACTGCGAAGTAGAAGTCAACGAGCAAGTGAGAATCTGCAAGAATTTGAAGCAGATGTGGCTCGTGTGGTGCGGTTGGCTTATCCAGAGGTGCCAGACAGCGTTTTAGAAGAAATTGCAGTAGATACCTTCGTCAATGGGCTGAAAGATAATGAACTACAGAAAGCTTTACGATTAGCAAGGCCGAAAGTTTTAGATGAAGCACTTGCTATTGCATTGGAACACGAAACGGCTAGTCAAACTTCACGAGGCCATAGGGTAAGAACCATTGAAGAAAGTGACGAACACAACGATGAACGTCTGGAGGAAATGATACGGAGAGTATTAAGTAATCAGATGCCAAAGAGACGCGAGCCTAGATGTTGGAATTGTGGAGACGTAGGCCACATTCGTCGTAATTGTAAGAAGATCGTACAGCCGTCGGAAAACTAGAGCGGGTCGACACCAAGGGGCAACTGCCGACCTCGAGAACTAGAGCCCCCATAGTAACTGTCAACCTCACGTCCTCCGGTGGAATCCATAACTTATACATCGAAGGTCGTATCAGTAATAGATGTAGATCATTTTTGGTGGATACAGGTGCAACGAGAACTATCGCACGTCCAGATGTAGTACGAGACCATAATAAATTATCACCTGCAACAGTAAAGCTTAGAACAGCGACTGGTGAGCTAATTAATACATATGGCGAGGCTAATATGTCAGTATCCATTGGCCAGACCACAGTTGAACATCAAGTATTAATTGCCGAGATCTCCGACGAATTCATATTGGGGATGGACGTACTAAGGAAAGTGGGGGCAATATTGGATGTTCAAAATGGAGTTCTCAAGATCAATGGTGAAGAGTTGCCCTTTCACGACGACAAAGAAGATGTCATCCGCTTACTTACTACATGCGACGTAACCATACCCGGTAATAGTGAGAAAATTCTGATGACCATGCTTGATGGACACTGCCGAGAGGGAAGTTTAAGGATGGTCGAAGATGTGGATAATGTCGAGTTGCTAACGGCGAAAACTTTGGTAAAAGTTCGAGATGTGATCCCTGTAAGAGTTATGAATTTAAGGGAAACTGCTATCAAGTTAAGTAGAGGAGCTTTGATCGGGCAGTGTGTTCCCGTGGCTTCAATTTGCTCTGTGAATACCAATGAGAAATCATCGAAGGCGAAGTATCCAAAGGAGCTTGTTGAGATGATCATTGAAAGATGCCAAGATCTTGATCATGAACGAACGGAAAAATTGACGTCTATGCTGATAGAGTATCAAGATGTTTTTGCTATTGACACGAAGGATAAGGGAAAAACAAGCATAGTGACGCATAAAATAAATACCGGAGACGCTCAGCCAATCAGACAACGGCCTAGACGACTTCCATTTGCGAAAAGAGATGAAGCCGAAGAGATTATCAAGGATATGGACAAACAAGGGGTAATTGAACCATCGAACAGTCCATGGACATCACCAGTAGTTCTGGTAAAGAAGAAAGATGGTTCAACGCGTTTTTGTATCGACTACCGCCAGCTCAATGCGGTAACAAAAAAAGATAGTTATCCTTTGCCCAGAATAGACGATACATTGGATACTCTCTCCGGTTCTCGTTGGTTTTCCACACTCGATTTAAAAAGTGGATATTGGCAAGTAGACATGGATCCAGCCGATCGGGAGAAAACCGCATTTTAGATAGGATCAGGGCTTTGGCAGTTTACGGCTATGCCGTTTGGTTTATGTAATGCCCCTGCCACATTTGAAAGATTAATGGAGGCAGTTTTAAGAGGTCTAACATGGAAAACATGCCTGGTTTACTTGGATGATGTAATTGTGGTTGGAAGGTCCTTTAATGAACATGCCAAGAATCTAATAGAAGTCTTTCAACGATTGAGGGCAGCGAACTTGAAGTTAAGTCCGAAGAAATGTCACATGTTTCGACGAGAAGTTAAGTATTTGGGACATATTGTATCGAGTAATGGTGTAACAGCTGATCCTGAAAATATTGAAGCAATTAAAGATTGGCCAGTACCAAAAGATAAACATGAAATTAGAAGTTTCCTTGGCCTATGTACATATTACCGACGATTTGTCAAAGGATTTGCCAATATCTCCAAGCCCCTAACAAAGTTGACGGAGGAGGGCAAAGAATATACATGGAGTGAGGAGTGTCAAAAAGCTTTCGAACAACTACAAAGGGCTCTGATCAGTGCACCGATATTAAGCTACCCGGGACAGGCAGGAAAATTTGTTTTGGATACCGATGCTAGCAACAGTGCCATAGGAGCTGTTCTCTCACAAATCCAGGATGGACAGGAAAAAGTCATCGCTTATTTCAGCAAAGTCCTGTCGAAACCAGAAAGAAACTATTGCGTTACCAGAAGAGAACTGCTGGGTGTAGTGAAGGCTTGCGAACATTTCCATAAATACTTGTACGGCAGAAAGTTCCTTCTTCGAACAGATCACGCTGCTCTAAAATGGCTCATACAATTCCGTAATCCAGAGGGCCAGATGGCAAGATGGTTAGAACGACTGCAAGAATATAATTATGAGATAGAACACAGGGCCGGAAGAGTTCATTCAAATGCTGATGCCCTTTCGAGACGACCATGCAGTGCAAATTGTAATCACTGTGCCAAATTAGAGGAACGATTTTGCCCCGTGAGACGAACCACCGTAGTTAATGAGCAATGCCAGCCCCAACAGTTACAAAACGCCCAAGAAGATGATCCATGTATAAAAAGAGTATTGGATTGGATGCGGCAAGGTGAAAGACCTAGTTGGCAGAACATTAGTGCATGTAGTCCAGAAGTCAAGGCCTACTGGAGCCAATGGAATTGCCTGGTACTAAAAGATGATCTTCTGTACAGAACCTTTGAGAACGATGATGGTACAGAATCTAAGCTGCAGTTGATTGTACCTAAAAGTAAAGTGTCAGAAGTATTGCGTCAGTTGCATGACGGTACATCAGGTGGACACTTTGGTATTACGAAGACTCTGCAAAAGGTTCGAGAACGGTTCTATTGGGTGAACTGTAAAGATGATGTAAGAAGATGGTGCCGGAAATGTGAACTGTGTGCATCCGGTAATGGTCCAGTTGGTAAAAAGAGAGCACCCATGAGACAGTACAATGTTGGAAGTCCTATGGAAAGAGTAGCAATCGACATTGCAGGTCCATTTCCAGAAACCGATGCTGGAAATAAATACATTCTGGTAGCCATGGACTATTTTACGAAATGGACCGAGGCCTATGCATTACCGAATCAAGAAGCTGCTACCGTTGCAGAGGTACTTGTTAAAGAATTCTTCAGCCGATTTGGTGTTCCCTTGGAGATCCACTCCGACCAAGGGCGAAACTTTGAGTCAGCTCTTTTCCAAAACGTTTGTAAATTGATTGGTGCCAATAAGACCAGAACAACACCCCTGCATCCTCAATCAGATGGAATGGTCGAGAGGATGAACCGAACGATGGGTAAACACTTGTCCAAAGTTGTATCTGAACATCAGCGAGATTGGGACCAACACATTCATTTATTCCTGATGGCCTACCGCTCGGCCGGGAATGAAACTACAGGTCAAACACCAACCTGCCTGATGTTGGGTCGTGAAGTTCGTTTGCCCTGCGACCTAGAGTTTGGCTGCAGACCTTCCGAGGAATATGTTGCAGGCGAAGAATCCGTAGACCGCCTGAAGTTACGAATGAACAACATTCATGAACTTGCCCGACAACACATCCAGATAGCCAGTGACAGAATGAAAGATCAATATGATTCTCGCTGTAAGAATGAAAGCTTCGAAGTAGGTGATCTTGTCTGGCTTTATAATCCACAACGTCGTCGAGGCCTGTGTCCTAAACTGCAAAGACAATGGGAAGGTCCGTATGAAGTTAAGAAGAAAATAAATGACGTAATATACAGAATTAAGAAGTTACCAAACGGTAAACCAAAAGTTATTCACATAAATCGTCTTGCACCATATGCTGGCTCAAATGAAACAGAGGAAGCCCGACTCCTCCAACAGGAGATGAAAGATGCACCACAGCCAAGTTTTAAGGAATTTATGTCAAATTACGCAGAAAGAAAGAGTGCTAGATTCGGCGTCACCACAGAAGTTCAGCAAGATCTGTTTGGTGTTCCAGAAAACGTCTCTCTAGCCCACTGTGTTGCCCAAGACCTCGAGATGACTAAAGGAATCTCGTCCGTATTCAATAGAAAGTTCGGCCGCCTGGACGAGTTAAGGAATCAACAACCTAAAATTGGAAGAGTATTGCGATTGGAAGATGGTCCTCGATCTTTGCTGTATATAGTGACCAGGAAGTCTTATACGGACACGCCAAGCTACGAGAACATATGGCGTGCCTAACTAATTTGAAGAAAATCGTGTGTAATTATGACATCGAAGATTTGGCTATACCAAAAATAGGCCATGCAGTAGAAAATCTGGATTGGAAGATTGTAAAAAGCATGCTTGAAGTGATCTTCAGAGAAACTGGCGTACGAATTACTGTGTGTTTCATGAACCCGAAGATGTCATACCCTTCAAAGACAGTAGACTGCTATTTCTTCTTGAAGGGTGTATGCAGAGCTGGAGAGTCGTGTAGATTCCGCCATCCTGGGCCTTCATCTAGAGTTGCTGATCGGGACGCTCAGATCTTAAGAGGGGAGCAGTGTAACAAAAGAGAAAACTTGGCCGACCGCCGTATAACAGTAAACACCTCGAGAATGACGTCATCGAATGATCTAGGCTTCGGCGGAAAGGAGGAGGAACTTCTCGAACATACGACCCGTAGGCGGAACACGCTGATAGCTAGAGATGGGCGTCGATTGTTCCAGAATAACAACTGGGTATAAATACGGGCATATTTGTAAATACAGTTTAGTCTTAAGCTAAAGTTTGTAAAGTAAACTTGTATAAATAAATAATAAAGTCGTAAATAAATACGAACCGCTAGTTTTATTGTAATTATAAGTAATTACAATAGTCACGTTACAATATTTCATTTGAAGGAGCTTTAGTGAAAGTATCAGCACAGTTTGATTTTGTATTTATGTACTGTAAAGCAATTACATTGTTTTCAATTAAATTTCGAATGAAATGATATTTTGTGTCTATATGCTTAGACCTTTTACCTTTAAATGAATTTGTTGCAATACACATAGCTCCCTGGTTATCTATATATATATATAATATACTAGCATTGTATAACTAGACTTTTGTAGTTTGAGAACTTTGCTTTGTCGTTTATAACCCTTAGGACAATTAATGTAAACATCATGTTGTTGCACTCCGTTGATGAACGCTGAAGGAATGTCTAATTTGTATACTTTCCAGTCGTTGTTGAGAGCCGTGATAATAAAATTCTTACACTTACCATCTTAGCTACCGGTGAATATATATCTAAAAACACTTCTTCATAACTCTTGGCGACTAAGCGAGCTTTTTCGTGCCATCACTTTTTGTTTTAAATATCCATTTTGTATTTATGATTTGTTGATCATGAGGTATTTTTGTGGCTTCACTCCACGTGTTCATTTTTTCAAGACATTCTAGTTCTGTTTCTATTGCCTGCTTCCATTCATCTTCCTCTGCTGCTTCTTCATAAGTTACTGGTGTTGATGTAACTAAGCAATATGCATAATAAAGTTCATAGTCTTTGAACTTCGAAGGTTGTTTTATTTCTCTATTGGAGGAAGTAATTTTGGTATTTTGTAAATTTACTGGTTCTTCATCTTGTGAATTAATTTCAGTAGTGTTTCTTAATGTTTGGACTGTACTTTCTTCATAATTTGTTTCAAATGTTTCCAATTCATTTTGGCTTGGTAAAATTTCCTCAATATTTTGATTATTCGACGATATTTCTGGAGAATATTTATACTGTGTTTCATCGAAAACAACATCTCTTGAAATTTTGATTTGCTTGGTCAGTGGATTCCAAATTCTATAACCAGCACCACTGTATCCAACCATTACACCTTTACTTGCTCTTGGTTCTAATTTACTTTGCTTTGGTAGGTTGTAGCACCACACTTTTGAACCAAAAACTCTGAGTTTAGACAAGTCAAGTCTGCCTAAGTATATTTCTGCTGGTACTTGTAATTCAATTGCTCGTGATGGAGTTCGATTAAGCTGATAAGCAGCTGTTATAACTGCTTCTCCCCACAAACTTTTGGAAGATTTTTTTCTACAAACATTGCTCTTACTTTGTCTAAAATAGTACGATTAACTCGTTCGGCTATACTATTCTGCTGAGGTATGTACCCTGCAGCAAATTCTTGTACTATACCATGTTGTATACAATAGTTTTTAAAATATTTAGAAGACATCTCTCCACCTTTATCCATTCTTATTCTAGGTACTCTCCTACCTTCTGCAGCTAATTTTTCAATATGATTAGTAAGATGTGATTCGCTTTCGCTTTTTCCTGTCATTAAATATACAACACTAAAATGTAAGAAATCATCAATAATTGATAAGTAATACTTTTCACCAGAAAATTTGGGATCTTTGGATGGTCCCCAAGTATCAACATGTAAAAGTTCCCCAACTCTAGAGGATTTTTTGTATATAACTTCTTTAAAAGGTTGCCTTGTGGCTTTTCCTTGTAGACATGAGTCACATAGTTTATCTGAATAGGGAAGTCCCAACAATTGTAGTCCCCTTCTATTTACGTGTCCTAAACGTAAATGCCATACCTAAGTCTTTATCGCTATGTTTTGCTACTAAACTAGATTGAAAATTATTTAATTGAAAATTTGCAGCAAATAAGTTACTCTTATGTTTATATCAAATAAGTTTAAAGTTCTTTTTTCTTATTTCAGCCTTATTTTCTTTAAATACTACTATGAAACCTAAACTGTTTAGTTTACTGACTGATAATAAATTATATTCTAATTCATTTAAAATTAGAACATCAATGTTAATAGGAGTTTCATTGTAATAAACTTTTAATTTACCTTTTGTACGAGCGGTCATCACTTTTCCATCTGCTATTTTAATGCCAACAGGCTCAAGTTCAATAATATTACTTATAAATTGTTCATATTTATTGCTGCACATATTCTGTGATGCTCCAGAATCTATTATAAACGAAATGTGGCTGTCATCATTCTTGAGATTTTCAGCTGGTAGGGCTGTGATAAAACTTACTTCGTCTTCGGCTACATGTATATTCTGTTTACCTTGTGTATCATTATTGGCTCTTCTGCCACGGGAATAGTTATTTCCTCGAAAAAATCTCCCTCGATTATTGTTACCTCTATAATTATTATTGTTTTTTCTGAAACAATTGGACACTACATGGCCTTCAAGTCCACAAAATGAGCATCGGGGTTTTTTATTGTATTGCTTCGTATAAAAAGAGGATTCTTCACTTACTTGTACATTATTTTTCACTTTCAATTCTGCATCTAGTAATTTTGCTTTAACGAAATCAACAGTTAGTTTATCATTTGAAGTTTCCAAGACAGTAATAACAGTGTCAAACGTATCTGTCATTGTCAACAAAAGGTGACATACCTTGTCATCTTCTTCGATTGTAGTTCCAGTCGATTCAAGCTCTCGGATTAAATAATCGAATTCAACAAAAAATTTTTGTAAATCGATACCTTGTTTATATTTCAACGTTAACAACTTTTTTCGCACATATAAACGAGAAAGAATACTTTTTCTTTCAAACACTTTTTCTAAACTTTTTATCATTTCGAATGCTGAGTCACAGTCACGAATATATTCTAAATGTTCATCTGTAATGCATGTGACAATGATTGACCTTGCTGTTGCATCATGCTTTTTATGTTGAGATTGCTCGTCTCTTGACAATTGTGTGAGTTGCGTTGCAGTTACTTCAGTGGTAATAAAATCTTTAACACCCTTGGCATCTAGAAGATTGCCTAATCTAAATTTCCATGACGAAAAGTTCGTAGAGTAGATGTTAATTGCGGATACAAACTCACGGTTGAATTCGCGCCATTTAAACTTTGGACTGCCATTCTTTTGCGGTCACTCACAACACTGCCGGTCGGTATAAACAGCAACACTAAAAAACTTTACTTCTTATTGAATGTACTCTTGGCATGTAAAACTGGGCCCATAACCTTTTGGAGAAGGAAACTTGCCGAGTACTTATTAATTAGGTATATTTACTGGGAGATATAATTCATATGCATATGCAACACTTCGTGACAACCATTTTATTAGACTACTTCTGCTGTCAATATTGTCAACCTGATTTACATGTTTTTGGGGATCAGGATAGCCAACATTTCAATAGGTTTGTGCTTAGCAACGTATTCAGTAAAATTTATTTATTATCACCTTTGTTCTACATTTGAATTTATTATTGACAATCCCAATCTTAAAAAATTATTTTTACAAAACAATTATTGTCGCCTGATGTTATTATGATCTTTGATAATGAAAAGTTTACAACAACATGAAGGATTTCACTTAAATTTTGAATTTTAGTGTGAATATGGGGAAAATGCCTTCAAAGTTTATACTGCTGTTATAAGAATTATGTGTAATATTGTTTTAAATAATTATACAAAAATAGCAGCCATCAAAGTAATGAATCTTCAAAAAAGTATAAAAAGAAAAATAACGATAAGGGCGATAACAAAAAATAAAGTTATCTACTTAGTATGGTATAACTAGATCCAAACCCAGACATCCAAAGGTAAATTCGTAGTTTTTTAAGTTTTTCGTCAATATTTCTAAAGGCCGCGTCTCACCATCAAATAATTTGATCAAACAGTTTGAGCAAACTCCGGAAGTACGTCAAAGTGACGTCACAATTGCAGTTTTTTTGAAATTCTAAAAATCTGTGCTCTCACTATCAGTCTAGTTTGATCAAATTTTTTGTATTGAGTTGTCTAACTTTGTTTCATTATTATCCACAATGAACACTCAGGATGTGACGTCACTAACTGTCACTTTCAGTTTGCTCAAACCAGTTTGATCAAATTATTTGATGGTGGGACGCGGTCTTAAAACTATGCGGTTTAGCCTGAACAACCTTCTATATAAAAATGTTCTACATTAAATTTGAAACAAAAAAGGCCCTATGCATAATCTTTCTAAAATGAACGGTTCCAAAGTTACGGAGGTAGTATAGTATAATTGGTCCAAAAAAGGCCTAACCCAGACATTAAAAGTAAAAGTTATCCTCCAACACCAAATTGTTCTATATGGTCCAGATATTGTTCAGTAAAAAGTTACACCGTTTTGAGCGTCCGATTTGGTGGGGGAGATGGGGGAGAAATCGGTAAATTAGTAGTATTTTTAAGTTTTTCGTCAATATTTCTAAAAATATGCTTTAGCGTAAACAATGTTCTATACAAAAATGTTCTACATCAAATTTAAAACAAAAAAGGTCCTATACATAATTGTTATAAAATCAACGATTCCAGAGTTACGGAGGGTGAAAAGTGGAGGTTTTCGATAGTTTTTATATTTTTTGGGCAATTTATAATATTTTTACTGATTGAAAGAAATTTTCTTTAACAGGATTTGCTATTTCAGTGGCCGATGGTATGTTAGTGATAAGCCTCATCAATTGCTCAAAAAATATAAAAAGTATCGAAAACCTCCACATTTCACCCTCCGTAACTCTGGAACCGTTGATTTTATAACAATAATTATGGATAGGACCATTTTTGTTTTAAATTTTATGTAGAACGTTTTTGTATAGAACGTTGTTTACGCTTAAACATAGTTTCAGAAATATTGACGAAAAACGTAAAGAAACTACTGATTTACCGACTTCTCCCCCATCTCCCCCCAAACCGGACGCTCAAAATTTTTACCGGACTTTTTACTGAACAATATGTGGACCATATAGAACAATATATGTCTGGGTAAGGCATTTTTTTGGACCAATTATACTATACTAGCTCCGTAACTTTGGAACCGTTCATTTTAGAAGAATTATGTATAGAGCCTTTTTTATTTCAAATTTAATGTAGAACATTTTTGTATAGAAGGTTGTTCATGCTAGCTAAACCTCACAGTTTTAGAAATATTGACGAAAAACTTAAAAAACTACGAATTTACCGACTTCTTCCCCCTCTCCCCCCAAACCCGACGCTCAAAAAGGTGTGACTTTTTTCTGTACATTATTTGGATCATATAGAACAATTTGGTGTTGGAGGATAACTTTCACTTTGGATGTCTGGGTTATGTCATTTTTTGAATCAATTCTATCATACTAACTCTAAACCCCAACAATGCACATCAAACATTGTGAGCAATTGTTTTTATAGTTATTTCTAGCGATATTTTGTATATATTTTAGAATAAGATATTATTTATTTAAAATAAAGTATTTTACACATATTCTTGTCATTATTTGTTTTTTTGTATAATAAACGTTACTTACAAGGAATTACTTTTAATTTGATTTTGTAAAAGCTTCTAATTAATATATTTTCCTGTTTGACTCAAAAAATACTATAAATTTTACTTGAATTTGTACTTTAAAATCGTGGTTTCGAAAGCGGTAGTCCGAAAGTCAGACTACCGACGTCATCAAAATTGCGACGTTGCCTTTTTCTCTTCATGGCTTGTAAAGTAAAGGTGGCTGTGACTTTTATTTAATTTGATTTTATTTTATTTTATTTTATTTAATTTTATTCAATATTTAAATTTATTTGATTTTATTTAATTCTACTTTTATTTAATTTGATTTAATGTGAGATTTAGTAGATTAAGCAAGGTATGGGCCGCTCTGTGCATCGAGATGTAACGCCAATATTAAGGATTGAGTGGTCTAGCCATATTTGTCTGTCACGTCACAAAAAAACCCTTATAATTTTTATATTCATCCCTGTCCCCACCCCTTTGTCCGCCCCGCAGCGTTCCGCCCCTGGAGATTTTACTTAGTTACGTCATGACCTACTTATAGGGCTTATCATTCACAGTCATTTGTTTCGAGCTTCTGTTATATGCATATGTCGTATAATCCGTGTATATTAATATTATACACAGATTATAAAGCATAATATGACAGAAGCTCGAAACAAATGACAATCGATGAAAAGCCCTATTCCCACATTTTGGTGCACTATCTCGATCATGAGCGTCACAAAAAAAAATAATAAAAACCGCAACTTTGACCCCTTATAACTACCCTCGTCTTCCACTCTGGTGTCCGCTCGTTGGGAAGTCATGTACACAACTAATTCAACATATATCCTGGTATAGTTTTTGCATATTACTTCACGAGCAAAATCCGCTCCCAGCTCTTGGACTATTAGTTTTACCATAAAAACATGTGTCGTACTTTTTTTTGAGAACATTGAACCAATTACCCCTATAGGGTTGAAACCACCCCGAAGCCAGCCAATTATTTCAAATTCGGCATTTATACTGACTTGAAATCGCCCTGAAACCAGTCAAACAATAGATAATTCGGGATCTGTACTTACTTTACTAAGAAAGTTAAAATAAGTGTGTAGATATGTTTACGGAAGGTTACCTGTCGGGTCACGATTATTGAATGACTCCAGATACGATTTTAGTCCAGTCAAAATTGCATACCGAGCGATAAAAGAAGTATTCTCATTTCAATAAATTCGTTTTAGATAGCGAAATAATTCTAAAATAGAGACACTGTCAAAAAACGCATTAAACGTAATAAACTCTACATAAAAATGCACTTAAAATTTTGTTATTTTGAACTAGCGCGAATCAGACTTCATCTGGCATCGGCTGTAAACGTATGTTATCAGGATCTTTAATTGCTGTCCCGAGATGCACGTGACTTTGACGTTTTGTATTAACATACACTTCATATTTTGGCAGATGACAGTTGTGGAGAACACGCTGTGTCTAGGTACACGCTAACGTGTACGCAAATAAAAAAGTTAGGTACACGCTTAAACGTCATCAAGTCAGTGACGTCGTTATTTAGCGTGTACTATGACTGGGTTTTTTGGTACACGCTAATTTGAGCCGCGTGTATGCTGTGGTATTAAGTATCGCGAGTGTCAGAGTGTGGTTAGAATTTGTCTAATCGCGTTATGTTTACACTTTAATATTGATTTGTAAAGAGTTTCCTTATTTTTTTACTTGTTTAGTGTTTTGTTTTTAAATTAACTATGCAGTGTGGACCATTATTTAGTTTTTTTAATGAGTTTAACAACATTCTAAAACAGTATGAAAAAGATAAGAGACAAACATTCGTGATTAAGGGTAGCAGAAGTAATAAGATAAAATATACGGGGCGATTGATTAGTGTGATAAAGCTCAGTAGATCCGCTATAGTAATAGATAGCAATAAAAGTTAGTAACAAAAATTTTAGCAAACTTTGAGCTTCATATTACAAAATTACTAAAATTAGTTAGAATGTTACAGGGCGTTCGATAATATAGTGGCAGACCAAACTTATGTTTTTTAAATGGAACACGCTATATTTTATTTTATGTTCGAAATCTTCTTAACTTCCATATCACAAAAATATAAAGGCTTATTATGTTATTATGGGGATAATATAGTAGCAGGCCAAACTTATGTTTTTTAAATGGAACACGCTATATTTTATTTTATGTTCGAAATCTTCTTAACTTCCATATCACAAAAATATAAAGGCTTATTATGTTATTATAGGCTTATTATGTTATATATTTACAAAGTTATAACCAATTTTCTACGGAAATCGTAACAAGTTCAACTCGCTGTATAAATAAAAATAAACACCACGACAAAAATAAACACCCATATAAACTGGTATAATTAACTCACGTATAAAAATTATTTTAGCAGTATTTTGTATATATCATGTTAACTAATATTTATTTTTCTAACCTGAATATATCTGGCTGAATGGCAAAAGCCTATGCCAAAAAAAAAAACCTGAATATATACTTTTATATACATATTGTTTTATTACAATTAAGTTTGAAACATCTGAATAGTTTTGGTTCCCTTCCCCTTCCCTTAATAAAAATATTTTCTATCAAAGAAACAACAAACACTAAGGGCCGGTTGTTCGAACGCTAATCAACAATGATCATTATTAAATATTTAATTACTGTCACCAAAACTGTCAATGTCAACTTTGTTTGGGTTGCTGAAAACATAATTAATTACAATTATGAGATTTATTATTAATTATGTTAATAATTATTGTTATATTAATTGATTATAGTCTCAGAATTGTAATTAATTATGTTTTAACAATTGACATTGACAGTAATTAATTATTTGATAATGATCATTGTTGATTAGCGTTCGAACAACCGGCCCTAAACATATCAAAATAGCGTGTACCAAAATATAAAATCACTGCGCACGCTAAATAATGACGTCACTGGCTTGGTGAAGTTTAATTCGCGTGTACCTAACTTTTTTATTTGCGTACACGTTAGCGTGTACCTAGACACAGCGTGGAGAAAACCATAATTTTGAAAATCATAAAGCAAAAAATTTAAAACAGTTGCCCAATCAAACTAGTTTTCTATAAATTTTTATGCCCTAATAGTACAAAGATTTAATAACAATCAGCGATAAAATACAAATATGTTTAATTTTGTGAAAAATTGTATTTATTTGAGTATTAAATTAATATTAAATTCATCTTTTCATATTCGAAATGGTTTGGCATTTGGCATTCACATTCAATCATCCAAATGAATATATTTAAAAATATAATGGTTACATAAGAAATAAAATGGTTTTAGACATCTATACTTCAAAATATATACTAATAGAGTAAGCAAATAAGATTGTTTGCATTTTTTATGGTATTTTCACGGTTTCTCCTCTAGATGACTCTGCGTAAACTACCCGGATTTGTTTATTTTTTACCCCTAAATTTTTCAATAAAATTCTATCCGCTCTAAATGTCAAATGGTAAATCAGCTGTACAATATTAAACATGTAGGGATTAGCACTAATGATTTTACGGGTATATTCAAAATAAACTACTAAAAATGTCTATAATCTGTGAAGAAATATTTGATGAAATCAGCCACCCCTCAGAGGAAGGTTTGTTGATATTTTAAAAACTGGGGCAATGCTCATGTTTATTTATAATATTTATATATTAAAAAATAATGCAATGACGTTTATGTTTTAATTTATTATTTTTTGATCAGATCAAATTTTGTTTGTATTGTTTTATAGAAGGGAAAATTCATATTTTTACTTAAAATAATAATAGAGGTTTTTACCGTTTTTCCTCTTTATAGAAATTAAGGACTATGCAGTGAAAATTGGAATAGACCCAGATTCAGAACCTCAGTTGCTTCCCATAGCTGCTGAGGGGTTAATGAAAGCCTTACCTGCTGGTTGGAAGCCTGTGTAAGTACCTCTATAAATAGTTTATTTTTAAAAATAATTTCTTAATGTTTTTTTGCACTTATTTAATAATAATTCAGATTATGTGGGTTTATTATATTAAACATATTATGGTCTTAAATAATTTTATTGTATCATGAATACAAACAAATATTTTCCATCTTTTATATAAAAAATACATATCCTATCATAGACTACAAAATTATATTTTATACTCACAGTAAAAATGGACTTCTCCAAGATTTTTGAATGTTAGATACACACAGTAAAGATCAAGTGATTTTTAAGGTACATTCTCAATCATTTTTTCCTTGCCGCCATTATTAGTGCTATGGGTAGGGTTAATTAAAATTAATCCTTTACATTGTACATATTATATGCAAAATGCATATGGCGCAATTAAAAGTACAGCTGTTTCGCTACAATGTGCAACTAAGATCGAAAATATCTGCCAATTTAAAATACATATACACCTATGTTTTAACGTGACCAACTTAACTATGGAGCGTTTCAAGTTTAGAATAGAACATTGTGGAGATAGCATGTATTTCTTATAAGCAATAGCAGTGCGCAGATACCACACCGTACTGACTAGAATGAATCGTATGTCGGCAGTTGAGTATCCACCTGTACGCGGAGGTTTGGCAATACTGATCTCCGTAAGCATAACGTTCTATTCTTAACTTGAAATAAAGAATAGGTGCTGTGCAGAATGAAATTTCGCACCGTTGGGCCAAGTGTTTTCCATTTTTTTTAGTAAAGAAAAAATCCAGACATTTCTCATATCCGGACGACAATCTGGACACGTCTTTCAAATCCAGACGTATGGTAACCCTAGCTATGGGGTATATCTCTCTCTTCAGTTCTGACCCCCTCGAGGGAGTGTTGTTGTCGTTGTGATGTTGTGTATTGTCCATCTCCAAAGAGCAGTCTCTGATCTTACCATTCTGACATCAGAAATCTGACCATTTCTGTTAACTCATGCATAGGTCTTTTGCATCTTCCTGTTATTTGGTCGATCCATCTTGTTGGGAATCCTCTGCCTTCTATATTTCTTTGGATAACAAGTCTTTCCATGTTTTCTGTGTCTGCTCTCATAAGTCCAAAGTATTTTATTTTTTGGAGATGGACTTTGCTGGAGAAACGTTTGCTGTAGCTCATTTAAAATCGAATTATTTGTCCTGTGGGGTATAGTATAGTACATACCAATTATTTACGTGTTGGTCTCACCAAATGCAACATTTACAATATTCTTAGACAAGATAATAGAATCAGTAATGTATAAGTTTAAAAAGATCCTGAGACAGTTTTCTTGAAGCATGTTTAACTTAGATATTATTTTATACAGAATTAAACCAAAAATGAGACAACATTTACAGAGTGTAGTTTTTCTTATGCCATAAAAACTGTTCTGTTATGTATTTTCAAAATGAGTTATGATCAAGCACATTTTTGTATTTGATGTCATTTTCTATTTGAAGTTTGTTAGAGTGGTCATAGAGCTCACAGCATGACTGGAGGTGGGTGGGCCATGTGGCCAAAATGAATGACAGTCAGTGGGTCCAAAAAATTAAAGTATGGAGACTACAAGCAGATAGAAGACGCAGAGGTACCTACACGATGGACAGACAATGTCAAAAGGGAATGGTTACTGGGAATTACTGCAAGCAGATCAAGATTGACAGAACTGGAAGAAATTAGGGGAGGACTATGTTCAATATTGTACGCAGAAGGCTGGATGATGAGGGTGGTCATATTACTTAATTCTTGTACAAAACTGATACCAGAAGGTATAAATATTTATAATGTTTTTGCTTTGAAAGTCCTGTATAGACTGTTGTAATATTCTACCACAAAAAATGTGCTATCACGCATTTCCAAATGGGAGTAGCTGGGATTTCATGATATTTGAAGAAAATTGAATTTTTTTAGTTGAAGAAATGTGATTTTTCATTTAAGCAGCTCTGAAAGCTAGTGCTTTCTAAATGCAGCAGCAGTTTTAATTTGAAGACTGTGTCTAAGTGAAATATTCCAATATGCTGTTAGTATTTTCATAATTTCTGGAAGAGTTTGTGACCTTAGAGTCAAAGCATCAATAATAAATACTACAGGAACGGTGGAGCCCCACGGTATGGCTAAAGTGTCACCCTCATCTGGAATCAGACTTGTAGGGCATTGATTGTGTCAGAATATAATGAAATACCTCCTGGATGTTACACAAAACTCACATGCGCTTTGCTTTACCAAAATCTTGGTTGGTCTTTGTCAAAATTCGTTCATGTCGACACAGATTGCGTGAGCCCCAAGCTCGAGGGGACCTTAATTCATAGCCAACTCCCGATATAAGCAAATTAGTTTATTTTTCAATCTTCATATTTTCGTTTACCTAATCCATGACTATTGTCATAATTAAAAAAATATACAATGCAATGCTTTATTCAATAATTCATAACTTTGTAGTAAATCGAGATAACAGAATGAAAGACAAGCAATGTGTAGGGAATGTATCAAGCTTATATAGGGGGTCCCAAAAGTAGCGGAACGGTTGAATATTTCTCGAAATAAACATGGTATCGAAAAACCGAAAAATACGTGTTCAATAATTTTCAAAAATCTTTCGAATGACAAAAAACAGGACTCCCCACTCCACCCCCTAGAGGTGGGGCGGGGGGTAACTTTGAAATCTTAAATGGAGACCCTAAGTTTTTATTTCAGATTTTGATTCCTTACGTAAAAGTAAGTAACTTTTATTCGAGACATTTTGTTGAATTATGGA
This sequence comes from Diabrotica virgifera virgifera, assembly GCF_917563875.1. Lineage (NCBI taxonomy): Eukaryota > Metazoa > Arthropoda > Insecta > Coleoptera > Chrysomelidae > Diabrotica > Diabrotica virgifera. The sequence goes on along the minus strand of NC_065447.1, from coordinate 36,754,604 downwards.
TAGATGGCGCTATAATCGAAAAGTCATTTATCCTGATGTCATATGTAAATAATAAAAACGGTCTAATATCCCGAGGAATACACTTTCAAAGGAAAAACAAAAAAATACCTATTTAATATATTTCAAATACCCATCGAATAGCACCAAACACGACCACCCACTCCACAACCTGGAGGTGGGGTGGGGGTAACTTTAAAATCTTAAATACCAACCCCCATTTTTTATTGCAGATTTGGATTCGTCATGAAAAATTAAGCAACATTTGTTCGAAACAATTTTTAGAATTGTTGATAGATGGCGCTAATAGTTTTTTTCCAATTATAGCGCCATCTATCAACAATTCTAAAAAATGTTTTAGATAAATGTTGCTCAATTTTTCATGATTAATCTAAATTTGCAATAAAAAATATAGGTTGCCATTTAACATTTTAAAGTTAACCCCCACCCCACCTGTAGGGGGTGGGATAGAGGGTCATGTTTGGTGTTATTCGATAGGTTTTTGAAAAATATTAAAAATATATTTTTTGGTTTTTCATTTGAAAGTGAATTTCTCCGAGATATTAGAGCGTTTTTATAATTTACCTATGGTATTACAATAAATTGTTTTTTCCGATTATAGCGGCATCTATCCACAATTCGAAAAAATGTCTCAAATAAAAGTTGTTTACTTTTACATAAGAAATCAAAATCTGCAATAATAACTGGTGGTTTTTTTTTGTTATGGAATGGACTTTATGTCAATCAGCCAGTCTCAACATGACTACTATATCAAGAAGATTAAATATTTAAAGACCGTAAGTCCATAAAATATCAATAACGAAGAAAAATTAGTTCAGTAGCTGTTGAGAGGTAATTTATGTACTGAAATATAGAGATGGTATTAAGCTAAGGTACCTAAGCTAATTATAGCCTCCTTTCAACATCATAGGTGTGTTCAAAAACAATCTACAAAAAATTAATAACAATAACAATAAGATAAGAATAATAAAATAAGAATAATAATAAACAAGACGGTGAGGTCCTCAAAGTTCCATAGCAAGTTTTTTCTTTGTTTTTATCTTTCGCGGCTCCCTACTCAATTTGAAATCCGCCTTGCTATGGACTGTCCAAGTTGCTCACCATATTTTCTCTATATACATACATACACATATACAGTAGAACGTCGATAATCTGGACGTCAAAAATCCGGATTTGTATCTAGCAAAAATATCTGATTCTTTTAAAATAAATTAAGAACTTCGCTGCGAAAAACGAACCTCTACCGCAGTTCAAAAATATTTCACACATTTTTTTAAAAGCCCAAATAGTGTCTGATGTTTTTACTGTACACATGGTGGTATTATAAATTAATTACAATACAGTGTTTAAACATAAAAAAATGTTTTGATTAATTTCACCTCTAGACACTTTACTGTACAAGAGAAAACATAAAATTTTAAAACGTTTGTTGTACTTTAATGTGTATACTGGCCTTTTTTGAGGTAATTTCGATAATCCGGATAATTTGATAATCCGGATGAGGTCCGGTCCCAATTAATCCGGATTATTGACGTTCTACTGTACTTTTAATATATATATTTTAAACTGTCGGTTTCTATTTAAGATTTTAAAGTTACCCCCACCCCACCTCCAGGGGGTGGAGTGGGAGATTGCGTTTGGTGTCATTGGATAGATTTTTAAAAATTATTTAAAACGTGTTTTTCAGTTTTTCGCTCTAATGATTAGTTCGCGAAATATTCGACTGTTCCGCTACTTTTGGGACACGCTGTATACGGGATAGGTTGAGTGACATCCAAAAGCCATATTTCTACACAGGGTGTCTTAAACAAACAGAAAGTTAATAAAGAAAGGAATACTAATATAATAGTAAGGAAACAAGTAATAGAGCATGTATCTACTTTTGAATATTTGGGAAAAATAATAACAGATAATGGGAAAACCAACATGGCAATAAGTAATAAACTGAAGAAGGCTACTAACGTGTATTACTCTTTAAATAATACAATTTTTGGAAAGTCAAAAATAGACAACAAAACTTAACTCAGAATATACAGGGTGTCTCGAAAAGATTGGTCATAAATTATACCACAGATTCTGGGCTCAAAAATAGGTTGATTGAACTTCACTTACCTATATACAATAGTGCACACAAAAAAGTTACAGCCCTTTGAAGTTACAAAATGAAAATCGATTTTTTTTTCATATATTGAAAACTCTTTAAGATTTTTGATTGAAAATGGACATGTGACATTCTTATGGCAGCAACATCTTAAAAAAAAATTAAAGTGAAATTTGTGCACCCCATAAAAATTTTATGGGGGTTTTGTTCCCTTAAACCCGCCCAAACTTTTGTGTACGTTCGAATTAAATTAATATTGTATTACTATTAGTTAAAAACAATGTTTTCAATTTTTTGCCTCTTAGTACTTTTTCGATAACGTGTTTTTGTGTTTATAACGTGTAGTGTTTATCGAGATATTTTGAATATTTGTCGAATCCACCACATATTTGTATATGGTTAAGTACGATTATAGAGACTTGTTAATAATCTGAAAATTTATTTATAATTTACATTTTTATGTATATTTTGAAAAAGAAGCCATATCTCGATAAAAGGTGACTTATCAAAAAAATACTAAGAGACAAAAAAGTTTTAAAAACATATTTTTAACTAATGGTACCACAATAATAGTTTTATTGGAACGTACACAAACATTTGGGGGGTTTAAAGGAGCAAAACCCACAGAAAATGTTTATGTAAATGTATTAAAAAAGAAACCGCATCTCGATAAAAACTGGCTTATCCAAAAAATACTAAGAGACAAAAAAGTTTTAAAAACGTTGTGTTTAACTAATGGTACCACAATAATGAATTAATTGGGACGTACACAAAAGTGTCGGGGGTTTAAGGGAACAAAACCCCCATAAAATTTTTATGGGGTGGACAAATTTCACTATAATTTTGTTTTACGATGTTTCTGACATAAGAATCATACATGTCCGTTTTCAATAAAAAATCTCTAATAGTTTTCGATATATTGAAAAAAATCGATTTTCATTTTGTAATTTCAAAGGGCTGTAACTTTTTTTATGAGCACATTTGTACTAAGGTAAGTTAGGTTCAATCGAACTATTTTTGACCCCAGAATGTGCGGTATAATTTATGACCAATCTTTTCGGGACACCCTGTATAACAGCATAGTAAATCCGATAATGACATATGGGGCAGAAACATGAATGGTGCAAAAGAAACATGAATCAATGATAAATGCGACCGAGATGAAATACATGAGAAGAATAGCTGGAGTCACGAAGTTTGAAAGATTCAGAAATGAAGATATAAGGAGAGAGCTGGAACAAGAACTGATAATGAGGAAGATCTAAAACAAACAATTGAACTGGTTTGGCCACATACAACGAATGGAGCAAGAGACATAACAAAGAAGGTACATGAAGCCAAAATGGGAAACAAAAGAAAAAAGGGAAGGTCAAGGAACACATGGATGGACCAGATCCAGAATATAGGGGAAAGGAGACATATGAGTATGAGAGATATGAAGAACCTGGCCACCAATAGAAGCGCATGGAAGAAATGGATAATAAGAGGCGGAACCCGACATCCAAAGCCCTGATGGGCACTAAGGATTATGAGAACGAAGAAGTACATCTGCCATTCGTGTAACCTTCAAGCTCAGGAGTTTAATGTTAACAAGTACGTACGTAGCCAAGACTGACGACTTTGGGTGTCCTTTGAAGCGCAGTGGTGGCTAAGTTAGATTTGAAAAATTTCTGATGTCTATGCTGGGGATTGAACCCAGACTGTCCGGCTTGGCAAAGCCAGAAGTACCATAGGCACTGAGCTATGGCCACCCTGTACTGATCATTGGGTGTTTCTCTAAATATCAACATAGTCTAAATTTATTTTTTTTCTAAGTATGTAATAGATCATCTTTTGTATCTTCTTTTATTCTTTTTTAGTTGGTTTAGTTAATTTTTCCACTTATTCTCCTCAGATTTTTAAATTTGTAAATAGTGATAATAAATAATGTTGTGGTTTTTAGTGTTATATATACATACGGTTCTGCCTATCTTAAGGTCTTGTTTTACTAGATTGTGTCATTTATTTGAGTATTTTGATAGTTTAACATTGATTTGAAGTTAGTGTTGTAGTTATCCTCCTAAACTGTTCATAAACAGGGCTGCTTTATCCATTAGGCAATATAGGCAGTTGCCTAGGGCGGCAAATTGTGAGAGGGCGGCAAAAATACTGTACAAAAAAATATTTGTATATAAAAATTAAAATCGAATAACAAGTATGTATGTTCATCCATCAATGAAATAGAAGTGGGCATTCATTTCTAGAATAAAACAAATTGCATTCATAACAAAAATAAAACAAACATAGCATTCTGTTATCTTAACACTATTTATTCAAAAAGGACGGAAGTCATAAATTTAGTGATTATTAGGCCGCTGGCAGCTGGGTAAAGGCGAAGGGCCATTGAACACTTCAATATTGCACATTTTGCAGAAACTAAAGATTTGACTTGTCTACAGTAGGACATCCAGTTAGAGTTGGGATTTTAAAACTGTATTATTACAAGTAGATAAGGTTCGTGTCGTAGCACAGATATACTCCAGGGAAATAAGCAAGAAATATACCATGTTCGTGACCCTGAAATATCGAGGTAGCTGACTACTTTTTTAGTTATTGTTGACTGTTGACCTATAGGATGAAAACCTACATGTTTCCTGCCTAGGATCGCGACCGTTTTTTAATTATTAACATTTTAGTGCAATCAACGCGATTTTTTCCATTTTTTGCACTCCATTAAAAAGCTAAATAGTTGACCTAAAATTACAAAATTTATTTTTATTGAAAAACCTTCAAATTGACGATTTTTGAAACTGCTTCGTAAACTGCAAAATAACTGAAAATCGTTATTTATTATTAACTTTTACTAAAACTAACTTAGAACTGTAGTATTTCACTCAAAGTTGGGTATTGGGGTACATAACAAACCCTCAAAATTTGAGACAGATCCATTAATTAGTTTAAAAGTTATTCTATTTGATTATCCCAGAGAGCTTTGTTTTGATACAACAAATGACAGAAAATAATGAAGATAGGACAATTCTGCGTATGCCAAATGAAAGTAGAAAAGCGATATCAAAATGTATTAATAAAAGATAAAAAATTATCTAATATAGTAAAAAATCCTAGTTTATAAACATTTAGAATAACTTTAAAAATATTGTCCGTAGAAAACATCTTTTTACATATTCGAAAAGGTTATATTTTACTCGAATTTTTAAAAATGTAGTTCAAATGGTGACTAGTGATAATAAGTGAAGGGGGAGCTACTGCTTTGATTGCACTAAATTGTTAATAATTAAAAAACGGACGCTAACTCTAGACAGGAAATATGTAGGTTTTTATCCTGTAGGTCAACAATAACTAAAAAAGTTGTAAAAAATGCATGAGTTCAAAAACTAAAAAAGCAACTTAAAATTACTATCATTTTCTATATCTTGGGATCTACTCAATGGATTTTGACATTTCTTCTTTTAATTTGTATGTACTTTTGTGTACATTACAAATATGTTATTTGTCTAGATATTTATTAATTAATAAACTGTCTAATTTTTTTAAACAATTTTTGAAAAAATAATTTTTTCTCAAAACTATATTTTCTAATCATACTATCATTATTAATAGAAAAAGTTACGGTAGATATACTTTAATAAATAAATTATGTTCAATAAATAATTATTTAATAAAAATAATTTATTTATTAAAATATACTTTAACTTTTTTTGTGATCAATAATGATATGATTAAAAAAATAGAGTTTTGAAAAAAAATATTTTTTCAAGGAATGCTTAAACAAATTAGACCATTTATTAATTAATACATTTATAATAAAATTGCATATTTGTAATGTATAACAGAAATTACATAGAAATTTAAAAAAGATTAAATACAAATTAAATAATTGTTAATAATTAAAAAAAACGGACGTGAACTCTAGATACGAAACGGGTAGGTTTTCGTCCTATAGGTCTACAATCTACAATAACTAAAAAAGTAGTCAGCTACTTGAATATTTCAGTTATTATGAAAAAGGTGTCATAGTGTGAAGCAGCTTCAGTGAAATAACAGTAAAAAAACGGCCTACTTTATTCAGATGGACTTACCCAAGTTTTTTTTATGTATTTTGTCCCGTAGAACATTATAAACAAAGAACTTGAGGGATTACATAACAGCGATTCTTAGCAAAACATACCATTTTTTCTATTTTTTTGGGTCATTCTAAGCAAAAAATGTAAGTTTTTTCGTCGGATGCATAGTTTTCAGGATAAACGCGGTTGAACTTTCAAAATATCGAAAAATTGCAATTTTTGAACCCGAATAACTTTTGATTAAAAAATAAAATAGCAATTCTGCTTACCGCATTTGAAAGTTCATGTTAAATTATACCGGTTTTGATTATTTGCATTGCTAAAAATTAATTTTTTTTTATTGTTAAACAAAGCTATAAACACATAGTGCTTGAGTAATGTTTTCAATGCATCTCTCATTTAAAATCGAACGAGTAGGCGCGCCTACAAACAGGCAATGTTCATAAATACTTACATTTTGATATACTACATAATATACATGAGCAAACAACTAATTCTTTTTTAAAAAAAATTCTTTTAGGCTTTAGTTTTTTAAAAAGTCCTTTTTAAAGAATATCAGAGAGATTGCATGCTTTTTGTTTTAAGGATTATACACAAACAACCATATTCTAATTTGTATTTTCTATTTTATTTTCATTACTCTTACATTCCTTTACACTTTGTTCACTTTCGTCATTATCATCATCTCCTCCCGCAAATTCTTCATCACTCTCATTTTCTTCTTCTTTATCATAAGAATGTTTGCTCAATTTATTGTTTACCCAGTTTATCATGCACTCCTCCTCAACTTCTTTATCAATAATCGTTGGAAAAATGTATTCTTCTTTAAACTTCTGAACTTTATCTTCAACCTCATCCCAAGTTAATGTTTCATGTACACCATCAGCACCATATCTGTTGTTATACCTAAAAAATATAGATTTGTTTTGATAAGTTTTCTCTTAGAAAACTATAATTTGTTATTATAAATAACATTTATTAAGGGAAAGTAAAATCATTGAGGGAAAAGCACCAGAAGCCTTCTGTATGGTATACCATAATATAAAAAAGGAAGTATAAAAACTTCTTTTTGTAGTAGGTGTATTTAATTGTAAAAAATTAAAGTCGAATTAAAAAGTAGTGACATAATGTTAGTCCGTTCTTTAACGGTAAAATATTGCAAAACCTCTAAATTGTAAAGAACCGCTTGGATTGACATGAAATTTGGCAAACACATAGCTAACAAGTCAAAGAAAACAAGTGATATTGTGCCGATATGTGCTTTTGCCCTGGGGGTGGTTTTCACTCCCTCTTGGGGGTGAAAAAATTTTCGTCCAAAGAAAGTCAGGAAATGGATCAACTGGCTAATTTTAAGTAACTTTTGTTCTATAGAGTTTTTCACTAATTCAATACTTTTCGAGTTATTTGGCAGTGAATATGTTCATTTTTTCAACAAAATAACCACGCTTTTGGACGGTTTTTCGCAAATAACTCAGATAGTAAGTATTTTGTCGAAAAAACATTCTTAGCAAAAATATAGCCTGTAAAAAATTTTAAAAAATGGTGTATACATCACGTCTCTACACCTAGTAGAAGCAGAGTTATAGCTAATGAAAAATAGGTTCATATTCGTCAAATTCCAAATGAAATACTTTAACGTGAAATAACCAAAAATGAAGCACATTTCGGGGAAAACTCATTACAACTTATTTAAAGTGTTTAAAAAAAGCTTCATTTTTGTTTTATAAAAAAAATTTCTAGCATCAAAATTAAACAAGTTACGCTCAAAATAAAGTTAGTCCCTTTTGGTTTTGGTAAAAAAATCGAGAAAATCACCCCCTAATTAGTATCTTAAATGAACTTAATCGTTACGACTTCATAAGTTTCTTGACTCCTGTATATATTGTTTATATGATCTGTAAGTTTCATCGGTTCAAAGTCCTTATTATTGAAAGGGCTGTAGTTAAAAGGGGTTAAACGAGTCACTGATCACGAATGTATGCAAATTTAGAAACACCAAATCTTAATAAATTTTTGTCCAACAGAAAAACAAAAAATACATGATATTCAGAAAAGCAAATCTAACTTTTTTTGTTTTTCGAGATTTTTGGTATCTCTAACAATTTTAAAGTTATTTTGAAAAAAAGCATATTGTTGCAATTCTAGATGGGTTCAGGGATTAAGAGAATTGTTACTCTGTTTTAACAAGTTTATTAAAATTCCTAATAAACTAAAGTACAAAAATAAGTCCTCCAAAATTCAAACGTGACAAAAACAATTATTATGACAAAACTTCTAAATTGACAAATATATCTGTCAGATTCCTTATTAGTCTGACTTACTCCATCTACTTACACCTATGCTAGGTGATTTATAACACCGCCCCCTTCTTTCAGGCTGTTCGCCCCGAACAGTACCTAAATGGACCAGGTCGGTGGATTCTGCCCTTCATAAGGACACAGTCTCTCTAGGTGGACGACCTTCGGCTTACTTCGTGGCGTCAGTTGCACCCTATACACAAGGTCATTTATCTTCTTAATGACCAGGTACGGTCCCTCCCAGGGCCGCTGCAACTTGGGACTTAGACCTTTCCTTCTCGTTGGTTGGTAGAGCCAAACTGCATCACCTTCCTTGAAACTAACAGGTGTGGATTTCTTATCGAACCTAACCTTCATCCGGTCACTGGTGAGTTGTAGCTTGTTTCTGGCGAAATCGTGGACCTTAACCAGTCGATCCTTTAGACCGCTGACATACTCGGGAAGTGTCTCTTGACCCGCCTCTCCGTCTGGTACATTACTATGTAGGAGATCGATGGGAAGCCTCATCTCTCGACCAGTTAACAGCATTGCTGGAGTGTAACCAGTTGCATCATGTTGGGAACTTCGGTATGCTAGCAGAAACAGAGGCACCAGTTTGTCCCAGTCTCTCTGATTTTCGTCTACAAACAGGGACAGGTAGTTGTTGATGGTCCGGTTATGTCTTTCTACCATGCCGTCGGATTGAGGATGGAGCGGTGTTGTTCTGGTCTTCTTAATTCCTAACAAAGCCATCATGGTCTTCCAAACTGCCGATTCGAAGTTGCGCCCCTGGTCAGAATGAAGCAGAAGTGGAACACCATGTCGGGAAACGACATTCTCCAGCAGGGCTTCACCAACTGTGACTGCTTCTTGGTTGGGTAGTGCAACTACTTCAGGCCATTTGGAAAAATAATCCATAGCAACCATCAAATATTTGTTTCCTGATGCTGTCTCTGGAAATGGTCCCAAAATGTCTACAGCAACTCGTTCCCATGGAGTTCCAGTAATATATTGTTGGAGTTTTCCCCTAAGTCTTGTTTTGGGTCCTTTCTTGGATGCACACAGGTCACATCGTTTGCACCATTCTTCCACATCTTGCCGACAATGAACCCAATAATATCTCTCACGGACTCTGGCCAGAGTCCTATTGATTCCAAAATGCCCGCCGGAGCGACTATCGTGAAGTTCTGCAAGCACGTCCTTAACACATGACCTTGGGAGAACAACTTGGGGCACTGTTCTTGTTCCATCCGGACTCTCCCATTTACGAGTGATGATGTCATCTCGTAGACACAGGGAGTCCCACTGAAGCCAATAGCCCTTAACTGCTTGCCCATATTTTGCAATCTCCTGCCACTGTGGTCTAGCTCCGTGGTCCAGCCACTCCCGAACTATTTTTAGATCTGTATCTTCCTTTTGTTCAGCCTGAAGGTTTTCTAGAACTTCTTCGTCATTTCTATCCTCTATGGTTCTCAACTGTAGAATCTGGCCATCTCGTTCTTCTTGGCGGTCGCAGAATCGACAGTTCCTCCCGTTGCATGGTCTTCTCGAGAGACCGTCGGCATTCCCATGACTTCTTCCCGCTCTGTGACGAATTTCAAAATCATAAGTCTGTAGTTTCTCCAGCCACCGAGCTATCTGACCTTCAGGTGTCTTGAAATTGAGAAGCCATTGCAAGGCAGAATGATCGGTTCTTATCAAGAATTTTCTGCCATAGAGGAACGAATGGTAGTGTTCTACTGCTTTGACGACTGCCAATAACTCCTTTCTGGTGACACAGTAGTTTCTTTCTGCTTTTCCCAAAGTTTTGCTGAAGTATCCTATGACGCGTTCCTCGCCCTTATGTACTTGGGAAAGCACCGCCCCGATACCATTTTGAGAAGCATCTGTATCAAGCACGAAAAGACCCTGTTCTTTCGGATATGCCAGAATTGGAGCCGTAGTCAATTTATGCTTGAGTGTGGTGAAGGCAAGCTGGCACTCTGGTGTCCAGTCAAATGACAGTTTTCTCTCAGTCAGATTATGGAGAGGTTTGGCAATCTTACCAAAATCTTTCACGAAGCGACGATAGTAACTGCAAAGACCAAGGAAGCTTCGGATATCGTGTTTGTTTCTTGGTGTGGGCCATTCCTGTACTGCTTTTATTTTCGCCTGATCTGCTGCAATTCCTGAGGATGAAATTACATGTCCAAGGAAACTAACTTTTTCTTGGAAGAGCTCGCACTTTTTGGCATTTACTTGTAGGTGAGCGTTCCTTAGTCTGGTGAAAACTTCTTTCAAATTGGCAAGATGTTCGTCGAAATCTTTTCCGATGACCATAATGTCGTCGAGGTATACCAGACAGATTTTCCATGTAAGTCCTCTAAGTACTAGCTCCATTAAACGTTCAAACGTGGCAGGTGCATTACACAATCCGAATGGCATCACTTTGAATTGGTAGAGCCCATTTCCAGCAGAAAATGCGGTCTTCTCTCTGTCTTCAGGGTGTACTGCAACTTGCCAATAACCGCTTTTGAGGTCCACAGTGGAAAACCATTTCGACTCAGCCAAGGCATTAAGTGTATCATCAATACGGGGTAGTGGATAGCTGTCCTTCTTGGTAACGCTATTCAGCCTCCTGTAGTCGACACAGAACCGCGTTGAGCCATCTTTCTTGGTTACCAACACCACTGGAGAAGACCAGGGGCTACTCGACTCTTCGATGACATTCTCCTTTCGCATATCTTCAAGGATGGCAAAAGCTTCTTTTTGTTTTGCAAATGGAAGACGTCTTGGTGCCTGTCTTATGGGGTTGGAGTTGTCAGTGTTAATCCGATGTTGGACTAAGTCAGTGCGGCCAGTTATTTCTCCTTTAAAGAATATGTCACTTTCGTTGTTAATGAACTCTTCTGCTTTTTGGTATTCATCTTCAGATAGATGTCCCCATGACTTCTTAAGATTTTCCAAAATTTCAGTGGAGAGTTGGTGTGTACTGCTAGCTGTTGGCACGTTTTCTTCTATTCTGGTCACTCTTACAACTGGCTCGCATATTCCAAGCACTTGGCCCTTTTTGAAAGTAATTTTATTGCCATTCGGGTTGGCCACCCTTACTGGAACGGTCTGCTTATCCCCATCTACCAAACATCTGGCCACAATGACGCCCTCGTGAATCTGCTCGTCTGGCTCTAATAACATGGCTCCCAAGCCACCAGATGCATCAATTTGTGCAACCACGATCTTTTCACTGTTAGGAGGGATCTTCGTGTCTTTTGCTACTAACATCTTTAGCCCATTGTGCTGCTTTCTGGAGGATGACAGTAGAATTTCTTCATTGCCGACGACTAAGGTCCTGTGTCTGACATCTACAATAAACCCATGTTCGGACATAATGTCGACACCTAGGATGAACTCGTCTACGATGTCGGCTACTAGGACCACTACTTCTATCTCGATGTGTCCCAGCTCGATTTTTACGCAACTGTCCCCATAAACAGTAATGTTTTCGCCTGTCGCTGTCTCTAGTATGGGAGATTTCGATATTATTCGTGTAGATGACTGGTCCAGTAAACGTTTACTCATAACTGACCTAGTTGCCCCAGTATCGATGGTAAAACTGCATCTGTCGCCATTGAGAAGTCCATCGGCAACTAAGCTGTCACTACTTCGTCTTATTGTGGATATTGAGAATCTGGGAGCTTGGGACAGGTCAGCCAACGTGCGCCCCTTGACGTTGACTTCTTTTAGTTTTCCGAATTGCGTTGATATTGTGGAGCTTGCCTACTGTCCTCTGATCTTGTACGTTGTCTGCAATCACGTTGCAGGTGGCCTATCAATCCACAAAAATAACACTTTGGGCGCCCCTGACGTTTTTGCTTCAAAGATTCAGCTATTGGGCCAAGATATTTCTCGAATTGGGCGACCAACACCTGGGACAACGTATTTAGATCGCCTTCTTCCACTTCAGCAACACCTCTTATTTGATGGACTTTGCGTTGATGGCGGGACACATTCTTCACGGCTTCGTACTCCAATGCTGCGACAATAGCGTCCTTCAATATTTGGTAGCGTCCTCTTCCTAGTCGTAATGTTTGATGGAGGTCTACATCTCGCAGGCCATCAAGGAAACATTGGATGGTAAACTGGTGTAGAAACTCTTCAGGGGCTTCGGGCCAAGCGAGTCGTGCCATCTTTTCTACTTCTGCTCCGTATTCTTGCACAGATTCGTTGGAGCCTTGGATACGCACTTTTAGTTGGCTCTGGTATACTTGCTTCAAATATTGGCTGCCGTATCTTAGTTCTAGAGCCGATACGACAGTCTCATATTTCTTTTGTGCGTCCTCTGGAATGTTTTGGAGGATTTCTACAGCCTTACCTCGAAGTGCTAATATGAGAGCAGTTGCCTTCTGTTCATTTGTCCATCCATTATTCTGTGCAGCAGCTTCGAATTGTCTTCTATACACTGGCCAGGATATCTCGCCGTCAAATGTAGGAGGCTTAATTATTCCGTTGACAGGGGAACAAATCACTTCTGGTTTACCTTCAACTCTCAGTTTCTGGGACTTTTCAACCTCTAGGCGGATATTCTCAAGAGTTCTCGTTACCTCATCGTGCGTTTTTTCTACTAGGCCTCTTGTTACTTCAATCTTTTTAATCATGTCTTCTTTTGTCTCTTCGATTTCTTTTTTCATATCTTCTTTTGTCTCTGCGATTTCCTTTTTCATATATTCTTTTGTCTCTTCGATTTCTTTTTTCATATCTTCTGTACTCACTTTTGAAGTCTCTATTTTTGAGATAAGAGTCACGAGCAACTCTCTGTCTTCTAGACGACGTAAATTTTCTGTTTCTTTTTCTTCCTGCCGACGTTTGTCTTCATTTTCTTTTTCTTCCTGCCGACGTTTTTCCATGGCGGCAATCATGTCTCTAATTTCTTCCATCGTCTCGCTTCTTGTTTTCACCATATAAATTCTCTTAATCCCACTTTACTTCTGACACCAATTGTTGCAATTCTAGATGGGTTCAGGGATTAAGAGAATTGTTACTCTGTTTTAACAAGTTTATTAAAATTCCTAATAAACTAAAGTACAAAAATAAGTCCTCCAAAATTCAAACGTGACAAAAACAATTATTATGACAAAACTTCTAAATTGACAAATATATCTGTCAGATTCCTTATTAGTCTGACTTACTCCATCTACTTACACCTATGCTAGGTGATTTATAACAATATTTTTCAAAATTTAAATTTTTAAAAATTTTAATTTGAAACCAAATTTTTTCAAAAATAAGCACTTTGAATCGATGAAACTTACAGATCATATAAACACAACATAAGTAAAATAATTTGTGGAGCGGAAACGATTAATTTAATTTAAGTTGCTAATTAGGGGGTGGTCTTCCCGATTTTTTTTGCAAAAACAAAAGGGACCAATTTTATTTTGAGCGTAACTTGCTTAAATTTAATGCTAGAATCTTTTTGTAAAAACAGAAATAAAGCTTTTTTAAAACACTTTAAAAAAGTTATAATAGGTTTTCCCCAAAAAGTGCTTAATTTTTTGGATATTTCACGTCGAAATATACTATTTGAAATTTGGTGAATATGAATATATTTTTCATTGGCTATAACTCTGGTTCTACGAGATCCAGAGACCTAACGCGTACACCGTTTTTTTATTTATTTATAGGCTATATTTTTGCTAGGAACATTTTTTTCGACAAAATACTTAATTTTTGAGTTATTTGCCAAAAACCGTCTAAAAATGTGGTTATTTTGTTGAAAAATGAACATATTCACTTGCAAATAACTCGAAAAGTGTTGACTTAACGAAAAAGCTCTATAGAACAAAAGTTACTTAAAATTAGTCAGTTTACCCATTTCCGGACTTATTTTGGACATATATTTTTTCACCCCCAAGAAGGGGTGAAAGTCACCCCCAGGGCAAAAGCACACATCGGCACAATATCACTTTTTTTCTTTGACATGTAAGCTATATGTATGCCAAGTTTCATGTCAATCCAAGCGGTTCTTTAAAATTTAGAGCAAAAACCGTGAGAGAATGGACTATGTGGACCATTAAATATTTAACAAAAAGGGAAATCGAAATAAAAGAGAAAAATTTCGCTTTTAGTTGAGTACAAACCAGTACAGAACCAAAATACTCAAAATTTAAAAATTACATACGAAAGCTGCACTGGGTACCTTTAAAAAATTGATTTTTGTCAATAGGACATTATGATCACAAGATATTAAATTTTTACTTTCGAGTTGATACAAATTTTAACGAAAAATTGATTTCACTCGTGTAACTGACATTCAAAATTACCGGTCGCTTCAAGCGTTGTTTCTGAGAGAACGATTCATTCTACCCAAATTTTTGTTCAAAATTCTCACAGTTACTTGTTTGAAACATTTTTTTTATATGGTGTACAGACTCTTGGTAAATCTGTATTTTCCATATTCCCCTCTACATGGGAGGGTTTTAGGGGAAGCCATGGGTTAGGAGTGACAAACTTTTTTGTATCTTTTTTCGAGTCCAAAAAATTAACATTTCTTAGAAAAATTCAGCTTGTTCATATTATTTTTAGAGGTACCTACAGAGGCATTGTCGTCTCTCAGACAATACTTCTTCTCCTTTCTCGGGTTCCGCCTTTTATCCATTTCTTCCAATAACTTCTATTGGTGGCCAGGTTCTTCATATCCCTCATACTCATGTGTCTGCTTTCACCTATATCCTGGATCTGGTCCATCCATGTCTTCCTCGGCCTTCCCTTTTTTCTTTTGTTTCCCATTTTGGCTTCATGTACCTTCTTTGTAAGTCTTTTTTGCTCCATTCGTTGTATGTGTCCAAACCAGCTTAATTGTTTGTTTTCGATCTTCCTCATTATCGGTTCTTGTTCCAGCTCTCTTATATCTTCATTTCTGAATCTATCAAACTTCGTAACTCCGGCTATTCTTCTCATGTATTTCATCTCGGTCGCGTTTATCATTGATTCATGTTTGTTTTGCACAATCCATGTTTCCGCCCCATATGTCATTATCGGATTTACTATGCTGTTATATACTCTGAGTTTAGTTTTGTTGTTTATTTCTGACTTTCCAAAAATTGTATTATTTAAAGAGTAATACACGTTAGTTGCCTTCTTCAGTTTATTACTTATTGCCAATTCCGTTTTCCCATCATCTGTTATTATATTTCCCAAATATTCAAAAGTAGATACGTGTTCTATTACTTGTTCCCTTACTATTATACCTATTAGTATTCCTTTCTCTTTTCTCATCTTCATTTATTATCATAAGTTTTGTTTTGTTGAGATTCATTTCCATTTTTAATTTCTGTATCTCTTTTTGCCAAATATCTATTAGTTTCTGCATTTTCTCTACTGTGTCTGTCTGTGATTAAAACTATATCGTCAGCGTATATGCTTCTTTTCATGAGCATTTTTCAGTGCGTCACAAATGATAGAAAAAAAGGTAAGTCCGTGATAATATACATTTGTAACATTTATTCTAACGTTCTTCTGAAGCTATTTCCTTGTGGCATTTTTATGATTTATTATTTTTATGGGAAATAAGCCACAATTAAAATGAAAAAATAATTTTATTAACGTTTCGACGCCCAAATCGGGTGCCGTTGTCAAAATACAAAATATTACTTTAAAATTGTAAAATTTAAAAATATTTATTCTAACATGACACTTTAGTTAAATCTGACAGTTGTCAAATTTTATTTGCAGTTTGGCATAAAAACAAATCAATTGTGTTTATTGCATTTATAAAATGGTATTTTCTTTGATTTGTATAGTCTTATAAATTGTACAGATTATGTTCGTAGATATATTATATAATTCGTAAATCATTTTTTTTCGATTATAGCGCCATCTATTGACAACTAGAATAAATGTTATAAATGTCACCGACGAAATGTAATCACCGACGTGCGTTTTTTTCAGTCACATACAATTTAATGCGTTAGAAAGAAATCGAAAAACTGTGACGTACTGAAAGATCCTCATGAGAAAAAGCATAGAAGGGAGTTGATCTTTATTGCATTTAAGTTTTTATATCCTACTATGTATTGAAGGTTTCTTGTTTGATCTTTGGTATTTTTGATTAAAGTATCCATGACTATTATAAACAAGAGGGGGTTAGTCCATCTCCTTGTTTAATTCCCTTATCCCATTTAAAAGTGCCTGATCTTTCTCCATTTATTTGTACTTAGCCGTCTACTTCCGTATTATATAGATTTTATGACTTTTATCATCTTTTTTGGTATATTATAGCTTTCCAATATTTTCCACATTATTTGTTTATCGTATCAAATGCCGCCTTCACATCAATCAGACAATACGACTAAAGAAATAATTCTTTAGCAGATATCACTTAACATGAAATTCTTACATTTGTCCATTAAAAAATGTTCTCAAGACAAACTTCTCAATGCTTTAACTTTACTTCTCAAGTTAATAGCACAAAATATGTAGCATAATATTCTCAACAATTATCTAAACATAAAATATTTGGTGAAAAATGACGATGCCTATAATAAGGAGAATCATAGCAAAGTCATATACCGCCGGTCCGGAATAAGAATTGCAAAAAGCCAAATTTCTCAGGAGAACAAAAAACGATTTTTAAATATTTAAAATAGGGATTAAATGAGGAGTAATCGTCCAGGAGCATCGGTATGGCGTTTATTCTTACAATGATGGCTTTTATTTTTATCCCTATTGGTTCGAATCTCATTATCTTAATTTAATCCCCCCATTTTCAGCCCTCCTAGACCTGGATCCCGCGTAAGAAAGAAAAGTTGATTAATAGCAAGCTGAAAATTTGTTAATAGCTTAACGGTGTCTAGTCGGACAAACTTTGATGCACGGGAACACTGGAACAAGGGAAGTTTTAACTGTCGAGCATGATAAACGTGTCGTCCTGACAAGTTTATGATTGTGAAAAATAGCAAGTTGTTTTTAAGTTTATATAGCCAACGTTATGTAATATATGAGAAAATGTTTGTCCGACAAAAATGTTGGGCATTTTAACGAGTCCGACACGTAGAACATGTCACATCACAGGAATTATGTTGGTGAAGAATAGCAGTCTGATTTTTGCTTGAGAGTTTAATAAAAGGTTAAAAAAGCAATTGGAAGTTCTGTCCGACAAAATTAATGGGAAGTTTTCGTGGTCGGACATTCTAAACAGGTAAGATATAGACAAAAATGCTGGTGATAAATAGCTTTCCGACAAAGACGAAATTTAATTAAGTAAATTATTCCTTACCATGAATGACTGTTGTCGGAAAAAAATAAGGGGTAGATTTTGTAGTCGGACAATTTAGAAAAATAATTTTTGAAATTTCAATAAGGGGTGATTATTCTATGTCAAAAGTACCTGCAATCAATTACAATCGATATCTTTCGATTTATCTCAACATCATTTAGATACATCACTGTAATACATATATAGTAGATCAGGCAAATTATATTATGGATTGAGTGGTCTAGCTATCTTTGTCTGTCACATGCGCGGGATCGCTTGGTTAAAAGAGATAGATAGACCACCTATCGACTTTTTGCACTGTATTCCCTGTCTACCCTTATGTCTATGAGTACATTTCCATTTAAGAAAAACTGTCACTTTTGACAATAATTCATAATAAATTGCAATCGTAACTTCAAATTTAAACTAATCGATTTATTTTGGCAGAAAATTATCTCTAGCCATGTGACATATTAATTACATTATTATTTCATTTGTAGAAAGTTGAGAAAAATTACGTTATACGATTTTAGTAATAATTTATTTAGGTACCCTTTTTCAATCAAGCAAAGCATTATAGCACGTAGAATGATATTCAATAGAATTTTCACAATTATCTGGCAACTGAATCTCATTGAATTGATGACCAAGTATTTACTAACTTTGTTCGAAAATTACTCAAAAATGTTCCGTTGAATTGTTTCACTTTTGATTTGGCGACTTAAAATTTAAACTGTTGACACTCAAAAATAGACACAAAAACACTCCATAGTTAATATAAATTTTAATTTCCAACACACGTGGCAAACAGAAACTCAGAGACCATGTACTTTCAAATACTACTTTGTATAGCACAAAGTGTCACACTGACAAATGCAGCGTTCTAATACATACTTCTAAGCATAATGTGTCATATTTACGTCTATTCTTATAAGCACCGAAGTTTTAGACTCTTCACATTTTTCAATGTCGTTTACAGGGTTAAGATTTGAGTATGGAAAAAAATGTATACAACGTTTTTTGTAGGAAATTTTCCGTACTTTCTGATGCGCCTAATTAGAAAACCCTAAGAGATTGCTTTCACATGTTCCTTGCCATTTTTTATTGTCATTTTGAGAATATCTAGAACAAACTCCATCCAAAAAAATAATTGTTTTGCAATATATACATGCATTGATACTTACCTCACTGTTTTTGGAGTGTGCATGTATATGTATGCACATGCAAATATGTGTATATAAATAATAATGTACAACTAAAATAGCTTTATCAATATGTGACTAAGTCATTCTGAAAAAATGTTTTTTATTTATTTCCTTCGATTTGCCCAAACTTTTTGTCCGACATATAACTTTTTGCGTTACAAAATATAATTTGTACATAAACAAATCAAAATTAGCTTGCTATTTATCACCAACATTTTTGTTTATATCTTACATGTTTAGAATGTCCGACTAGGAAAATTTCCCATTAATTTTGTCCGACAGAACTTCCAATTGCTTGTTTAACCTTTCATTAAACTCTCATGCAAAAATCAGACTGCTATTCATCACCAACATAGTTCCTGTGCTGTGACATGTTCTACGTGTCGGACTCGTTAAAATGCCCAACTTTTTTGTCGGACAAACATTTTTTCATATATTATATATAACGTTGGCTATTAAATAAACTTAAAAACAACTTGCTATTTTTCACCATCATAAACTTGTCAGGACGACACGTTTATCATGCTCCACCGTTAAAACTTCCCCTGTTCCAGTGTTCCCGTGCATCAGTGTTTGTCCGACTAGACACCGTAAAGCTATTAACAAATTTTCAGCTTGCTATTAATCAACTTTTTTTTTTACGCGGGATCCAGGTCTATCCTTTCAGTTGCGTAATTCTTTATCTAACATTTTTTAAATATTTAAAAAGCGATTAAATAAAGAGTAACCGTCTGGAGCAACGGTGTGGCGTTTATTCTTACAATGATGGTTTTTAGTTTCATCCCTATTGGTTCGAATTTCATTATTTTAATTTAGCCCCCCCCCCCCCCCCCATTTTCATCCCTATCTACAGTCGCGTCATTCTTGATCTGAAACAAGCTCTAAAATGGTGCGTATTTCAATAACGACGCAACTACCCTGTAGTGGCTCAACACATACAGTTGAGTCCCTTAATCTTTACCCGTGCGTCATCATTTAAAACATACGAAATAAGTCGATGATAAGTCGGAAATTGAAATTTACTAAACGCAACAGCAAGTGACTTGTTGTTGGGTTTAGTAAATTTCAATTTCCGACTTACAATCGACTTATTTCTTATGCTTTAAATGATGACGCACGGATAAAGATTCAGGGACTCAACTGTAATTACAGTTCTGTCGCTTTTGTATAATCTGTACACAGTATTTTAGAAGTTAATCACGCAATAAACAGGAATTGACAACATTTGCAGTTACGTCATTCTTCTTCCGAACCGGCGATATGTACTTAATGAAATGAAACATTGTTAAAATATCTTACCTGTCATAATGTACATATTCGAGGACAAGTCCCAATCCAGGTGCTCTAGGAATAATAACCTTGTCAGATTTGAACGACTCCTTTATAATATCTTCCGTAGCTAAACCTCTAATAATTGCTAACAGACAACCCACCATTTTTCTAATTTGATGCAACATAAAACTCTGTCCATGGACTTTTAAAATTGCAAATTCCACCTCTTTCCTAATAAAAGGTTTCTCACATACGAAGGACTTCATATACCTGTTAGCGCTGGGATCGTTGTGCTTCTTTTTTGAGGTGTAATTATGGAAGTTCTTTGTGCCTAGATAGTTTTCTAATATAGTATTTATCTTTGTAAATGTTTCATCGTCAAGACGGAAATCTTTTTGGGAAACTTCCTTATCGTGAGGAGCAAACGCTACTGTTGGTATTAAATAGATGTAGCTACGACCATCGCATTGAGATTTACTGTTAAAGCCTTTGGTGACTCTTTTGTAATTGAAAACTCGGATGACTTCTGGAAGTTCAGCATTGATTTGGTTTAAATCTATGTTTTCTTTTAACTTTAGAGACACTACTTGTCTAGCTGCAGAAACTCCTAAAATGGCACAACATTATTTTGGTGATTCGAGAAAAAAAAAAGGGTGAAAATGGTTTTGTCATTGACCAAAGTTGTCCAACTTTTTTATTTAGATGTTCAATTTTTAAAGTTACTTTTATAAATTACACTTTTACTCAACTTTGGTAAAACTATATCTACAGTGTTAGATAAATACTCAATACCTACTTAATTAACTATATGTACTATCGAATTATGTGGATGGCCCACTCTGGTTTACTAGACACAAATTTCAATAAAAACTCTGTTTTTCGTAAATTCGGTGTCTTAATTGTTCATCATCTTTGGCTTCCCAGTCTCCATGATAAACCTTCCTAGACAGTAAGGCTTCCTTCCTTGCTTACTAGCCTGTGATAAGCTTTTGGAGGATTATTGTTTCTGGGAACAAAGGATATGTGGTATTGTTGAAGCCAGTTTTGGGTATCTCTTAAGTAATGGCATGATGCTCGGTCTGTCCAAAACATAATATCACCATTATAGTCGGTTCGCTAAACTCAGACACAACTGGCTAGTGATTTTAGTCTGTAATTTTTTTTGCCAATTTTGCCAAAATTAGCAAAATTACTAACTATTTAGTAATTATTAACTATTTAGTAATTATTTTTTTGCCAATTTTACCAAATTGGCAAAATTACTTACCAAAATCACTAGCAAGTTGTGTCTGAGTTTAGCGAACTGACTATAGCATGAGGTTTGTGGATAAACTGAAGCAATTTGGAAAGGAAGTTATATAGTCCTGGATCCAATGTACCAAAAAAAGTTAATTAACAGCAAGCTGGAAATTGGTTAATAGCTTAACAGTGTCTAGTCGGACAAACTTTGATGAAGAGAACACTGGAACAGGGGAAGTTTTAATTGTGCAACAGGTTACAGGTTTCAAACATCAGACTACGAAAATGTCCCATGTATTTTGTCAGACAGAACTTCCAATTGATTTGTTACCCTTTCATTAAACTCTCATACAAAAATCAGACTGCTATTTATCACCAACATAATTCCTGTTATTGAAATGTTCTACGTGGCGGACTTATTAAAATGCCCAATATATTTGTAAGACAATTTTTTTTTCATAATAATTATATAAAGTTTGAAAAAAGACTAAGTTTTCACTCTAATGGCATATAAAACAACATAATGCTATTCTACATCCCACCAGAATGAAAACAATGGGAACCTTCTCTGGTTACACCTCCGAGGCTTCTACAATTTGCAAGCCATACGGATGCTGAGACTAAGGAAGATGAGGGAATTCTACAATTTACAATTCACGTCCCATCTGCTCAGCGCGGTAAAGTTCCAACGAGAATGCTTCCCTTCATACTCCACACAGAGTAAATGTAAATCAAAAATGAATAACCATTTTCAATTTCGTTGCAAAACGAAAACATAGCCGAACCATATTCTAGTCCAATCAGAGAGTGCCGCAAGCACCCCTACCGGTTTCGAAACTTATTACTCTCTCATCAGGAGGCACATATGCTGCTCTCCCCGATCCAACCAAAACAAACCCCAGCATGCAGTCCCGGATTGCAACTAACGAAATGGCATAGATGCCCTAGCGGCAACTGCTTGCAAAAAGACTAAGTTTTCACTCTGATGGCATATAAAACAACATAATGCTATTCTACATCCCACCAGAATGAAAACAATGGGAACCTGCTCTGGTTACACCTCCGAGGCTTCTACAATTTGCAAGCCATACAGATGCTGAGACTAAGGAAGATGAGGGAATTCTACAATTTACAATTCACGTCCCATCTGCTCAGCGCGGTAAAGTTCCAACGAGAATGGTTCCCTTCATACTCCACACAGAGTAAATGTAAATCAAAAATGAATAACCATTTTCAATTTCGTTGCAAAACGAAAACACAGCCGAACCATATTCTAGTCCAATCAGAGAGTGCCGCAAGCACCCCTACCGGTTTCGAAACTTATTAGTCTCTCATCAGGAGGCACATATGCTGCTCTCCCCGATATAAAGTTTGCTATTGAATAAACATAAAAACAACCTGCTAGCTTTCACAATCATAACCTTGTCAGGATGACACGTTCCACAATTAAAATCATGTTCCACAATTAAAACTTCCCCTGTTCCGGTATTCCTGTACATCAAAATTTGTCCAACTATACACCGTTAAGCTATTAACAAATTTTAAGTTGGCTATTAATCAACTTTTTTTGGTACGCGGGATCCAGGGCTAATAGCACTGACTGTTCAAAGCTTCATCCCTCACTTTTCCCACAAAATGTTGGGATACACTCTTGTTATCTGGATTTTATTTGAAAATTTCGCTTTATGTTTTTATTTATCATTGTCAGGACATTCCTCTACATTGTCCATATAAATTCCATTGTTTCCCTTCATTTCAGAATAACTGAAAGTGAAATACTTTTCGTCATCTAAAATAATGATTTTTTCATTGGCAAAGTATACTCGCCTCAGTTGACAATCGCATCTAGATATACAAAGGAGTAGTGCTTGAGATTATTTGAGGCGTTTACATCTATTTTTATATATAAGACAATTCCTCCTCAATTCCAACGATATTGTAAGAATATTTATATCTCTAACCTCTGTGCAGTAAATGCGTGTGGTCTTCCACTTTTTGGCAAATTCAGACATGGTATTTCTCGCGTGGAATATTTTCATTCTTCAATATTTGACAGATTTCAGCTTTGGGTACCTGCCCAACCAACTTGTAGATACTTTTTCTTATTTCTAATTTGTACAACATGTTTAAACAAGAAATTCAAAATAAATACCAGTAAACAAACTTTTGTTTCCAAAGACAACTTGATATTATTTTGTTTTTGTTAAAATCAAAGACAGTGAACTTTATGTCAAAACTTTTAGGACATAAGTTATAATCATTTTAATCTTCTTGATATAAATATAAAGGGCAGGTTCTCACTTGTCAGTTTCGCTGAAGCAGTCTAACTGATTCTGTGATACTGAACAAATAATGAACATGAGAACACATTTTCATTTTAAATGATCAGTATATTCATACTTTCAGTTAAAGTGAAAACCAGTTCTACTTTTTATCATTTTTGACTAATCACAATCGCTTGATGAATTAGAAACTGAAGCGCGAGAACATAAATTTTGTGCCAGCAATTTTGGAGCAATTTTTTGCAGAATCTCTTGAAATTTGTCTTCGTTCTTAAGTGGTTTGTATATGAATCACAATCTTCCAAAGCTAATTCTTTCAATATAGTTTCACTAGCACCCCATATTTTTCTGCAACATATCCAGGACCTGACCCACCATCTACGACTTTTCTTTTCTTTTAATTAACTAGAATATTTTGTAATCCATTTACTAATTATTGTAATCATAATTCGCGAACAGCTGGTCTCAATTTTTTTAACCATTTTCATTACCACTATATAAAATGTTTGGACTAACGCGTACTGAATGTAGCAAAATATGAAACGTGTGAATGTAAATGTCGCTTTTTATTTCTCATTATTAATGAATCAGTCAGACTGCCTCAGCGAACAGACAAGTGAGAATTATTCGCCTTTAGTCACGTTGTGACTGGCCGATTGACATAAGTCCATCCCATTAAATAAAAAGTTATAATCATAGATGTACTAGACATTGGTATTCTTTCTCCAATTGAATGGGTCCACCCAATAAAGTTTTAAGTACCAGATTATTCTTTTTTAAAAAATTGAACAAAAAGTTTTAAAATTATAATAATGCTAAAGGACATCGCACACATCTTATGGAAAATATAATGTCACTCAAAGTCAATAAAATTTATACGAATAGATTCGTTTTAAATTAACGGTCAATTCTTATCATTGCACCAACTCTTAATTATGATTAATTACGGCGCAAATTGCAATTAAAGTTTATCGAAATCACATTTTTTGAGTTCATAAACGTGTCAGTTATAATCACTATTGCTCTGGGTGCTATTCAAAACAGCTTAAACCCCGCTGGGCCTAAGCGGATTAGTGAAACTATTATAATAAGATGCTTAATAGCCCGAGAAGATTTATGAAGTTACCGATAATCTGGGTATTTTAAAATATTTTTTCTCTCTCTAACTTATGTACCTACCCATTTGATTTCAGATTGATTTATATCAATTTCTGCTCTTATTATTGAAAATTAAGAGTTGGCGCAATGATAAGAATTGACAGTTAATTTGAAACGAATCTATTCATATAAATTTTATTGAATTTGAGTGACATATTTTCCATAAGATGTGTGCGATGTCCTTTATACATTTTAAGGGTTAGTAGTACAGTTTGTAACTAGCTACTGTGTACTGTATTGCTAACCCTTAAAATGTATAAATTTAACATTTTTTGTTTCATTTGTTAAAAAACGAATAATGTGGCACTTACAACGTTATTCGGCAGACCCATTCAATTATTCTACAATGAACAACTTGTACTCATAAAATTAAAGCTTTATGTACCTAGACAAAATGATAATAAAGAGGAAACTTCCATCTTCTGGACAACACACTTGAACAAAGCTAAGTGTTAGAAGAAATATATTAAAAACACATAAAGTGTTAAATTTTCTATACTATACCTACCTACTATGAGTGAACTAAAAAGGCAAACAACCGGAGAGTTATAAAGCATGAATATATTTCTATTCAAAGCCTGTTTCTTCCTACTACTTAACACCTTGGCCGCATTTAGAGATATTATGTCAATGCAGTCAAACGTTGGTGTAATACGAGGTCTATTTGTCCTGTAACACAGCCAAGGTGTTTAATAGGCCTAGATATTGCCAAATAAATCACCAAATTTAAAGACAATTTGGATGCGTTCTGTCTGCACTTGGAGGGGCGGGGAGGGGAGGGGGGATAGCGTACTTGCGACGGCAATTGTCTGTAGTTTACGGACCGCTTAGCTTATTTAGGGTATTCTGCGTGTTTGCACTGTAAACAGTTGGCTTCGTGCGGGTAGTCAGTGTTAAACTTCGTCTCACTTACCGCGTAAAGTTTGAGATCGTAAAATTCTAAATTGAGCAGACAAATATGGGTCGAAAAAACACACAAAAGAGAAGGTTTGTGATTTAACATTACTGGAGAAAGGGGACTCTGTAATTACCGTAGCATGTGATATTGGTGCTTCAACAAAGGCTATTTATAACCTGAAACGTTTGAAGCGGATTAGTGAAACTATTATAATAAGATGCTTAATAGCCCGAGAAGATTTATGAAGTTACCGATAATCTGGGTATTTTAAAATATTTTTTCTCTCTCTAACTTATGTACCTACCCATTTGATTTCAGATTGATTTATATCAATTTCTGCTCTTATTATTGAAAATTAAGAGTTGGCGCAATGATAAAAATTGACAGTTAATTTGAAACGAATCTATTCATATAAATTTTATTGAATTTGAGTGACATATTTTCCATAAGATGTGTGCGATGTCCTTTATACATTTTAAGGGTTAGTAGTACAGTTTGTAACTAGCTACTGTGTACTGTATTGCTAACCCTTAAAATGTATAAATTTAACATTTTTTGTTTCATTTGTTAAAAAACGAATAATGTGGCACTTACAACGTTATTCGGCAGACCCATTCAATTATTCTACAATGAACAACTTGTACTCATAAAATTAAAGCTTTATGTACCTAGACAAAATGATAATAAAGAGGAAACTTCCATCTTCTGGACAACACACTTGAACAAAGCTAAGTGTTAGAAGAAATATATTAAAAACACATAAAGTGTTAAATTTTCTATACTATACCTACCTACTATGAGTGAACTAAAAAGGCAAACAACCGGAGAGTTATAAAGCATGAATATATTTCTATTCAAAGCCTGTTTCTTCCTACTACTTAACACCTTGGCCGCATTTAGAGATATTATGTCAATGCAGTCAAACGTTGGTGTAATACGAGGTCTATTTGTCCTGTAACACAGCCAAGGTGTTTAATAGGCCTAGATATTGCCAAATAAATCACCAAATTTAAAGACAATTTGGATGCGTTCTGTCTGCACTTGGAGGGGCGGGGAGGGGAGGGGGGATAGCGTACTTGCGACGGCAATTGTCTGTAGTTTACGGACCGCTTAGCTTATTTAGGGTATTCTGCGTGTTTGCACTGTAAACAGTTGGCTTCGTGCGGGTAGTCAGTGTTAAACTTCGTCTCACTTACCGCGTAAAGTTTGAGATCGTAAAATTCTAAATTGAGCAGACAAATATGGGTCGAAAAAACACACAAAAGAGAAGGTTTGTGATTTAACATTACTGGAGAAAGGGGACTCTGTAATTACCGTAGCATGTGATATTGGTGCTTCAACAAAGGCTATTTATAACCTGAAACGTTTGGCTGCAACGTTTCACTTGATAAATAGCCTCTCTTGAAGCACCAATATCACGTGATACATTAATTATGGAGTCCCCTTTCTCCAGTAATGTTAAAGAACTAACCTTCACCTCTTTTGTGAGTTTCTTTCGAATCATACTTGTCAGTTCAATTTTGAATTTGACGATCTCAAACTTTACGCGGTAAATGAGACGAAGTTTAACACTGACTACCCGCACAAAGCCAACTGTTTACAGTGCAAATGCGTAGAATACCCTAAATAAGCTAAGCTGTCCGTAAACTACAGACAATTGCCGTCGCAAGTACGCTATCCCCCCTCCCCTATCCGCCCCTCCAAGCGCAGACAGAAGGCATGCAAATTGTCTTCAAATTTGATGATTTATTTGGCAATGTAACGATTTTTTTGCCGGCACTGTATTACCAATATAATGTTATTACCTTTGTCTGTCCTTGCAGCTCTTTGGAACTGCATATTTTGCACTTGTTGGTAGCAATCTTCAGTTATTAGATGTGTTTTAAAGAGAGCATTCAACAAATCCTCTTCAATAGTCTTGGTATTTGGATTCCGTTGCATACCAAAGTAATTATTGCCCGAATAACCTAATAAAAGACAAAATTTCCTACGTTTTATTTTATCTTTTTCCATTTCTTGGTCTTCATCCAGTTTCACCCTTTTCGGATCTTCGGGTGTTTCTCTTAAACTTTCACCCTTATCCCTCCGCCTTTCTTCCCATTGTCGTTTCTTGGTACGTCCATCGTATTTGTTCTTTTTAAAGGGTTTAGGTTCCATTGAAGGAAAAATACTTGTTATCGGCAATTGTGGACCTTTCGATAGAAAATCAGCTTGTGAAAAGAACCTGCTAATGTTTTTAGTAATTCTAAAAAGCATTACCTTACTATTTTAAGGTAGATATAATTTAAAATAAGATCAAATAAAATTCTTATAAAGTTGAGAAAGATTTTTACCATGTTTATTTAAAAACCTTTTATAGGTTATGTGTCAACACTGTCAGCCGCCATGATTCTTCGTTTTCGTGGCAAGATTATTGTCAAAGAACAATTAAGCACACAGCTACTAAAATTCGTTCCCGTTTAAAAAAATACTAAATTTTTCAAAATTCTTTTATAGCCTAGTAACTGGCCGATTTGGGATGTAATTTTCAAAGTCAACTACGAATTGCATGAAAATTTGGATTAAGTTCTACTTACCCTCCACTTCAAAGTTGAACTTGTGCCGTTCAGATCAAAAGTCAGATCAGTAGACAATCATAGAAAAAAGTGTTGTGTGATTTGGTAGAATGCGATCTTACCCTTCAAAAAATATGTCACGTATTTCAGCACCTGGAAAATTGGAAGGATACTACAAATCTGGCCTCCACATAAGTGGTCTGTAGCTTCGACATGATAGGTGTGAAATTTTAAACGTTCTTGCTGTCGATTGGATAGGAAGGGTAGCGTTATCTAGCCTCCATACGGTACTTCCAATATTTAATATTAGGGAGTTTTTGTTGCTACGTAACGTACGCATCTCCGTATACGTAAAGCAACTAACGTGTCGTAGAGGATGAATGTTAAAATAGGTAGTTTTTGTAACTGCCTTAACGTAACGTAAAGCAAATCGTAAAGTCATTTTTAAATTCCGTTGACATTTAAAAAAATAAAACAATGTTCACACAATATACAATTAATATACAAATGTAAAAAAAGATAAATGAATGATGAAATTGTATGGTTTTAATTGCTTCTATTTAAATATAAAAATATTATTTTTCCTTAGGTTAAAATTGTTTTATTTTTGTTTATACCTACTTTTTAGTTGTAAATTATTGTATACCTACATCAGAATTCCAGTAGGTATAGTGTAAATAGTGTGGTAATATTTGTTTGAAAATTTTACTGAAACTAGGTCATTTGTTTATCTAGTTATTAATTGTGGTGATCACTGTATTTCTTAAATTAATACAAGATTTGTTTGTTTTGCTTTATTAATAGACAACTTAAAAACAATAAAATTTTAAATCTATATGAAGCTCCAATTTCCAATTACAAACACAGAATAATTTTACTCAAATAGACTTAGGGCCGGTACTTTATGTCTCCGTTAACAGCCGGTTAGTTAACCGGGGTTTAATCGGGACAGAAATATATGCATAACATAGACATAAACGCAATTATACTTATTATTATATTCATAAATAATTATAATGATAATTATAATTGCTTTTATTACAACGCAAGAGGCTCTATGAGGTACTTTTCTGTCCCGATTAAACCCCGGTTAGCTAACCGAGGTTTAACCGGGACATAAAGTACCGGCCCTTAACCAATAACCAATATAACCTTAAAATGTTTATAAACAGGTAGTACGCTGATGAAATGTTCATTTGGTAGGTAATCGGGCAAGATCCTCGTGTGCATTCGGTGACTTTCGGCTCGATAGGGATGCGTATGGGAGAGATTAGGGAGTTTTTGTTGCTACGTAACGTACGCATCTCCGTATACGTAAAGCAACTAACGTGTCGTAGAGGATGAATGTTAAAATAAGGTAGTTTTTGTAACTGCCTTAACGTAACGTAAAGCAAATCGTAAAGTCATTTTTAAATTCCGTTGACATTTAAAAAAATAAAACAATGTTCACACAATATACAATTAATATACAAATGTAAAAAAAGATAAATGAATGATGAAATTGTATGGTTTTAATTGCTTCTATTTAAATATAAAAATATTATTTTTCCTTAGGTTAAAATTGTTTTATTTTTGTTTATACCTACTTTTTAGTTGTAAATTATTATATACCTACATCAGAATTCCAGTAGGTATAATGTAAATAGTGTGGTAATATTTATTTGAAAATTTTACTGAAACTAGGTCATTTGTTTATCTAGTTATTAATTGTGGTGATCACTGTATTTCTTAAATTAATACAAGATTTGTTTGTTTTGCTTTATTAATAGACAACTTAAAAACAATAAAATTTTAAATCTATTATGAAGCTCCAATTTCCAATTACAAACACAGAATAATTTTACTCAAATAGACTAAACCAGTAACCAATATAACCTTAAAATGTTTATAAACAGGTAGTACGCTGATGAAATGTTCATTTGGTAGGTAATCGGGCAAGATCCTCGTGTGCATTCGGTGACTTTCGGCTCGATAGGGATGCGTATGAACCTAACGTACCAGCCCGTAACCTTAGGTAATACGTATCGCGATACGGGAGTTCAACCATTAATGCGCAAGCGTATATGTCAAAAAGATGCGTTACGTTTACGTATTTGTGTGCACAAAAACTCCCTATTATTTTATTCAAGTGGACAATAAAGGTAAAACACAAACAACTTTTGTTTCTTAATTATTTATTTATACAATAATGTGACATTTTACATAGAAATATGAGTATTTAATTTCGATTAAATATATGTTTACTTGTTGAATTTATCGGCTGCACACAACAGCTGATCGGCCATTAGACCCAACAACAAAACGCGAAATAAAATGTGTATTTTAAAACTGTTGGATAAACAGTACCTACAATCAGAAAAACTTACCTTTAAAAAGGTACTCGATTATGAAATAACAAAAATATCAAAAAACACGACTGAATATCAGCTTTTTATGGTGACACAAACTAAACACAAACACCAAACACATCACATAACCGACTATATAAAATAAGTGAACGACAACGAACGAACGAACACGAACACATATTACAGATTCACAGATAGCGCAGGATTTGTCAAAAGTCATGTTCCACCAATCACAATGCCGACATCAGCGCCTCTGACTAAACGGAAGGAAAATAAATACGATTACATGTTTTTTATTAGAGTTAGCGGGGCATGTAGACAGTTACAGTGCTTTTGAATCGTCGTCATGGAAACCAATATCGTCGTCGTGGTAGCCCATTATATTGAAAGTTTGGTTTTGACAACCTTGTCAAAGAATTAATTTTTGTATTTTCACTTCTAAATAAAAATTGATATAACTCTATTTTTGTGGCTTTTTTCCAAACGTACAGCCCTAGAAAAAATATTGTTCCTAACTCATGCGGAAAGTGTCTTCCCGCACTCGATTGCTTGCCCGAACTCCGCTATCGCGTCGTTCGGATCAACGGCAGTCTAGTGCGTGATAGTATCACTTTCCGCACTAGTTAGGAAAATAACTATTTTAGCAGAAATGTAGCTTATAAAAAACCAAAAAATGGTGTATTAATAAAGTCTATAAACCCAGTAAAAACAAAGTTGTAGCTCATGAAAAATACGTTCTTATTCGTCAAATTCCAAGTCGAATATTTCAACGTGAAATAACCAAAAAATTAAGCAATTTTCGGGAGAAACTTATTAAAAATTTTTAAATTGTTTAAAAAAAGCTTTGTTTTTATTTTTTATACAAGTTTGTATCATCAAAACTAAACGAGTAACACTCAAAATAAAGTTGGCACTTTTTTTGTTAAAGAAAATCGTGAAAATCTGCCCCTATTTAGCACCCTAAACAAAATTAATCGTTAACGCTTTACCTTGTACTTTATATGTATGTCTATTGTCTATACGATCTGTAAATTTGACCGGTTCGCAGTTCTTATTTTTGAAAAAATTTGGTTTTATAATAATTATAATTTTTTTTTTATTTTGGAAAATGCTTTTTTTTTTAATAATATAAAAAGTATTAGTAATACGAAATATCTCAAACAATAAAAAATGTAGGTTTTGCTTGTATAAATATGCTAGTTTCATTTTGTTTTTCTGTAAAGGCTGTATGACACTATGCATTTTTAGTCCTGTCGCCAGGGGGGGTACAACGGCCTCCTTAATTCAGATGGACTTTCCCAAGTTTTTTTTATATATTTTGACCCGCAGAATACGAATTTTTTGGGTAACAGTTGATCCGGATGTCGATAACATTGTTATAGACAAATAACTTGAGGAATTACATAACAGTGATTTCTTGCAAAACAAAACATCTTTTTGTATTTTTTGGGTCAATCTAGGCAAAAAATGTTCTGACAAGTTTTTTCGTAGGATGCATAGTTTTTGAGATAACCGCGGTTGAACTTTCAAAAAATCGAAAATATGCAATTTTTGAACTCGAATAACTTTTGATTAAAAAATAAAGTAGCAATTCTGCTTACCGCATTTGAAAGTTTAAGTCAAATTATATCGGTATTGATTATTTGCATTGCTACAAATTTATTATTTTATTGTTAAACAAAGCTATAAAAACCTAGTGCGCGAGTGATGTTTTCAATGATTTCTCATTTAAAATCGAACGAATAGGTAGAGTAGCTACAAGTGCAAGCGAGGCAATTTCTACGTAGCATGCGTTAAAACGCATGTATTAGGCACGGGAAACACTATGTGTTTATAGCTTTGTTAACCAATAAAAAAATTAATTTTTAGCAATGCAAATAATCAAAACCGATATAATTTGACTTAAACTTTCAAATGCGGTAAGCAGAATTGCTACTTTATTTTTTAATCAAAAGTTATTCGGGTTCAAAAATTGCAATTTTTAGATTTTTTGAAAGTTCAACCGCGGTTATCTCAAAAACTATGCATTCTACGAAAAAACTTGTAGAAATATTTTTTGCTTAAAATGACCCAAAAAATACAAAAAGATGTTTTGTTTTGCGAGAAATCGCTGTTATGTAATTCCTCAAGTTCTTTGTCTATAACAATCTTATCGACATCCGGATCAACTGTTACCCAAAAAATTCGTATTCTACGGGTCAAAATATATAAAAAAAACTTGGGTAAGTCCATCTGAATTAAGGAGGCCGTTGTACCCCCCCCTGGCGACAGGACTATTTCTTGTATCATTTCTAATATCGTTTCTAATATGCCAAAAAAATGTATAGTGTCATACACAGATACAAGAAACGAGTTTATTGGTATTTTTTCAAAAGCGTTGAAATTTTATGAAATATTTAAAACTATGGACATTACAAACACTGATTTTGACGAACACACTTTTTAAAAAATATATTAGCCGGCAAGTTTTTAATCATTTGATTAAACTTACTGTTTTTTCTCACCCATTACATTAAACGCCGCACCCTTCCAAACGATCCACTTCGCAGCGTAGTCGCCGGCGCTAGAAAATCGCCTGTTTCAGCCACTCTGTGGATCCACCGAGTAACGCTGCAGAGTGGCTCGTCTGGTTTGGCCCTTATTGGCTCTCGCCAAACACGAATTCACCGGTTATATCTATTTAAACAGATTCTGGTCTGTTGAAAAATATCACAAAATTCCAAAACTGTTGAGGGAGCTGTACCTATGTGTTCTTGAGCCCATTGGAGGCGGTACCAAACATGTTTAGGTTGTAGCTGAGGAACTCTTATTGGTCGACAACTCCTCAAACTTGAATCTAAAACTCTTCTTCTTTTTGTAGCCAAGGATACTCTGATTCCTGTAGCATACCTGAATCCTTTTTCAGGGCTGGTACATACATAGAAGCATTTCTCTGAATGAAAATTCTGATATATCTATTCTATTCCTCATTGATAACTCGGGTTCTACCAGGGCGGTTTTATATGAAAAAGGTCTATTAAATATGTGATAAGGATACGGATTTATAAAAGTATAAAAATCGTGAATACGAGGGGTGATCCATAACTTTTGAAACTAATAAATGTTAAAATGATTTATATCTTTTTAGTTATGACGACAAATCAAAATCTTACTACTACTATAACAACCTAACGAAGAAGACACAGTGGGAGCATCCATTAGACGATATATACAGAGGTCTAGTAAAGAAAGCGCGCACAGATAGTCAGTCCCTCAGTATTCACGATAACAGAGAAGACGCAACTTATGTTACTGATGATATTTTAAGTTTAGACGAACCAATTTCTAATGTACCATCAAAGAAATTGGATCCTGTACCTACAGGTAGGAATATTCTTTTGCATTTTCTTTTTCATATTTTCCTTATTTCTATATTCTTTTATTTTATTGTTAATTTTAGGAACCAAAAAGAAGCTTGCCCCTCTTAAACTCAGTCCAAATGCCAGCCCAAAGAAGGATTTTAAATTATTCAAACAGAAATCTGAAGATTTCAACGTTGGTCCCAAAAAGCTGTCTCTAGGATTCAGTAGTTTTGATGATGAGAAAGAATCTGCTTCCGCTTTTGACCGGCATCCTAGAAGCATGGAACTGAAAGTTATGGGGGGTGGATCAATGTTCCTCAAGTCAAATACCTTAAGAAAAAATAGCGATGTCGGCATCAATTCCCTTAGCACAAAGACTGAACTATCTCAGGGTAAGTACATACGTTCGCTGACGGTAAAATATTGAAAAACCTCTAAATTTTAAAGAACAGCTTGGATTTACATGAAATTTGGCATACACATAGCTAACATCATCATCATCAGTGGCGTTACAGCTCTTTATGAGCCAAAGTCTTCTTCAGAACAATCCTCCATTCGCCCCTGTCTCTGGCAACTCTTCTCCATGCTCTAATTCCAATAGATTTTAAATCAGTTTCTATGTTGTCTTGGTACCTAAGTCTCGGTCTTCCTCTTGCTCGTTGTCTTATCGGCCCACTTCGGTCAAAAACTTTTCTGACTATGGCATCTTCCTCTCGCCTGATTAAATGACCTACCCATCTAAGGCGTGCTACCTTAATGAATTGTACAACGTCAGGTTCTCCAAAATTTCTATACAACTCAAAGTTGTAACGCCTGCGCCACAAACCTTGTTCTTTTATGCCACCATATATTCGTCTTAAAATTTTTCGCTCAAAACGTTTGAACAGTTCTTGGTCATTCTGAGTAAGTGACAAAGTTTCTGCGCCATATATTAGCACTGGTCTTATTAGATAGATAGATAGATAGATAGATATGTTTATTGTTTCTAATGAAAAATCATATAACAAGAGGTTGAGTACAAATTATTACACATAAATAGTCGACGCTTAATGGAGATTTAGTTACAATTATTCATTTAATATAAATGAACGCAATCTGAGTGCATTAATAAAAAATGTACACAGTTCCTTAATCTCAGTGGGAGAATGGGTTGTATTTAAAAACAGAAAAAAGCTCTCGGTATTCTCTACAAATGATCGAATAAGGGGTGATCTAAAACACGAGTATAATGGACATTCCAACAAAATGTGGGAAAGAGTCTCTAATTTGTGAAAATTACATATTGAACAATTTTCAGTTTGGTCGATGTGATACGAAATCCCTTTATAATAAAATTTTATGTAAAGTTTACAGCAAAGTCTGATTTGTGAATAAAGTCTTGTAATATATATGGGAGTTTTTATTTGTAAATAGCTTTGCGGTTGCCTATTGTGTGAGAAATGTTTATAGTACAAAGAATAGCGAGAACTTGTTAATGCTGATAAGTCATCTTGGAAGAGTTTTTCTTTCATTTTTAATAACAAACCGTTTCTTTGATGCCTCAGTAACCCCCATGATAAGTTTTCTCAAGTTTCTATTGCATCAATTTCAGAAAAATAATTTTTTAGCTGAACTACCCAGTTATAATTCTCATTATTGTCATTATTGTTACATAGCTGACGAAGACGGTTATAACAAATTCTTGGATACCTAGAGGAGTCCATAAGTAAAATTCTCTCAAGCCAATTAAGTGATATTTTAAAAATTAAGTATTTTAAGTGAACTTGGCCAACTTCTAGCCTAACATAAGTATTGGGGGTATTTTTTGGTAGATGCAGCAGTCTCTTAAAGAAATTAGTTTGAATTTGTTCTAGAGTATTTGAGTAGCGCAGACCCCAGACAGATATACACTGAGAAAGACAGTTTAAAATAATGGAATTATATAATGTAATTCTCGTCTCCCATGAATTTACTATTGCATTAGACAAGAGGTTCATTACTGCTCCTATAGACTGCTTGGCTCTAGCAATCGTAGTAACGGCCATCTCTCGAAATAACGAGGAACTACTAAACGTTACACCCAGATAATTAAATTTATTAACGCTTTCAAGTTTTTGACCATTTAGCAGGAATCCTCGCCCTTTGGAGAAATGGCCACCCCGCGAGAAGACTAAGATTTTGCTTTTGGAAGTGTTTATAGTCAGTTTATTCTGTGAGGTGTAGGTTTCCAATATTCGTAATTTGCGGGTCATGTCAACTTCTGATTCTCCTAATATTATCAAATCGTCGGCATAGAGTAATAGAAGAATATCAGTATTACCATCAATATTAAGTGCTGACCGTTGAGTGCCGACCGCAGACGTGAACACATGTATGTTGTTAAGTATAGTGCGTAAAGTCAGGAAATTTAACAGTTCTGTATTTAAAAGTGAAAAAAGGCCACTCAGTGTGCTGCACTACAAACTGTAAGTTACACTTTTCTTACTACAAGTGAAAACCATTCGAATACCACTGGTCTTATTAGTGTTTTGTAGACAGTCAGTTTAATTTTTCTAGGTATTTTTGAGGCCATCTGTCTTCTTAAGCCATAGTAGCACTTATTGGCGAGCACTATTCTTCTTTTAATTTCTTCACTGACATTGTTATCTTTAGTTAGCAGCGAGCCTAAGTATATGAAGGTGTCGACACCTTCTAGTTCTAGGTCGTCAATTATTATTCTTGTCGGTGTCGGGTTGCTTGACCTAGTGCAACACATATATTTGGTCTTTTGAACATTTATATTTAGCCCCATTCTCTGTGCAGATGCTCTTAACGACCGAAATGCTTCAGTCAGAGATTCTTTAGATCTACCTATGACGTCTATGTCATCTGCATATCCGACAATTTGTACTGATTTCTTAAAGATAGTACCATTCGTATTAATTTGGGACTCTCGAATTATTTTTTCTAATGCCAGGTTAAATAAGAGACACGATAGTCCATCACCCTGTCTTAGTCCATTTTTGCAATGGAAATCGTTCTGGATCTTTACCACGCTCTCTGCTCCTGTGAGCGTAAGTTCAGTTAATTGGACAAGATGAAGCGGTATTTTAAATTCTACCATAGCAAGTAGAAGTTTACCTCTATTAACTGAGTCGTATGTGGCTTTGAAGTCCACGAATATGTGGTGGGTGTCGACGCCGAACTCTAGGGTTTTTTCAAGGATCTGCCTCACTGTAAATATCTGGTCCGTTGTTGATTTATTAGGACGGAAACCGCACTGATATCCTCCTACTATTTCTTCAGCGTAGGGGAGAAGTCTTTTGTACAATACGTTGGACAACACTTTATATGCCATATTGAGTAGAGTGATGCCCTCTATAATTATCACACACCATCATGTCTCCCTTTTTGTGTAGAGGACAAAGTACACCCAACTTCCAGTCTGTGGGTGTTTCTTTCTGTTGCCAAATTGCAATTATCAGTTTATGCATGTGTTTCAAGAGGGTGACGCCGCCGTTTTTGAAGAGTTCAGCAGAGAGATCATCCGAACCGGGGCTTTGTTATTTTTAAGTGTTAAGATGGCTTCTCTAATTTCTTCTTCGGTGGGGAGTGGCTGCCGATCATCTTCATTAATTTGAAGCATGGGATCCTCCATCTCGCCATCTTCATAATTGCCATTAACCAGTTCTTCAAAATGTTGCGCCCATCTGTTTAGTATCTGTTCCTTGTTACTAATTATAGAGCTGTCCCTATCTTTACAGGCTACTATTCTGGGTTTGAAGTCATTTCTGCAGCTATTTATCTGTTGGTAGAATACACATAGCTAACAAGTCAAAGAAAAAAGTGACATTGTGCCGGTGTGTGCTTTTGCCGTGGGGGTGGGTTTCACCCCTTCTCGAAGATGAAAATATATACGTCCAAAATAAGTCCGGAAATGGATAAAATGACTAATTTTAAGCAACTTTTGTTCTATAGAGTGTTTTCATTAAGTCGATACTTTTCTAGTTATTTGCGAGTGAATATATTCATTTTTAAACAAAATAACCACGTTTTTAGACGGTTTTTCGCAAATAACTCAAAAAGTAAGTATTTTGTTGGAAAAAAAACATTCTTAGCAAAAATATAGCCTGTAACAAAGTGAAAAATGGTGTATATATTAGTTCTCTAGACCTAGTAGAAGCAGAGTTATAGCTAAATGAGAAATAGGTTCATATTCGTCAAATTCGAAATCGAATATTTTAACACTTCACAAGTTGCTTTACTCGTGTATGTGTTGTTTATATGATCTGTAAGTTTCTTCGGTTCAAAGTCGTTATTTTTGAAAGGGCTGTAGTTGAAAGGGCTTGAACGAGTCACTTATCACGAGTGTATGCAAATTTTAAACAGCCATATTTTAACCAATTTTTGTCTTACAGGAAAACAAAAATACAAAATAGTTAGAAAAGCAAATCCGACTTGTTTTACTGTTAGAGATTTTTGGTATTTCGAATAGTTTTCAAGTTATTTTGAAAAAGCATTTTTTTTTTTTCAAAATAAGTTGGGTATTATTTTTCAAATATTTTCAGTTCAAAAATAATTGACATTTTTTTGTAGATTTACAACCTAGAAGCATTTTGCGAGAAAAGAACTCCATGGAGCACTCAAAAAGCTTGGAATTCGATAAACTTATTGTAGACAAGTCCGAAAAGGACGACGACGACAAAAAAAGTGTTAGATTTAATTTGGATAACAACACCGATATCGGGATAACGTTTTCAGACAAAAGTTCCAGCGAAGAAGAGCTTGCTACTAGTGATAAAAATAAACCAGAAGATATTATAAACGTTAAAATTACTCCTAGTAAGAACAGGTTTTCGGTCCATCCCGTTTTGGAACCTCTAAAGCCAACTTCCTTGAAGTTAATCAAGCCGAATCCCAAAGATTTCATAAAACCGAAGTTAACTTTGAACAAGGGCTCAGACAGTGATGAGGAAACTCATAGTCTAGAGAAATCAGGTAAGATATTATGCTTTTTAAAGAAGTCAATAGTTTATATTGTATCTTGCAATGAGATGACTATTATATATACTATCGGTTTACAAGTTCTCCGTCTTCCGATACGCGTTCGCCATTCCTCTCTGACCGCACATTGATCTACTTGCAGACCTCTTTCATCCATGGCTTTGTTTATTCCTTCCTGCCAACTTTTCCTCGGTCTACCTCTTCTTCTTCTACCTTGCGTTTTCCAGTTTTGTACTTGTTTTGGGATTCTGTCCTGCATTCTTTGTACGTGACAAAACCATCTTGGTTGTATTTCGTTGATTTCGGTATTTATTGTATGTGTGACCATTATTTCTCGTATAATGGTCTTCCTCTCTTTCTTTAGTGGTCTTCCTCTTTTCTTTTATAATCTGGTACTCTCCATGCTATTTTCTTGATTACTCTATCATCGTTCATTCTTTCTATATGGTCCATTCACTGCAACCTTCTTGATTTTATTACGCTATCTATTTGTGGTTCTTTGTAAATATCATAAACTTACTCATTTGTCCTTCTTATATACCCTTCCTCTGTTCTCTTCCCTCCTAATATTCTTCTGAGTATTTTCCTTTCCCATCTTCTTACTGTTTCTTTTGTTGTTTGGTTGAGTATCCATGTCTCACATTCGTATGTCGCTGTTGGTCTCGAAATAATTTGTAATAGGTACCTACGAAGCTAAAGAAACTAGTGACGATGACATTGAAGCATACGACCTGCAACGTAAGAGTAAAAGAGGGAACCTCAGGAAATTTTGCAGTCAGATCAGGACTTAGGCAAGGAGACCCGCTATCAACGCTAATATTTAACATGATACTAGAAAAACTCATTAGAAATATCAATTTAAATAGAAATGGACACATGTTGTACAAGAGTCATCAATTAGTGGGATATGCGGATGATGTGGCAATTGTAGCGAGGAGTGAAAAGATACTGAAAGAGATAACAGAAAGATTAGTAAATGAAGCGTATAAGCTGGGTCTACAAATAAATCAAAAGAAAAGCAAAGTTATGAAAGTAGGAAGAGAAAGGCGAGATGGGACAAAGTTCAATATAAGATATTTTTACATATCTGGGGTAATTGCGGGGTGAATTGAGTAGCTCGGCGGTTACCACAAAACCGGTCCCAGACCCATATGTAATATAGATGGCAAGTTTAGCAACCTACCAATTGTAAAAAACGAATACTGTGCAAAGAAACAATGTGAATCTACGGTTTAACTCTTATGGTGTATTTAGTATTTCGATTTTGAGCAAAGCAATAGCTTTATCTTGCTAAAAATAACTAAAATTGCTGAAAATAAAACGAAAAAACAGTTTTCGTTTTGTTAATTATACAAGTTTTTTTAATTCGTCTCTTTATCTTTATCTAATTGACACTCTCTTTTCCATTTTTTTCTTAAGTGTATGCAGAAGAACCTACTGCTAATGTTTTCAAAATGTCAGACGCTACTGGAAACATAATGTTGTCCAACTCTTCTGACTGCATCATATGAACAACAACTGCTCATTTGCGTTATAAATTGTCAAATATCTTCAAACTATGTCAGATACCTATATAGCTCACGGTCAGTGCCGGATTTACCACTAGGCCTATTAGGCCGCGACCTAGGGCCGCAAGCAAAAGGGGGCCGCAGAATTTTGAAAAAAAAACTATTTCGGTAAAAAAAAATGTGTAAAAAAAGCCGTATCCGAAAATAGCAACGGCTTTGGGCATTCTACTATGCATGATGACATCTAATGCATCTGGAGAAAGATCATTCAGCGTGTTGAAAAGAATAAAAAATTGACGAAGATTCTAGATTGTTTAGTTTGGTTAGTTTTGTTTTAAATGCTAAGCTTTTTCAAGCCTTAGGACCGGTTGTTCGAACGCTAATCAAAAATGGAATCAACTGATCATTATCAAATGTTTAATTACTGTTACCAGCTGTCAATGTCAACTTTGTTTGGGTTGCTGAAAACATAATTGATTACAATTATGAGATTTATTAATCAATTATGTTAATAATTGTTATGTTAATTAATAATTAATAATTATTTAATCAATCAATTATGTTAATTATCATAATGATAATTAACATAATTGATTACAGTCAACTGATTGACATACGAATGAGCGGTGTTGTTATTTGATGGTTGTTAAGGGGACTTAATTATAATCAACTTCGTGATTAGCGTTCGAACAACCGGCCCATAGACTTTAACGATCTGATTAAAGATTTTGCAGCAAAAAAAGCTAGAAAAGTGAGTGTTTAGAGTTTGGATATGAGATTTATTATGAGTATGGAGTGGAGTGAGTGTCAATGTTAATCACTAATCCAACTTTACCCAAATTAAGAACATGACATTGACGTTTTTCAGCGTAAGAGAATAATGTGAAAATTTAACGATCTAGAAGTTATTTGTGGTATTCTTAATATTTTTATTT
The DNA here is from genome assembly GCF_917563875.1 of Diabrotica virgifera virgifera. Lineage (NCBI taxonomy): Eukaryota > Metazoa > Arthropoda > Insecta > Coleoptera > Chrysomelidae > Diabrotica > Diabrotica virgifera. Next base: position 36,713,210 of record NC_065447.1, on the reverse strand, counting down.
TTTAGTACCGTAGCCTATTACTGTTCCAGTTCATGTTATTTTGCTTGTTCTTTTACTTATAATGTCTTTTCAACTCGGCTTTTTTTAGTCTTTTGTTGTCACCTGTATATACTTTCCCCCCGGGTGAAACAAATGCTATTTAATTTTAACAATTAAGGTCATAGTCGCAAAATGTCGCCTGTCAAAATGTTGAATGTGTTTTAAATGTACATATTCATTTTTTTCGAATCCTGAGAAAACTAATAAGTATTTTTGAAAAATTTAAACCCAGAATGAAAGATATACGTTATTACCGAGGGTCGAAAGTCCCTGAAAACTTCTGTAATGTTTATTTTAATAAGTTAGAGAGGTGAAAAAAAAGAGAACATTTAGTGTGACTTTTAATTTCAAATATCTCATTTAAAAGAAAGTTTTTGGTTATTCTAAAGGACTTTCGGCCCTCGGTAATAATGCAATCTTTCATTCTGCGTTTAAATATTTCAAAAATAGTTTTCTCAGGATTCGAAAAAAAATGAATACATTTAAAACACATTCAACATTTTGACAGGCGACATTTTGCGCATATGCCCTTATTCTTAAAATTGAATGGCATTTGTTTCATCCGGGGGGAAAAGTATATACAGGTGATAACAAAAGACTAAAAAAAGCCGAGTTGAAAAGACATTATAAGTAAAAGAGCGAGCAAAATAATATGAACTGGAATAGTAATAGGCTGTTCAATGCAACACATTGAACATTATTTTCAATGGCGACATTCACGCCTATTCTGTAACTCATTTCGATGATAGAAGTCAGTAAAATCGAATAGAAGTGGCCAAGTCGAATAGAAATAGTCCAAATCCGTATTCCATAACTACTTCGGAATCTCTACAATCGTAATAGTGAATAGAAATCACTTCGACAGCATTTATCCTGTCGAAATGAGATTTCGATTATCGGAATTGTGGTTGACGCAAGCGCATTTTGTTTTGTTTTGATGTTTATATTTTATATATAAAAATAATTGATTACTACTTATTTTATAATTATTTATAGTGTTTGTACCTTTTTTAGCTGCGTAATTTTTAGTCTGTGGTGTTATTTGTAATTATATATTTAATTTAGACATGTTGTACGAGTATGAATTGGACCTTGGACCTAACCTTATTTATTTGCTTTGCTATTTGGCTTGGCACATGAATGAACGTTTGCCCCTCGCAGTGTTGCCATAATTTTGTTAGTTATTTCTTATACAATTTCAATCAACGTACGATAGACTTCTGATGCGTTGATGGATAAATATATTATACCAGTATCATTGTATAACTAGACTCCTTTCTTAAACAATGCCAGTACACTTGTATATTTATCAGTCAACGCTCATAGTCTGAACAAATTATAGAAAAGATGCCATTTTTGGGAAAAGTTGTTTAGCAGTTATTTCAGCTCTAATCGAATCTTAAAGATTGCATATTATTAGTAATATCGATTTTAAATTATAGATTAATAATAATGCATTAATAACATCAATTTAAATATCTTTGATTTAAAACCATTTATACTTCTTATCTTCACTTATCTTTTTTATTTATCAGTTTATCTTTTTTTATATCAATTTTAATTAACTTTAATTTAAAACCATTTATCCTCTTTTGAGCTTTTTGCATCCAGTATTTATACTAATACTTTATTTACTTTTCAAAACTTGAGGATAGTATGAAGAAAGTATGAAAACATTGAGGATATGGCAACGGTGTCAAATTTTAAATTTAGATCCAGTCACAGAACAATAATTTCTCTGGTTAATGCGGGGTTGCCACCACCTCAGAACCGCGTGAAATAGAAGTCAGAGGTTTCGATTACGATATGAGTTACAGAATACCAATCCAAACACAAAAATGACGCGATAGATATCAAACATTCCGATTTTGGGTAATTACGATTCGACTTGGTCATTTCTATTCGATTTGTTAAAAGTTACAGAATAGGGCTGATTGTACTCATATTTAACTGCAATACTAATTTATAATATAATATTTTAGCAATATTAATAATTTTATAAATAACTTGTGTTTGCTAACTTTTTGAATGATATATTTTCTATAAATAAAGAAATATGTTGTTAGAGCTGTTTTGGCGTCTTAGCCAAATTTGTAAACCAAGATTATTTAATTAGTGAATACATTTTTTCTCTTCATTTATGTTATGCTTTGTATGTTGTACCAATTTTGAAAAGTAAAATTAAAATAAACGATAAACGAAGTTATCGGGGGCCGCTCGGGGTAATTTGGCCTAGGGCCGCAAGTACCTTAAATCCGGCACTGCTCACGATACAATATTTTTTATGTATATAACCTTTAAAAACGTATCTAAACTGATTAGAATAAATCACATGTTAAAAGAAATTATTATTTATTATTTGCTTAGACGGTATAGGCATAGGCCAATGAAAAATAAATAGAGCATGGACCATCTCCAATAGAGATAAACGAAGATTTGTTAATATAAGCTTTTCTCATCTAATTGTTGGGGAAAGGAAGAGAATATTAATTTATTATTGATTTATTTTATTTTTAGGTATAGATCATCCCGATGTACTCTTCGAATCTGACAACTCGGAGTCGTCTAGCGAAAAGATAGCGGAAAAATCTAAGAAGTTAGAAGAAAAGGCTGGGAAGAAAGTAGAGCAACTGAAACAAGATATTTGGGAAGAAAAAAATAAAGAGATACTTAAATTTAAATCTGATTTAGAAACGTCGCATAAACAAGAAGTGAAAAGAATTTTGGAGGACGAAAAGATAAAGCAAGATCAAGTAATCCAAGAGGAAGTAAAGAAATTAAAAGAGGAGTGGAATTTAGAACATAAGTCAGCTATAGATGAAGAAAAGACTAAGATGAATGAAAAACTTGAAAATATAAAGACTGAATTAGACTGTAAGATAAAAATTGAGGAAGAAAAATTAAAGGAGAATTTTGATAGTAAGAAAGACGAACTGGAAAAATACTATGAAGAAAAACTAGTAGATATAGAAAAAGAATTGGCGGAAAAAGTTGAGAAAAATAGGGACGAGTTAGTTTTTACACACAACTCAGATGTTGACCAATTAAAGCAGAACCATTCTATCATTATAGAAGAATTAAAAAGACAATTTGATGCTGAGGTAAGTTCTGGTCGTGGTTTTTGTGCATTTTTAAACTTCTGCATTTTAAGTAGTGGAATCTTATCAGTGCTTCTAGAAGTTAATTTCTTCTTCAGTAGAACTTAGATTGTTTCGTCTTCAATCTTGTTCTTACTGACAGTCATGATTTTTTGTGTTCAGAGCCATTCCATAGCTCTCGCAGTACTGCGCAGTGCAATCAACCAAAAGGGCCTAGCCGGGTAAGATGATCAAAAATGCCCCCAACTCGATTCGAATTCGATGTAGGTCACCGTTTAGCACATACAGAGAAACTCACTGAAACTTTCACATTTCTGAAATTCCTAGACCCTAGTTCACATGACCCACCTAGAGCCTAGTTAGGCTTTTTATGTTTTTATTTTTTGTCTCAGCCGCATCAAGAACTAGCGAAAAACTATAAATAAAAAAGTTGTAGGTTTCAAAAAGTTATGCCCGAAAAAAATGATTTTTTAATTTTTGGCGGGATATTTAAATTTTAATGTTGTTCTGAAGCTATTTCCTTGTGGCATTTTTATGATTAATTATTTATATGGGAAATAAGCCACAATTAAAATGAAAAAAAAATATTTTGTATTTTGACAACGGCACCCGATTTGGGCGTCGAAACGTCAATAAAATTATTTTTTTCATTTTAATTGTGGCTTATTTCCCATATAAATAATTAATCATTTAAATTTTAGGACGGTTTTAAAATTTTAAATGAGTATAAAAAATAACTAAGACATTCGTTTTCACGAAAAAAATTTATAACCTGTATTTTGCATAATGTATCACCCTAAATTTTTTCAGATGTTTAAAATTGGTGAAACGTACTTTTAAAAATAAAAAACCGCATTTTTTTGGTTTTTTTTTCGCTTTTTGATACAATTTTATACATGGTGTTTAAAAAAAGGTAACACCGTCACTAGGATAAATAAAAAACTAAAAAACAATTGGGGTTTGCTTAATAAAAAATTTTATAATGCCATCCATTTTCAAGATACAGGGAGTTGAAGAAAACAAAATTTTACACATTTTTTACGATTTTGCCGAAACTGCTGGCAACATTGTAATACAATTTGGCAGGTTTTAAGAGGTAGTTATTGTGCATTTTTTGACATACAATTAAGAATTTTATATTCATCATTGGCGCGCATCCGGGTAATGGTCTGAACTTTTTAAAGAAAAAAGATAGTGCGCCACTCACATATTTCAAATTAACAATCATTTTTTAATTCTTCGTTGCATTTGTGACAAAAAATCTATCTTCCCTTTTTTTCATACGACTCGCTGTTTTCATGCGAAAAATAAAATATCTTAATATGTACTTCCAAAGTATTGGAATTAAGTTTCTATGGATGTAGGAGTTACGAGTATAATGTAGATTGTATAGAAACTTAACATAGTACATAGTTCGAATACTTTGTAAGGGTTAAGATGTTTTATTTCTTGCATGAAAATGGCGCGTCGCATGGAAAAAAGGTAAGAGATTTTTTGTCATAAAAGCAACCAGGAATTCAAAAATGATTGTTAATTTGAAATATGTCAGTGGCGTACTATTTTTTTTCTTTAAAAAGTTCAGACCATTACCCGTATGCGCGCCAATGATGAATATAAAATTCTTAATTGTATGTCAAAAAATGCACAATAACTACCTCTTAAAACTTGCCAAATTTTATTAGCCAGTAGTTTCGGCAAAATCGTAAATAATATGTAGAATTTTATTTTTTCAACGCCCTGTATCTTGAAAATGGATGCCATTACAGTAGACGGTTTTTATTAAGCAAACCCCAAGTGTTTTTCAGTTTTTATCTATCCTAGTGACGGTGTTACCTTTTTTTAACACCATGTATAAAATTGTATCAAAAAGCGAAAAAAAAAACAAAAAAATGCGGTTTTTAATTTTTAAAAGTACGTTTCAACAATTTTAAAAAATCTAAAAAAAATTCAGGGTGAAACATTATGCAAAAATACATATTATAAATTTTTCTCGTGAAAACGAATGTCTTAGATATTTTTTTATACTCATTTAGAATTTTAAAATCGTCCTAAAATTTAAATTTCCCGCAAAAAATTTTAAAAAAAATTTCGGACAGAACTTTTTGAAATTAACAACTTTTTTATTTAAACTTTTTCGCTAGCTCTTGATGCGGCCGAGACAAATAAAAACATAAAAAGCCTAATTAGGCTCTAGGTGGGTCACGTGACCACCTAGGGGGCTAAAAATTTAAGAAAGTGAGTTTCTCTGTATGTGCTAAACGGTGACCTATATGGAATTCGAATCGAGTTGGGGGCATTTTTCATCATCTTACGCGGCTTCGCCCTTTGCAGTCCTTTTTCTTTCTCTGCAAGGAGTTTTGTATCGCCCGCATTTCTCAGAATATTCACTAGTTTTACGTTAATTGCTATGCCTTCATTAATGTCTTCTACGTCTCTTTAAACATCTTCTCTGAGCATTTATTAAAAGGTAGAGGGGATAGTACACGTCCTTGTACTCCTCTTTACATTCTGATAATCTATTTCAGTGTTGTGTAATATAATTGATGGATTCGACCGTTACTTGATGGAAGTTCATTTTATCTCACAATAAAACACTGAAAAACGTTTGTTTTTCTATACTTCCACAAAATTTATTACAACTATGTTATTACTACAGCTGTTTCGGCAAAGTGCCTTTCTCAAGTGATATATTTTACAATGTGTTTGCCTTTTTAAGTCTTTAACTGAAGAGGTTGAGGAGTGGGGAGCTGTTTGTCTCGAGTTGGTCATTCAGAATTATATCTGTATTTTTCAATTTATTAATTTCCATTGATTCTAAAAGTGATAGCTTAACGCTTTTATTTTGAATATGTAGAATTTGAAACTCTTCATTGAAAGAATGATTATGATCTAGAAGGTGAAGTGCGTATGTAGAAGTGTCTGTTTTTCTATTGTTGAAAGCCCTTTTGTGTTCTGCTATCCGTTTGTCAAAAGTTCTGCCAGTTTGACCGATGTAAGTTTTCGGACAGTCACCACAAGTTAGTTTGTACACACCACTCTGTAGTTGCTTTCTCTTTCGGCTTTTATTGTTTTTAATATGTTTGCTTAAGTTGTTGTTAGTTCTGAAAGCTGGTGTTATTCCTTTCTTTTTTATGTATCTGGCTATTTTTGTTGTTATTTTGCCAGTATATGTGAGAGAGCAGAAGGTACTGGGTTCTTTCTGTGGTGGTGGATACACTAATTTCAAGGCTTTCTTATGGCTTTCGAGACAGAACTAAATATCATTAGACAAATAGCAGTAAACAATGGCTATAACGAACAAACAGTTAACAACATTTTAAACCAAAAACTCCATAAGAAAGCCTTGAAATTAGTGTATCCACCACCACAGAAAGAACCCAGTACCTTCTGCTCTCTCACATATACTGGCAAAATAACAACAAAAATAGCCAGATACATAAAAAAGAAAGGAATAACACCAGCTTTCAGAACTAACAACAACTTAAGCAAACATATTAAAAACAATAAAAGCCGAAAGAGAAAGCAACTACAGAGTGGTGTGTACAAACTAACTTGTGGTGACTGTCCGAAAACTTACATCGGTCAAACTGGCAGAACTTTTGACAAACGGATAGCAGAACACAAAAGGGCTTTCAACAATAGAAAAACAGACACTTCTACATACGCACTTCACCTTCTAGATCATAATCATTCTTTCAATGAAGAGTTTCAAATTCTACATATTCAAAATAAAAGCGTTAAGCTATCACTTTTAGAATCAATGGAAATTAATAAATTGAAAAATACAGATATAATTCTGAATGACCAACTCGAGACAAACAGCTCCCCACTCCTCAACCTCTTCAGTTAAAGACTTAAAAAGGCAAACACATTGTAAAATATATCACTTGAGAAAGGCACTTTGCCGAAACAGCTGTAGTAATAACATAGTTGTAATAAATTTTGTGGAAGTATAGAAAAACAAACGTTTTTCAGTGTTTTATTGTGAGATAAGTTGTGTAATATGTTTGTAAGCCTTCTTTGCGATATAGTGGTTGAATAATTCTAGGTACTATATATCAATGAGGTTATGTGTTAGTAGTCTTAAGATTTCTGTAGCTATATCATCCGGTCTCATAGCTTTATCATTGTGTATACGTATACGTTTTATAAAACAAATTTTAGTTTTCTAATCTTGAGGGGGGTCAATAGTAGTGTAAATTTAAAATCTCGACTGAATTGCGCTTTGCGTTAGCCGCCATCTTGATTTTAAACGAGAACCGTTTTTGCTCAATATCTCCGCCATTTTCAACTTTTCGACAAAAAGTATAACAACCAAAATTGTTGAAAATGTGATTTTCTATCATTTCTATTGTTACAATTTTTTCGTGCCGTCGATATTTTCTTATTTATGGCGGAAAATAGTGACAGTTATCTCCGCCATTTTCAACTTTTCGACAAAAATTATGGGAACTAAAATTGTTGGAGACGTAATTTCCTACAATTTCTTTTCCACAATGTTTTTATGCAATCAATATTCTCCGAGTTAAGGGGGAAAATAGTGGAAGCGGGGGGACATAATTATGGAATTGTCTCATTTATTATTAACTTTACGACATAATTGTACATAAACAAAAATAAAGAGAATTATATTTTATACAATTTTTGAAATTTCCAATGAAACACCAACCAAACTAAAAGACATAAATAATAACTTATATGCATTAAGTTCACTTAGTTTTATTAACTAGCGGGTTTGATTGGTTGAATTTGTCTGTCGATAATTAAGTTTCATGTCAGCTAACATATTTTAATATTTCAACAATTTTTTTTTAAATTTTGGACCTTCTTGGGGGGAATTTTCCCATTCTTCCCTCGTAGACACGTCACTGATTCTCTCGAAAAATTGTAGTAAATCGTAATTGCAACAATTTCAGTCCTTACACTTTTTGTCGAAAAGTTGAAAATGCTAAACAGCTAAACGAAAAAACAATTGCTATAAAATCAATCAGGTCTTACGCTCGCGCCTTTACCGCTACGTACTACCTTAAATATTGATTTTTTCAAAAAAATGAAAGAGATCAAAATTGTACAAAATTTAATTCTCTTAATTTTTGTATAGGTTCAAATTTGTTGTAAAACTAATAATAAACGAGATAATTCAATAAATCAATAATATGCTTTAACTGTCAATATTTTTCCCCATAACTCGGAAAATATCGACCGCACGAAAAAAATTATAATAAACGAAATTATAGAAAATCGCATTTTCAACAATTTCAGTTTCTACACTTTTTGTCGAAAAGTTGAAAATGGCGGAGATATTGAACAAAACGGTTCTCGTTTAAAATCAAGATGGCGGCTAACGCAACGGTCAAATTCAGTCGAGATTTTAAATTTATACTACAATTGACCCCCCTAAAGATTAGAAAAATAAAATTTGGGGCAGCTCGTAATGCAAGGTCAAATGCTATCCCGACTGGGCTATTAGTGCTTTTTCAATTTCCCCTTTGGTAATAGTAGGTCCATTCCTACCTCTGGGTTCTATTGTTTCCATTATTTCGTCGTCTTTAAATAGCTCTTTTATAATATTCTTCCCATCTATTTATTTTCTTTGCACTTTCTATTGTTTTTGTGCATTATGTTTCCAATATCTCTTTTTTTGTATATGTCAGCTCTTTCTTTAATTTCCTGTGAATATTAAAGCTGTCATGTTGCTTTTCTAATCTTTCTATTTCTGCACATTTTTTTGATAGCCACAATTCCTTTCCTTCTTTGATTGTTTGTTTTATTTACGTTTTTGTATTTTTGTTCGTCTCTATTCTTGTATTCCTTCTTTTCCAATATCAATGACTTTATTTCTTGTGTTATCCATTGTTTACTTTTAGGGGATGTATCGTCTCCAGTTGTTCTTGTATGATGTTCGATAGGATCTTCTCTAACTCTTTCCTTTTTTCAGTAGCGATAAGGTATCCTTGTATTTCTACTTTCTGGATTTCCTTGTGTATTTGTTTTTTTATCTATTGGCAGAGATTATCTTCTTTTAGCCTTCTTAGATTAAGAGTAAACAGTAGCGATCAACAGGTAGCAATAAAAATATAACTTCGGGAGATAGTATCATAAACTTTGGCAACAGTGGTAATCTTTGACATTATCCAAGATTAATATTATTGACAATTTAACTCATAGGCGCGCTAAATGGAAGTAACCGAAACAATTTTTTTATTAGTAAATAAATATTTCTAAAAATAAACCAAAATGGGTGAAAATTTTATGTTAACATGGTATTTGCACGAAATAATAATAATAAATAATAATTTCGTTGTGAAGCGAAACGAGAGCCGTCTTTAGAGCGCCAAAGGCACTCTAGAACGGCCCTTCAACCATTCTTAGGGTCCCATCAGAGGTGCATATATTTCATTCTTTTTGAATTACTAAAATTCGGGCTACCGTTATCGATTCACAACGAAATGATGGCATGAATGCCGTGGCGGTATCTGCTAAAGACGAACGAAAGTTTTACTTCTAATATTAACAATATCACAAATAAAATAAAACTTATTAGAACTAGTCTTCTGGTTAAACCAATCGTGGCTTGCGGCTTCTAAAATTTGCAAGCCAACGAATTGCCGGGGCTAAGAAGGCCGAGGGAATTCTACCAGGTTACGTCGTACTTCATGGAATGATTATTTATTATTTTGATTAGTTCTACTAGTAATCTGAGCATTGGGAACTAATCTTTGTTGGAATTTTACCGTGCTGGACAGGTGGGAAGTGAGATGCAGCCTGATAGATCTTCCTCGGCATTGTTAGCTCCTGCAATTCGTTGGATTCCAAATTTTAGAAGCCACGAATGATGTAACCCAAAAATTAGTTCTAATAATAAAGTTTTATTTTTGATATTATTAATATTAAAAGTAAAACTTTCATTCGAATAATAAAACGGTATTGACACTCCCCCCATATTTCGTATTTCCGTGTACACGTCTGGACGTGAGCTGTAAGCGAAAATAATCATACAAGTGACATACAGCGTGTCTCGTTCCCTGTTCAATTGCTGCTGGCGTGGTATATACAGTTTGTCTCGGTAAGTTCTCATTGATTATGCATACATATTCTAGAGAACAGATGGTTTCAAAAATATATGTTATAGGCTTAGGGTTGGAAAAAAACAAAATTTGTAGTTTGTTTAATTTAATCGTGAAAATATAGCAGAATAATATGGTACATATTCTAACGTTAGTTTGAAGAACATAATAGAAACGTTGTGAAAATGAATGAAAAATAAATAAAAAAATTGACAAATGCATTAAATTGCAATAAATACATCTGAAATAGAGATAAGTTATATATTCTTTGGTGGACTGTTTTTGATTAATGTTTTTGTTTGTTAAGTTGTCCTGAACACTTATTTGATTAACAAATCAAAAACATAAAAAAATTGAAAAAATTAACAACTCGTTTTTATTACATACGGTCCACATATACATAATACTAGTTCAGTAAAAAGTTACACTATTTCGAGCGTTGGGGTTTGGGGCGAGGGGGAGTGTTAGGAGAAGTTGATAAATTAGTAGTTTTTACGGTTTTTGGTTTAAAGTGAAGAAAGTTCTATTCAAAAATATTCTACGTCACATTTAAAACAAGATAGGTTTTATGCATAACTGTTCTAAAATCAACGATTTCGGTTGTCGGAAATCAACCGTTTTCCATATTTTTTATATATATCTTTTTATATTTATTTTGTTCTTCTTCTTCTTCATGTTACTTGTCCGTTGGCTATTATCATAGCAATTTTAATTTTGTTTGCCGAGTTTCTGAATAACTCGATCGATGTTAGTCCAAACTATTGACTCAAACCATTACTCGAAAAGTATTGACTTAGTGAACAAACTCTATAGAACAAAAATTACTTAAAATTAGCCAGTTTATCCATTTCCTGACTTTCTTTGGACGAATATTTTTTCACCCCCAATAGGGGGTGAAAACCACCCCCAGGGCAAAAGCACATATCGGCACAATATCAATTTTTTATCTTTGACCTGTTAGCTATGTGTATGCCTTTCATGTCAATCCAAGCGGTTCTTTAAAATTTAGAAATTTTGCAATATTTTACCGTTAAAGAACGGACTATTTGTGTAATTACAAGTATAATTTAAAATTAATTTCGATTATACAGGTTAGATAATGTAGTTTAAAAATAATAATAAGTTCATCATCATGTAGAAAAGAAACTGTGAACATCAAATATTTGTTTTATTTTAGAAGATATATCTGTATTCCCAGAACCTCCACAATTCATCTTACTTGATAAACGGAAGTATTTGCTTCATGCCAGCTCCTTAGGTTTACCATACCAGGCAACAAAAAATGGTATCGTTCAACAGGTAAATCGCGGCGAAGGCGATGGCAAAGCGTCCGCTTATGTACAAAGTCTAAAGAATATTAAAAAAAAATGAATAACCATTTTCAATTTCGTTGCAAAACGAAAATACAGCCGAACCATATTCTAGTCCAATCAGAGAGTGCTGCAAGCACCTCTACCGGTTTCGAAACTTATTAGTCTCTCATCAGGAGGCACATATGCTACTCTCCCTGATCCAACCAAAACAAACACCAATATATGCCATTTCGTTCGTTGCAATCCGGGACTGCACGCTGGGGTTTGTTTTGGTTGGATCAGGGAGAGCAGCATATGTGCCTCCTGATGAGAGACTAATAAGTTTCGAAACCGGTAGAGGTGCTTGCAGCACTCTCTGATTGGACTAGAATATGGTTCGGCTGTATTTTCGCTTTGCAACGAAATTGAAAATGGTTATTCATTTTTGATTTACATTTACTCTGTGTGGAGTATGAAGTGAACCATTCTCGTTGGAACTTTACCGCGCTGAGCAGATGGGACGTGAATTGTAAATTGTAGAATTCACTCATCTTCCTTACTCTCAGCATCCGTACGGCTTACAAATTGTAGAAGCCTCGGAGGTGTAACCACAGAAAGTTCCCATTGTTTTCATTCTGGTGGGATATAGAATAGCATTATGTTGTTTTATATGCCATTAGAGTGAAAACTTAGTCTTTTTTTCTAAAGAATATTATTTGTAACGTGTAGTTTTTGAACCAATTTTACACAAAAACATTGACATACAAATTCATGTTTAGTAGCAAGAATACTTTGGTTTTTGCTTAGTGAATGTAAAAGCAGTCGCAATATCTCACCTAAATTAATAATTTATACATCTCAACAAAAAATAAAGTATATAGGAAATACTACCCTGGAAATTGCTCGCCCTATCCGAGTCCTACTTATAAGTTTTACTATAAACGTATATATCTAATAGTTTAGTCGTAAGAAATGAACGACAGATTGAATCAAGTTCGAAAATATTGTCACCAATGATAGTCCTGTCGCCAGGGGTACAACGGCCTCCTTTATTCAGATGGACTTACCCGTAGGATACGAATTTTTTAGGTTACAGTTGATCCGGATGTCGATAAGATTGTTAAAAACAAAGAACTTGAGGAATTACATAACAGCAATTTCTCGAAAAAAAAAAAACGTTGTATTTTTGAGTCATTTAAGAAAAAACTGTTCTTACAAGTTTTCGAGATAATCGCGGTTGAACTTTAACAAAATCGAAACATTGCAATTTTTGAACCCGAATAAGTTTTGATTAAAAAATAAAATAGCAATTCGGCTTACCGCATTTGAAAGTTAGAGTCAAATTATATCGGTTTTGATTATTTGCATTGCTAAAAATTTATTTTTTTTATTGTTAAACAAAGCTATAAACACATAGTGTTTTTCGTTCCCAATACATGCGTTTTAATTCATGCTACATAGAAATTGCCTCGCTTGCATTTGTACCTACTCTGCCTACTCGTTCGATTTTACATGAGAGATCATTGAAAGCAACACTCAAGCGTTATGTGTTTATAGCTTTGTTTAGCAATAAAAAATAAATTTTTAGCAAAAATAAATTTTTTCGGGTTCAAAAATTGCAATTTTTCGATTTTAAGTTCAACCGCCTTTATCTCGAAAACTATGTATCCTACGAAAAAACTTGTCAGAACAGTTTTTGCTTAGAATGGCCCAAAAAATACAAAAAAATGTTTTGTTTTGAGAGAAATCGCTGTTATGTAATTCCTCAAGTTCTTTGTTTATAACAATCTTATCGACATACGGATCAACTGTTACCCAAAAAATTCTTGTTCTACGGGTCAAAATACATAAAAAAACTTGGGTAAGACCATCTGAATAAAGAAGGCCGTTGTATCCCCCTAAGGACAGGACTATGAATACCTACCTCAAAAAAAATTGGCATTTGTACTGTAGTCAGGATTTCTGTACCTAAACATAGATTTATTACGAATTTCATTTTCATGGGAAACAACTTTTCACACTTTTTTTATTTATGACAACAGTAGATTACTTCTTATAGGTAGGTACTTACATTATTAAAATTTGTGGTGGCTCCAATTTCGGTGTTCTCATAATTTTGGCACGGCTTTTAATGGACTTTTTCTTGGAATGATTCGCTTTATTTTTCGTTTGATTAACTTTTCTCATTTCGTTAAACTATTGATAATATGTTAAAAATAAAAAATTCTCCTAAAACTCTATACTCGCATTAGAATTCGAAATATTTTTACGTAAAATATACTTACCTACCTACATTGAACTAAAACACAATTAACAACAGTCTATTATTTCAAAGAGGCCAACAACTTATACAACAACAAAAATATAATAAATTAACTATCAATAAATACTTTTTTCTTATGAAACAACTATAACGAATTCTTAAATTAACACACTACTGCACTGAACAGATATCAATAAAGATGACAGACCAAATTAGAGAAAATCTGACGCAAGTCTGTCAAAATGACAGTGATAATTTCTGTATGTTGCCTAATTAGTTATTTAGTTATATGTTCGATTTCTTGTTAGAAATAAAAAATTTTAGTAGTTCCAAGATTACACAAAATCTAGGCATGGGATAAAATAGTTTATTTGAAGAAAGTTTATTATTTTTTTCTTCTTAATGGCGGTACAGGCTCCTTTTTTCAATATTTTATTTAGTTATAGAGTAATTTCCACATACTAAAATATTTCTAAAATTGGGCTCTGTACCGCCATTCTTTATTATATTACGAATATGTGTGCCAAATATCTCGACAAAATATTCAAAATTAGAGCCGCAATCTTGGAACGCGTTTGATGCCACCTGTTGCTCGCTACTGTAGCCTCTTAATTATATATGTTTTGATGGCTATTTTTATCTGTCGATAAGCTTTAGAAGCCATATGTCTGAGTCTGCTATCAAAATTTCTGATGCTTCAAATTTTAATTCCATTTTTTTAGGAGCAAGTTCTGAGAAAGGCTCATCAAGCAAAAATGGCCGAGTTGAGAAGTAAATTCCAAGCGGAGTCGGAACAAGATCGGAGCAAGCATACGACAGATGAGAGAACATTCGAAAAACTCAGATGTGAAAAACGACTATTAGAAGATAAGTATAGATGTTTGAAAGAGAAGTACTTAAAATTAAAAACAGAAATAAAACTAACGATGGAAAAGAGAAGTAAAAGAAAGGAGCAAAGCACGACGACCAATACTACAGGTTCTGAGACTGAACAGAGCAATTCCAATAACAGAGACAGGTATCCTCTTTTAATACATAATAATTATTGATATAAAAAATATTGTGAAACAAATTTCACTTTGTATCAAAAGTTCTAAGTAAACATATGTTTTAGAATTATTTAAACAAAATCTGTAACAAATTATCATGATTTTATTTTGAAAATTTTTGAATAACTTAAAGCTCTACCAGGAGTGTGCATGCGTTTCTGTCATCTCGCTTCACTCATAACCAGTGGCGGCTCGTGGCTTTAGGGACAGGGTCGACAAGGTTTTGTCTCCTCAGATCGGTATGCCATATAATTTAAAGGCTTCAATTTCATAGGAGATTTTTGGTTTTTGTTTATTTTTATTTTTTTATTTTTTTTTGTTTTTTTTCTATAAATTTAGTACCTAAACCTGTTTATAAATTAACTCTAATCTATATTGTTTCGAAGTAGCAAAATGGGTTATAACGTCATTGTAAAATTTATTATTGTTTTGGAGAGATTTTAAAAGTTTTTTTCTATTGACATTTGAGACAAGCTTGACATTCTCTCTTGTTTCATGGTGTTTCGACAATACGTTTTGACTCTTTTGAGACAAGAGAAATCCCGTTCATTTGAGGCAGAATTTGCCCACATTTGAGAACAATAATTTATTAATTTCGGGAACAGTTTGTTGTACCTAAAGAATTGCAGTATATAAAATTATACATATTTTGTAACTTATCCCACCTTCCGAAAATATTTGAATCAGCATATAAAATTTAATTTTCTTATTTTATTTGATTAAAGAATGATGGATAATTTTTAATGAACTTGTCTAATAGATATTTTGAAAATTCTTTGGCGTAACTTTTAAATTTTGAGTCGTCAAAGAGGTAAATGACTTATGACAGTGAGTAAATAAAGCGGGGGTGCAATAGTTTTAACTTTTGCCCGCAGACCATACAATTCACCGGACATCAAGACAGAGCTGTCATAAGTTTGCCTTACCAATTTGTTTTTGATATCAAAAAATTTTAATCTGTCCTTTAAAACACCAAAAATATATTTTGTCTTATGGCTTCTACTCGCGTCTGAAAACCTAAAAACCTCTCATAAATATTAGACGTAACGCGTATCGAAGAACAATTGATAATTGTGAATGACATGTTACCTCTATCAGTAGTTTCGTCTACTTCTACCGAAAATAATCAAAATGTAACTACTAATTGATTCTTTCATTCTGTGTTGTTTTAGGTACGCCGCTAAATCTCTTCGAGACAGAAAGTAAATTAGAAAATTCCAGATCATATTTGTTAAACAATTTTATTTGTTCTCTATAATTAACTTGATTTAACGAATATCCAATTCATTCTGTCCCCTAAATGGTAATTCCTGGCAATTTAAAAAAACTACAATATCAATAATTAAACGACGTAAAACTACTTATTTCATAGTTTCATCCCGGGCGCAGTACGTGGCTAGGCACGTGCCTTGTCGTTTGCCAGATCACTGATCGGCAGATTGGTATCTGCCGGACTTGCCATTCAAATGAATACGGGGAATGTATAATTGGTTGCCTATCGGCTAATATTTCATATCTTCTTATTACAACAAAATCGTCAATCTGGGGACGGCTTGCCGAAGCGGGCCTATCGCAATCGGGTGCATGGCTATAGGATCATTAATTTGAAAAGAATCTTACGCACAGCACACAGGGATCACTTAACGTATCGGATCGATCGAATTATTTTAAAACAATGAATAAAATTTAGTCTGTATTATCTCACAGATCTTTTTTTATTTCACAGAAACGAATATCATCAATTCTGATTAAATTAAATATTTAAAAAAATCTATAATGTATCCGTAAATGTGTGGGTCGGCACTGCCGACCCTGCCAACCCTGACCAGCCGCCGCTGCTCATAACACGGTCTTTATGTTATTTATTTGCGCATATCAGAGACAAAGTGAAATTAGCGAAATTGTACTGTTTGTTTTAGAAAAGTCTTGGATAAACCACCAACTCCTAAGCATTCAAAAAACGCCAGCGTTGAAGAGCGGCCCAAGTCGGAAACAAGAACTGTTAAGCAGGTAGTGATACAAGATTTGGACACATCAGTCAGCGACAATTGTTACCAAAGTGACGACAAAACCAATCAGAATGACAGTTCAGATAGTACTAATCCCGGAAGAAGTAGAAAGAAGATATTTTCCAGGTTAGTGGTATTACTAATAATTGGATTAGTTGCTGTTTTACTATATAGTCCAGAAAGCCACTGCGCATCCGCTAGGAAAAATATTCCGATTCGGATTTTTTGCACAGTCTTACTCAAAAAGGACCCCTTTTAACAAATTTGCATGTTGCCAGGTCCAAAAGTGGGTCAAAAAATTTTTAAACTTTTTTTTTTGTTTTTTTCCTAAAGTCATTTTTTTGCATCGAACAAAGTTTTTTTAGGTTCTTTGGATCATTTCAAACAGAAAAGGTCTTTAGTGACTTCTCTAAAGTTGATAGTTTTTGACATATAAGCGATTAAAAATTTAAAAATTGCGAAATCGGCCATTTTTCACCCTCAGAAACTATGTGAAAAACTGAAAATTTCGATATTGCCAAGGTAAGAAGATATTCTTTGAACATCGATTGATGAAATCCCGAAGAGATTTTTGCAATACAATATCGAAAACCCCTTTGTTTTTTATTTGCCAATCAAGCGGACGCTTGATTGGCAACCGTTTCATGTATATGTAAAATGCGTAAATATATGTGCGGAAAAAAATTTCGATTCAATTTTTTTCACCATCTTGCTTGAAAATATCCCCTCTTAACAAATTTGTATGTTCCCAGGATCAAAAAGTCAAAAAAATTTTTAAACGTTTGTTTCTTTTCCTATAACTAATTTTTTGCATCGGACAAATATTTTTAGGTTTTTTGAATAATTCCAAATAGAAAAGACCTTAAGTGACTTTTCTGTAAATGTGATAGTTTTCGAGATATAAGCGATTAAAATTTTAAAAATTGCAAAATCGGCCATTTTTAACCTTCAAAAACTATGTGAAACACCAAAAATTTTAATAATACCAAGGTACGTAGATATTCCAAGAATATCGATTGATGAAATCCCGAAGAGCTTTTTACAATACAATATCGAAAACCCCTTTGTTTTTTAATTGCTAATCAAGCGGGAGCGACACTATTTTCAACCGTTGCATGTGTACCTAGGTATATGTAATCGGAAAACATTTTAAGTTTAAAAAAATTGTTTAAAATTTTTTTTGACACATTTTTGACCATGGCAACTTGCAAATTTGTTAATAGGGAACCTTTTTAAGCAAGATGGTGAAAAAAAAAATTGAATCGCATTTACGAATATTTACGCATATTACATACAATGTTTTATACAGGCAACGGTTAAAAATAGTGTAGCGACCGCTTGACTAACAATTAAAATACAAAGGGGTTTTCGATATTGTATTGCAAAAAGCTCTTCGGGACTTCATCAATCGATATTCTTGGAATATCTACGTACCTTGGTATCATCGAAATTTTCGGTATTTTACATAGTTTTTAAGGGTTAAAAATGGCCGATTTTGCAATTTTTAAATTTTCAATCGCTTATATCTCGAAAACTATCACATTTACAGAAAAGTCACTTAAGATATTTTCCATTTGGAATGATCCGAAAAACCTAAAAAAATTGTCAGATGCAAAAAAATTAGTTTTAGGAAAAAACAAAAAACAAACGTTTAAAAATTTTTTGACTTTTTGATCCTGGCAACATACAAATTTGTTACGAGGGGATATTTTCAAGCAAGATGGTGAAAAAAAATTGAATCGAAATATTTTTCCGCACATATATTTACGCATATTCCATACACATGCAACGGTTGCCAATCAAGCGCCCGCTTGATTGGAAAATAAAAAACATAGGGGTTTTCGATATTGTATTGCAAAAAACTCTTCGGGATTTTATCAATCGATGTTCAAAGAATATCTTCTTACATTGGCAACATCGAAATTTTCAGTTTTTCACATAGTTTCTGAGGGTTAAAAATTGCTGATTTCACAATTTTTAAATTTTTAATCGCTTATATGTCAAAAACTATCAACTTTAGAGAAAAGTCACGAAAGATCTTTTCTATTTGAAATTATCCAAAAAACCTAAAAAAAACTTTGTTCGATGCAAAAAAAATAATTTTAGGAAAAAAACAAAAAAAAAAACGTTTAAAAAAATTTTCACCCATTGTTGGACCTGGCAACATGCAAATTTGTTAAAAGGGGTGCTTTTTGAGTAAGATTGTGCAAAAAATCCAAATCGGAATATTTTTCCTAGCGGATGCGCAGTGGCTTTCTGGACTAATAGAAATTCGAAGGATATTTTGTTTTAAAGAACGTATACATTAAAACAGCTGTTAATATACAGACGTTTTATATTTTTAGGTTAAAAAGCTCTTCCACATCTCGCATAAATAATAATTCCAAGCAAAGAAAACCACAGAGGTCGTGTTCTCCAGTGGAAAATCTTCGAAGGCAACTTCAGAAGTTAGAAGATTTAGAAGATCAGTTTCCCGAAAACGCACAAGCTGATACTTATCATCTCAGGTGAGTTATAAATAATATGGATTCTAGTTGATTTATTTTTATGATGAATAATGTTTTTTCTATATTAAGAACCGTATTTACAGTTGAGTCCACGAGTCTTTACCCGTGCGTCATTAATACCTGGCGAGATAAAACCAAATTTTAATCTGTAATAGGAGCAGTAGCTACTTACTGTCACTTGCTGTTGCGTTTAGTAAATTTCAATTTCCGACTTATCATCGACTTATTTCGTATGCTTTAAATGATGACGCACGGGTAAAGACTCGTGGACTCAACTGTATTCCTGTTTACAAAAGTTCCGAAGCCTTCTGGAAGATATCAATCAATGAGTGACTCGGAACCATAAAAGGTCTCGTCTCTTACCATAGGCATCTAAACATTCCGTATATGTATTTGGCACCTAGGACTTTTCTATTGGTTCTTTACGCGGCCATATTTTAACCAATAGGCGGCGAGGTGCCAAACCCGTATATGGAATGTTATTTGGTGCCAAATACAGAATGTTAAATATTCGTAGACCAAAAAAGACGATTTTTTATTAAAGTCAGTTAAGAGGAGACTGATTTTAAAATATCAAATATTTTAAAAATGGGATATTTATTAATAAGTTTTATTAATGTATTATTATACACTCACCGGCAGAGAAAACGGGAACCCCAAAAAATGGGTCATTTTTAATGTCTTGTATTTCCTAAACCTGATGTCCGATTTAAGTAATTTTTTTAATATGTTATAGCCTTATTCTTTATCAATATCGCTGTAATAATATTGTTGCTAGATAGGTACATTGTCATTGTATACAGGGTGTACGAATCAAACTGTGTTTTTTTCTCAAACTTTGGAACACCCTGTGGAATGTTCTAGCTTTTATAAAATACTGAAATTATAACCAAACTATAGTCTCAGGTTTTCTTAACATTCTGTTTTTTGATTCATTCGCTTATGTTGGATAATAAAAAAGTTAAGCACTTTAACAACTACCCCTGTTTTTCGTTAATACAGGGTGTTTTTAAATATGTACGGCAAACTTTAAGGAGTAATTCTGCATGATAAAATAATGACAGTGTGCTCTATAAACGTATGCCCGCAAATGCTTCGTTTCCGAGATAGGGGGTGTTGAAATTGTTCTTACAAACTGACGATTTATTTATTTCTCTAAAACGGTTTGTGATATGCAAATGAAATTTGGTAGATTTTAAGAGGTAGTTATTGCGCATTTTTTGGCATACAATTAAGAATTTTATATTCCCCATTGGCGTGCATACGGGTATAAATATTTTAGATATATTCCGTATGCACGCCAATGGTGAATATAAAATTCTCAATTGTATGCCAAAAAATGCGCAATAACTAGCTCTTAAAATCTACCAAATTTCATTTGCATATCACAAACCGTTTTAGAGCAATAAATAAATCGTCAGTTTGTAAGAACAATTTCAACACCCCCTATCTCAGAAACGAAGTATTTGCGGGCATAAGTTTATAAAGCAAACTGTCATTATTTTATCATGCAGAATTACCCCTTAAAGCTTGCCGTACTTATTGAAAAACACCCTGTATTGACGAAAAACAGGGGTAGTTGTTAAAGTGCCTAACTTTTTTATTATCCAACATAAGCGAATGAATAAAAAAACAGAATGTTAAGAAAATCTGTGGCTATAGTTGGGTTTTAATTTTAGTATTTTATAAAAGCTAGAACATTCCACAGGGTGTTCCAAAGTTTGAGAAAAAAACACAGTTTGATTCGTACACCCTGTATACAGTGACAATGTACCTGTCTAGCAACAATATTATTACAGCGATATTGATAAATAATAAGGCTATAACATATTAAAAAAATTACTTAAATCGGACATCAGGTTTAGGAAATACAAGACATTAAAAATGACCCATTTTTTGGGGTGCCCGTTTTCTCTGCCGTTGAGTGTAGAATTAAAGAAAAATAAAACAATGCAATAGGAACTAAAACAAGACATATTTACATAATGTTTGAAATGTGTCTAATATTTATGAGAAATTCAATGTCCTTTGCCATGTTTAGTTGTATTTGTTTGATTTGCTGAGATGTTGGAAGAAAGACTGTGTCGCTTTTTTAACCTTGTTTTAGAAGGTTCATATTTAGGTGGTCGTCCAAATGGTAATCTTTTGACCCTATAGTAACTCCCATCTTTCTTCGGCTGATTGATGTTGGTTGCACTTTATATTGGACTTTTGTCCAAATCGCCTTGCCGAGAAACTTCCTGCCGTGTTTAAAAAACTTTCCCAAGCCGTTTTGGTTTTAATATGAGATAATATTTCGTGCAATAATTTTAGTGTTAATGAATCAGTTTCTGCAAAAGAAAATTCATGTTGTTCAGCTGTTTCATTTTTGTTTAAAAGAGTATCTTCTCTAACATAATTTTCATCAATGTTATTAATACCATGTTATTAATATAATGTTCTTTAATACATTTACTGGATCCTGCAAGAGCGCTGTAAAATGAAAAAGGTTGAACTTTTTCGCCAAAAGCTAATTTAGCTACTTGTTGTTTTATTTTTCTTTAATAATACATTAACAAATATTTTACATAAAATCGAAACTGACCTTTTATCTGACTTTAATAAAAAGTCGTCTTTTTTGGTCTACAAATATTTAACATTCCGTATATGAATTTCGCACCAAATAACATTCCATATACAGTAGAACCCCGCAAATCCGAACTAATTGGGGGGACAGCCTGTTCGGATTCCGAAAAGTTCGGATTATCCGAAAGTTAGCCTAACTAATAATTCAAAGCTTTCGTTTTCGTTGATTTCGAGTCACAAAACGTTCTCGCAAGAGTGTGAACTGTGGACAATATTTTTGGACTAAGTTGACTGCAAGGAAACCGAAGTAAGTTTATATTTAACATTTATAAGCACTACGTTTACGTAGTTTACGCACTTACGTTTACGAACATATAAACCGAATGGAACCAGATAAGTGAAAAAAAAAGCGGATTAGCGGGGTTCTACTGTACGTGTTTGGCACCTCGCCGCCTATTGGCTGAAATATAGCCGCATGATTTAGAGACATAAATTGCGATATTTATGCATGTTTCATGGACTACCATAAAGCGTTCGATACAGTAAAGCACGACAAGCTAATGGGAATTTTAACCAATATTAGAATAAACACCTGAGATCTAAGAATTATTAGCAATCTGTACTGGATCAAACATCGTCTATCCGGACAGAGGCAGGGGAATCCGACGATATCAAAATCAAACGTGGGGTCCGTCAGGGATGTACCTATACTCTGAGGAAATCTTTTAAGAAGCAGTGGATGATGTTGAAGCCGGAATTCGAATTAACGGAAAATGTATCAATAACATAAGAGACGCAGACGACACTGTTGCTGTAAAAAACAAATACAGTGATATAATACAAATTCATATTATAAACATAGGAGAGTAGGCAACGGTATGACATACCGCATGTCAAAGTCTACGTCCTCAAACATCCACGTCAGTAGTTAAGGGTTAATAATGAATTACAATTATTTGGATTATTGTATAAATACGTGTGGGACGTAGTCCCACATAACAATTTCATGTTCTTAGTAGATTCCTAGAACATACTTTTCAGAAAAAGTATATACTGAGAATATGCGTAATTACCATTGCGAATATGCAGAGGAGGTACTGAGTATATACTACATTACAGTACTTAAACGTTCTATGTATATACTTAGAATGTACTACCGCACTTATTTTCAGTATATACCAAGAATATAATTTTTAGAACATTCCAAGGAAGTGCTATAAACCTTCTATTTATATACTTAGAACGTACTACCGCACATCTTTGTATGTGAAGAATATATTTTTAAGAATATTCTAAGAAAGTGCTATCAAGTGCTATATTGCTCAGAAGTATGTTTTCAGCATCACTTAATCTCATCTTAGGTTCTACTGGTTCTACCAAATACCTATTATATTTACGTATTCTAATTGCATATGAGAATGTAGTTAGTACCTACATTCTACAATATTACTTAAAAGGTAAGTACATATTTATAAATTTTAGTTATTTATCTAAATTATTATATAATATTTAGCTAAACTAAAGATATAAATATATAAATATATAATTAACTAAAATTTATATACTTATATGTACTTACCTAGATACCTACTATTTAAGTAATATTGAGTTACCAAAATAGATTATATTTTGAAGCACCACAATCAAAATAAAGAGGTTATGTATGTTCTTTAGTCCTAGTACTTTATCATTCGTCTTCATCCTTAACACTGCATAGATACAGATACAAATAATGCCTGTTTTCGTTTTCATATTTTACTTTTGTTTCCTATCCCTAATCTCTATACAGGTATGAAAAGACTGGTCGTGTGGCCGTTTGCAGTTTGGTTACCGAACAACATCGGTGCATCGGTGGTTAGTGTTGCTAAACGGAGGGAAATTTCCCTTTTTGCGGGAATTTTCAACATAAACGGTGATAAAAGGAAAAAGTTAACTCAAAAGGGAATTTTTGCTACAGTCCAAATTGTAAAACATTTAAAAAAATCAAAATATTTAAAAATAATTAAACATATCTTCTCAGATTTTGTAAACAGGAGGGAATTTTTTTATAAAAGTTGGAATTTTTAAGGTAAGTTGACGGAAAAATCTTACTCGACGGTTGGCAACACCAAAGCCTTTCGTTGTGGGTTTTGGCACGTTTTGGTGCTGGAATGTATCATATTGAATTGAATGTACCTAAACTCAAATTCCAACCATGTAAAAATACTCATGATAAACTCGAAATGGTTAAGTCATTTCAATTATGTATTTAGAATTTTTAATAATAAACGTTAATACAATTAATGTTTAAACTTTTTTACCATACAACAATTTTGAAATGAAATTCGTCCAATACTACCTACATGCATAGATTTTATTAATTATTCTAAAAATAACGAAGTTGATAATCTATAAGGCTAATATTATACTTCCTATACATACGTATTATTTTTAAGATATTTTCAAAAGAATCTACTTCTAAGTATGTGTTAAGAATGTACTTATAAGTATGTGTTAAGGATATTCGATAAAGGTATATTCTAAGAATAAACTTTTACGAATATTTCGAGATACTACGTACACGAATGTGCTCAGTATATTCGGTACGAGAATATTCTTTGAAGTATATGCAAAGAACATTAAATTTAGAATGTTTTTTAAGGTACATGCTATGCTTGTACTACGCATGTACTAAAAAATATATTCTCCGACGAATGTTGGTAGTATATGCTTTGAACATGACGTGAACATCATTGTTATGTGGGGTGTTGCTATATGATGTGCTTATTTCTGTTTCAGGTACCCCTTCTCTGACGGACAAAAGTTTGAAGGTAGTTCCGAGTTGGAATTCTTCAGACACCGTATTCATCTCGAAAGAGATTCGATCAAGAGAGCGAAAGAGAGTTTGAGGAGTCAAAAGAGTTTATTCCAGCAGAGGCAGAAGGAATTGAAGTTAAAACACGGGACCATGGCTAGACATACTCTGCAACAGCTTTGCCAAGTAAGTTTTATTACAGTTTTTAAAAATAAATAATGAAATACAAAGTATTCAGTCGTGGAGTATACAAGTCCAAGAGGTATGTCAAATGGAGCTGCTGATAAGCATGTTGTCAGCAGGGCTTCGGTATAATGTTAAAGCAGCTTATTAACTTTGCTGCGGTATTCCCCAGATGTTTCTTAAACGAGAGTTTTTTATAAAGAGTGACGCCCAAATATTTGGAGTTATAATTGTACTGGAGTAGTTGGTTGTGAATTTACACTTTCACTTGTTTTTGGACCAAATGAAAAAAACTAACCTCGATCTTATTGGGATTAGATTTAAGTCTCCATTGTTTGAAGTACTTAAGAGCCTTTCAAAATCATTTGTTTAGATATCCTCGAAGTTTCTGGTCGAATAGTTTTGAATTTCAAATTTGAATTCAAATTATTTAGATCTAGTATACATATTAATTAGAAGCGGTACGAGAAAGAAGCTCAGGAAAAGGTCGTTGTTGAAGGTTTTCTGTTTTCTTACAGTATTTCTGGGGTTACATGAAAGTTTCTGGTAGAGGAGTAGAGAGACCATCATAAATATATGCTGGCTTTTTGTAGTGAAAGAAACTTATAGTTATTTCTATTATACTGGCTTCATTGAAAATACAGCGTGGGTGCATGATTTTTCCGAACTAAAACCTTTTATTTGTGCTAGCGTTTAGTTTCATTCAGTCTATTTGTTATCACTTTGGTTGTTAATTTTAGTGTTGTGCTTAATAGTTTGATTCCTCGCTAGTTCTTTGAGTCTGATTTCTCCCCCTTTCTGAAGACAGGTTGCTTCATCTTCATTCTTTCAGTATTCTCTTTTGTTGTATTAGTTTTGGATTAGTTTTCATAGTTATTTAAATAATAGATTTCGGTATCAATTTCGATAATAATCGATCATGATGACTATGCAAAAAGTCAGGAAGTACTCTTATCTTGATTGGTACGAAGTAGTTTACTCTTGTAAGGTCTACTCTAGTCTCCAAGTAACCGATTTGAAGGTGCGCGAGTGTTTGACATCGAAGACATGATACATTTGGATACTCTCTGTTCAGCAGTATCCCGCAATGTTCATCATTATTTCCATTCTTGGTGATGGCTGTTAAAATCGCCTAGATTGCCCAAGATGGATAGCTGGATGGGCTATATACAGACTATTTAGATTTAAATTAGATATACACCCTATGAATGGCAACATTGGGCCTATGCAGGAGACGTAAATATTTATTAACAAGTGTATTAAGTTGTATTAGTTGCTGACGGCGTAGAGTATAAATTTCACTGCCTATTCAGTGATTACAATAATTTATATACAATGCAATAATAATCGAGAAAAGAAAAAATTGATAAAATGATTTTAATAACATATTGTTTCTACCGCAACGAGTAGATAAATTTTGAACAATTAAAATACAATTATTATAGTATACAGCAATGTTGCCGATTTTAGCGCTTACTTAAGTGTCTTATCTCTAATCAAAAACTAAACAGTCTGCATCTATAACGTGGTTTGGCCCTGTAACATCCTTGGCCCTTGTAAACTGCTTTATTTACAGAATTAGAAAAAAATGTAAAATACAAAAGTTATTCGATTTTTTAATTATGATTTTTTGACATATATATCATACTGGTGACGTCATCCATCTGGGCGTGATGACGTAATCGACTATTTTTTTAAATGAGAATAGGGGTCGTGTGCTAGCTTATTTGAAAGGTTATTCAATTCTCTATACAGTACTATAAACATTAAGATCATTATTTATACAGGGTGTCCAAAATTTTTTTTTGAATTATTAATTAAACAATTAATTTAATTAAAAATTTTTTGGACACCCTGTATAATTAATCATGTTAATGTTTATATTACTGAATAGGGAATTGGATAACCTTTCAAATGAGCTAGCACTCGACCCCTCTTCCTATTTAAAAAAAATAGTCGATTACGTCATCACGCCCAAATGGATGACGTCACTAGTACGATATATATGTCAAAGAATCATTATTTAAAAATCGAATAACTTTTGTATTTTACATTTTTTTCTAATTCTGTCAATAAGGCAGTTTACAAGGGGGTCAAAATATAGTGAATAACCCTGTACGTTCACTGGGGCCACCGACCGGCTCTGTCCCGTCATACAGCTGACCGACTATAATAACTTTTATTTATATTTAATTTAGAATATGTGTACTGATTTTCAGCCTTAGTAAATGGATTTAATTACCTTCGTAAGAAAGCAACTTCGATACCCTCTCAGTAACCCCTGTTCTACGTTTCGTTTGACCGACCGCAATATGTTTCTCTACACATTCACAGTAATCAACTGTGAAAAATCTAGCTTTAGTAAATTCAAAGAGATTTTTCAGCGCTGCCTCTTGGACTATAAGGTTTTGTTGGTTTTGTTATTCTTTCAAATTATAAAATATATCTGGATCCCTTTTATTTTCTAAATTTTGCGTTATGAAATGAAATACATTTTATTTATAAATTAATTTTTATTTTCAATTAATTATTTAGCAACAAAGAAAACTAGAGACCTGGAACATTACATTTTCGTAACATCAACCGTATTGGTACTATGCACATGCCGCCTCGATAAGAACAATATGCAATATTAGAGTCGGACCTGGAACAAATCTGTGATCTGTGATCTCATATAGGAACAGCAACCAAAGTACCTAACTCATAGGCTAATGGATGTTTCGTCATATCCAGAGGAGCTATAGTTTTATTAAGTGAACAAGAATTTTGTAAACTAATTTTTGTAAAGTATTATTTTGACTTTTTTATGACATTTACTTAATTATGAATAAAATCTTTATATTTGTAAAAATAGATAACTCCACACATTGTGTTAAAAACGTATTTTTTCTTAAAACCGAATTTGCAATTTTAACAAAAAATCAATAATACAATAAAAAATGGTACATATTAAAAAATAAAAATAATTAATATAATGGCCAAATAGTATAAATTTTTGTTTGTAATATAATATTTTGCATATTTTGTTTGTTTTATTTTACAATTTTTGTTGTCTATTTTAATTTACTTATTTTATTTTGCATTAACATAACCATTTTTTAATAAAAATCACATTTTAAAAAATAATCCAATGAAAAATTGTTGATCCAAATTGTTTCTTGACAGTTTGTTAATGTTGGATAATAAACAAAGTAAAGGCAGATTGTATACTGATTACCAAGGTAAAAATTCCCGGTCTGGACTAGGCTGCCAACTGAAACTAAATATTGCAACATGCATAATGCTAAAATGTTAAGAATAAAATAAATATTTAGAGCTAAAAGAAGAACTGAAAGACAAAAATGAAGAAAAATGTAACACCTATAACCCATATGTTATACCACACTCCCAGTATAACTGAAAAAAAAATATAATATTGCAGAGTCTGATTTATAATACATAGGAAAGTTAAAAGAATATCACTAAGACTAACCTAGATTATACTACTGTATCATCTATTTCTATCGTCGTTTACTTATTATGTTAGATTATCTCCATCCCTTATCTTGATCAAATTTTTCAATTGCTGTTTTCGAGTGTCATCTTTATCTTCGCTACTTTAGATAGATTGCTAATTGCTAACATCTCTTGATTTAAATGATCACTCAAACCACAACGTAAATATCAGAAAAGGAATCATCAAATCATACGGTTCAGCCCAATAAATCTATTCTAATGACAATACATTTCATGAGGAAAAAACCTGATAGCAAAGGTTCTAACAAAAATAGTTAACATTGTCATTTATAAACAGTGCACTTAACAATATTAAAGAAAGAAAACAGCATAAAATCATAATCAATCCAGAAACGCCCACAAGCAGGGATTTAAAGATGACAACAGTATCACATATAAAGGGATTATCATAACAACTAAAACGGATAAAAAATAAATCCGTCACAAAAACATTCAAAATAACTAATAAACTGAGATCATTCTCTCTAAAACCAAACCAAACTACACACAAGAGAGATCAAAGAACTGCATCTATAAAATACCCTATGAATGCAACTTGTTATGTTTACATAAAAAAACAGACTTCAACGACAGATCTCAGATATGCAAAAATGAGCACAGAGTACAATGGAATGTTGTTCTGAAGCTATTTCCTTGTGGCATTTTTTATAATGAACTATTTTTAATGGGAATAAGCCACAATTTTACCAAAAAAATGATTTTATTAACGTTTCGAAGCCCAAATCGGGTTTCGTTGTCAAAATACAAAATACTACTAAAATAAACAAAAATGTTGTTGCTAAGTAAAAAAATTCTTCTAATAATTTATTTAATCTGATTCATTTATATTGGCAATTCAGACGTATATTATACATTTTAAAGTAGAAGACTTTAAAATGATATCGCCAATATTTCTGAGTTGCGTTC
The DNA here is from genome assembly GCF_917563875.1 of Diabrotica virgifera virgifera. Classification (NCBI taxonomy): domain Eukaryota; kingdom Metazoa; phylum Arthropoda; class Insecta; order Coleoptera; family Chrysomelidae; genus Diabrotica; species Diabrotica virgifera. The sequence continues at coordinate 36,683,922 of NC_065447.1, read as the reverse complement.
CTGGGACGACTTTACTAAAAGATAGTTCATTCGATTACATGAAATCAATCCCAACTCAAGAATATCCGTCACAAAAAAATCATAGCATGTGATCTGTCTTTAAAAAGACAACCAAATGCAACGATGACAGTAAAATTCTCGCGTTAGAGATTCCATAGTAAATCACGAGGGAAAACCAGGAAAAAACCTCGTGATACTATCCCGACATCGTAAGTATTTGGTCTTACATTTAATTTACTTTCAAAAAAACTAATACCAAATTCTGACTTTAATATGTTTAAATTTTAAATAATATTAATAATACATAGATATACAATAAGTAATACTAAAATATAAAATTTGTACTAACTCGATATGTTATTGACTTATTAATCGTGGTATTTTCTTTTTATTGACTTCCTCTTTCAGTATGGGTAACCACATCCTACTGCATTCTACCGAGGAATTTGCGACACAATTGGTTTCATTTAGCATAATTAGAGCCGCTTCTTTGATTTTTCTCTTTTTACTATCTGATTCTTTCAGGACTATACTTGAATCTCTCCACTAAACTCTATGTTCATTATCCCATGCGTGTTGACATATTTGAGATCTATCAAATTCTCTATTTTTAATATAAGACTGATGTTCACTTATTCTAACGTTTAATGGTCTTGATGTTTCACAAGGTATTTTATAAATGCAATTATTTTTTCTTTCTTGTTCATTGTTAGGTTTAGTGTTAGATAGAATAGATCTCGATGTGTTTGTTGTTTTGAATGTTGTTGAAATGTTGAATTTATTTCCAATTGTTTTAAGTTTCTCGGATAGTCCTTTTATATATGGTACTGATATTTTCCTCGTATTATTTCTTGTGAATGTTGTAGGGTCCCGTTCTAAGTTGTTCTGTTCCATTCGATCCAATCTTGACAATTCCTTATTTATAAACGATAAAGGATAATCATTTTTTAATAAAACAGACGTTAACAATTGTTTTTTAGAAGAAATTTTAGAAATTTTATTAACGATAAAACGAAGAAAACTCGAGTATTTCGGTCACCTGATGAGAGGTCATAAATACGCATTACTTCAAAATATAATGCAAGGAAAAATAGAAGGAAAACGGAATCCAGGCCGTAGAAGAATGTCGTGGATGCGGAATTTGAGAGAGTGGTTTGGCTGCACCACTAATGAACTTTTTAGGTCAGCTGTAAACAAAATCAGGGTAGCCTTGATGATTTCCAATCTCCGATAGGAGTGGCACAAGAAGAAGAAGAAGAAGAACAATTGTTTTTCTTCTAAAAATGAATTTTCGTTAGAACAAATAATTTTGGCTCTATCATATAAGGATTTAATGATTCCCTTTTTAATGTTGATGTTGTGATTTGATTTGTAATTGAGATATCTGTTGGTGTGTGTTGGTTTTCTATACACTTGAGTCTCATATCCAGTATCCTTCTTTGAGACTAAAACATCGAGGAAAGGCAAAGTGCTATTGAATTCCTTTTCCATTGTAAATTTTATTGTCTCTTCTTGATCGTTTATAATATTCAGAAATGTATCCAACAATTCTGATCTATGAGGCCATATTGAAAATACATCATCTACATATCTCCACCATACTGTGGGTTTTAAATTTTGTTTAGAAATGATATTATTTTCTAAATCCTCCATAAATACATTAGCGAATAATGGAGATAAAGGAGAGCACATTGCTAGACCAAAATTTTGTTTATAGAATTCATTATTTAGTTGAAAATAGGTATTATTGGTACATAATGTCAATAACTCCATTATAGCTGATACATTTAGTCTTGTCCTAGTTAGTCAATGTATTATCATTTTCTAATTTCGTTTTAATTATGTTTAAAGTTTTATCTAATGGTACATTTGTAAATAAACTGTTTATGTCAAAACTTACTAAAATATTATTTGGATTAAATTCAATATTTGATAATTTGTTTAAAAAATGTTGTGTATTTTTATAAATGTGTCATTATTATTTGCAAATGGTTTTATAATATTTAATAAAAATTTTGATAGTTCACTGCAAGGAGAATTGATGGTACTACAAATGGGTCTAAGTGGAATATTGGCTTTATGAATTTTCGGTACTCCGATTTGGGCTTCGAAACGTTAATAAAATCATTTTTTTGGTAAAATTGTGGCTTATTCCCATTAAATATAGTTGAGTACAATGGAAGATGCATCAATAGTCATGAACGGAACAGACAAGAGAAAGCAGCTCTCGTCTTACTTAATGAAGAAAAATGTAGAAAAAAGAAAAATAATAGAAGATATGAATATGAGAAAAACAAAAATAATGACGAAAAGACAGATGACCTCAGACGTATAACTATAGATGACAGTGAGATAGAACAAGTCCAGGAATATATCTACCTAAGCCAAATCCTGAAGCTTGACAATGAAGGCCAAAGTGCGGAAATTACTAGAAGAGCAAGACTAGCATGGGCAGGATTTGGAAAACTTAGTTGGATACTTACGAACCGCAAAATATCCCAATACTTGAGGAGCAAAGTGTTCAATCAGTGCATCCTTCCTATCATGACATATGGATGTCAAACCTGGAAGCTAACCAAGGCAAACATGAATAAACTAGCCACAAGAGAAAGAGCAATGTTAGGTATACGACTGGCAGATAAAAAGAGGAACGAGTGGGTAATATCAAAAGCAAATGTCGAGGACATAACGACAAAAGTTGCCAAACTTAATAAAGCTTCGCAAGCCACACTGATAACAAAAAGTCTAACGTTGGAACGCAACAATACAACACTGGATACCTTATGAACGCAAACGACCAAGAGGAAGACCACAGATGAGATGGGTTGATGATATTAAAACAGTGGCCGGAACAAATTGGAAATATGTTGCTCAGGATAGAGACCGATGAAAAGAGTTGGGATAGGCCTATGTTCGAACGTGAAAGATAGAAGGCTAACAAGAAGAACAGAAGATCAGAGACACTTAATCTATACATACATAATACTTTAATAAGAATTTGATATCGATCCTACTATACATCAACCTCAGAATTTTCAACTCAAAAAATATCGATCTGCTTCAAAATCGAGGCTGAGTGAGCTGCCTGCCAAAAAGTGCCAATTAATATACAAGAGAGGTAATAACCTCCTTATTTTAATTTTAAAATGCTTTTAAAACGCAATTTTTATTACAATCAATTCTGGCTAAGGTACTAGTACACTTTAGAAGACCAAAAATAAGCATTTGTTCAAGATTTTTTTTCAGTACCTTTCTTAGAAATGAACATAAAACTTCTTACATATTAATAACTAACTCTTAAAGAATACAAAAAATGTATCTTTTTTCATTTATGTACGTACACTAATATTGTAGAGGGCGCCAACGTCGAGGCCTCGAAAAAAAGTAGTTCCGATGGCGGACAGTTAATCTCAGGATTAGGATCTCTGAAACAAAAAAATCGTACAGCATTTGAAAAAGGAAGGTTTCTTACGTGACAATTTACCACCGTTAGTGAAAAATTCCGCAAAAAAACATTTTACGGAAATTTGAAAAATTTTTGTGAAAAAATTGCCCGTTTTTCTTCAGTTTTTCATGGTAAAAAAATATTTATTTTTGAAGTTATACTTCTTTAGGCACGAGGGTAAATTTTTATTTTACTGGGCGCATGCGCACACCGACAGTATGGTATAAAACGTTATGAGGGATCTGATTGGGTGTTAAAATCATCTGTCAATAATTGTTCAAATGGAGATTCTGGATAAACAAAATGCTGTGTATATTAGTTTTTATTGTTGTGAGGACAGTGACAAAAACCAAGTTCATAATTATTGTAGTGACTTTTTAAATAGTTTTTAAAAGCCACAGGTACGTACCTTATTGTAAATGTTTCAATATTGTAATAAAAAATTACAAATTAGGTAAATAAATATTTGGAAAATGTACCTACCTAGCTAGTAGGTAATGCTTTGATTGATATAATTTAATTACCAACAAAAATCTCCATCTAATATATTGCTTTTTTAGTCTATATTTTGTCGTATTTTAATTCCACAAGAATCAAACTTATTTGATTAAACTAACAAAATAAGCAACTGTCAAAAAAATTTTAAAACGTTTAGTTGCTAGGTATACCTTTAGACTTCATTCACATGTCTCGGTAGTTAAATTCTGCGTGGGGTGAGTTCAAAATAATCTAAACCTGATAGACGCAGGCGCAGGTTCAATTCCCGTAAGTATATTTATTATATTTTTTTTTCAGAAAATACGTATTTACTTAAAATTTTCTCAACAATTGTTCAGAAATAATTTCTTTGGTTTCATTTTTCAATGTGTTTGCGGGTATTTTATTCTTTTATTTTTTTAATTTTTCGTATTGTTTCAATAAAAATTTTTGGAAAGTAGTAGGTAAGTATTAAAATTAGTTTAATATTTAAATAAAATATAAATAAACTGTTATATTGATTTCGTTGAAATCATATAATAGAAGTATTTACGTGCGTACAAAGTACACACACATTATTTTTTATTTTTTGGTCAAATTGTGGTAAGTTGTCACGTAAGAAACCTTTCTTTTTCAAATGCAGTACGACTTTTTTGTTTCAGATATCCCAGTCCTGAGATTAACTGTCCGCCATCATTTTTCGAGGCCTCGACTTTTGCGCCCTCTAAAATATTTGTGTACGTGCATAAATGAAAAAAAAAAATATTTTTTGTGCTCTCTAAGAGTTAGATATTGATATATAAAAAGTTTTAAGTTAATTTCTAATAAAGGTTCTGAGAAAAAATCTTGAAAAAAATAATTATTTTTGGTCTTCTAAAGTGTACTAGTACCTTAATCCCACATAAATATAATAACTTAGACATTCCACAAGAAAACAATTTCAGAACCACTTTACCTATTGTTTTTTTTTAATAACTGACTTCCTTACATGGGCGCCAATACCCATGGGCAGGGGGATGTACCTAAATGTAAAAATGAGTTCTTTTCTATTTTCTATGAATTCTATTTTTTTAAATTAATAGCTCTATTAATTTGCAATGTCACTTGTCACTTTTGAATCCCAAGATTTAAACTTTTCTTCAGGAAGAAAAAGAACTGACCGATATGGAAGTGAACCTTCACAGAACCCGCAGTCTTCTGGGAGAAAAAGTAATTCGTTTACGTCATCTTGAACAATCTTTACAACGAGCTAACGTACAAAATGATCAGAATCACGAAGACGCCACTTTGAGTGATATTTCATCGCACAGCGCAAGCTCAGGTATAGTAAGCAGTTTGAATGGAAGTTCTCTATTTAAGCATGAACCAATTTGCCAATTCCCATTTTCGTAGAATATTAATCTAAAAGTAAACAACCAATGTGTTTGCCCAAATAATGTTTATACGGGTAACAGTGATCAAAAAAATAAAATTAACAATGAATTTATTCAAGGAAGTCTGTATTGCACACATCGATCCCACAATGAAGTAAGATATATTGAGATCGCTGGGCATTTTAATGAGTGGAACACGAAGAACATGTCAAATGACAGGAATCATGTTGGTTAGTAATAGCAACCTGATTTTTGCATGAGAGTTTAATGAAAGGGTAACAAATCAATTGGATGTTGTGTCCGACAAAATACATGAGACGTTTTCGTAATCTGACGTTCCAAATTTTTAAACTGTTCCACAATTAAAACTTCCCCTGTTCCAGTGTTCCCGTACATCAAAGTTTGTCCGACTGGGCACCGTTAAGCTATTAACAAATTTTCAGCTTGCTATTAATAATTTTTTTTTGGTACGCGTGATCCAGGCCCATACAATTGTATGCTTTTCCGCAATTCGAAGGCAAGTACCTATATGTCTCATCTGTAAAAACAATCGTTCGGTTTTCCCTACTAGTCTAAGAGCTGGGAGCGGATTTTGTGCGTGATAAGTAATATGGAAAAACTATATGTGGATATGTTGAATTAGTTGTGTACATGACTTTCACCAACGGCCGGAAACCGGAGTGGGGGCCGAGGGTAGTTATAAGGGGTCAAAGTCGCGGTTTTTATTATTTTTTTTATGAAGCTCATGATCGAGATAGTGCACCAAAATTTGGGAATAAGTAGGTCATGACGTACCTAAGTAAAATCTTTAGGGGTGCAACACTGCGTGGCCGACAAAGAGGTGGGGGTAGGGGTGAATATAAAAAATATAAGGGGTTTTTTGCGACGTTCGTGATTGAGATAGTGCACCAAAATTTGAGTATAAGTAGAAAATGACATAAGTAAGTAAAATCCCCAGAGCCGGAAACCATAGTGGGGGAGGAAGGTAGTTATAAGGGGTCAAAGTCCCGTTTTTTATTATTTTTTTGTGACGCTCATGATCGAGATAGTGCACCAAAATTTGGGAATAAGTAGGTCATGACGTAACTAAGTAAAATCTCCAGGAGTGGAACGCTGCGTGGCCGACCAAGGGGTGGGGCAGGGGTGAACATAAAAAAAATGTAAGGGGTTTTTTGCGACGTTCGTGATTGAGATAGTTCACCAAAATTTGGGAATAAGTAGACCATGACATAACTAAGTAATATCCCCAGAGGCGGAAATTAGAGTGGCGGACGAGGGTAGTTAAAAGGGCTAATATTCGCGGTTTTTATTATTTTTTTTTGTGGCGCTCATGATAGAGATAGTGCACCAAAATTTGGGAGTAAGTAGGTCATGACGTAACTAAGTAAAATCTCCAGGGGCGGAACGCTGCTTGGGGTACAAAGGGGTGGTAGGCAGGGGTGAGTATAAAAATATATGGGGGTTTTTTTGCCGTTCGTGATCGAGATAGTGGACCAAAATTTGGGAATAAGTAAATCATGACATTACTAAGTAAAATCTCCAGGGGCGGAACGCTGCGTGGGAGACAAATGTTGTGCCGGGTCACAAAAAACATAATGCACACTCCGACTTGACCCCTTAAGACTACCCTTATCCCCAACTCTTGTTTCCGGCTCTGGGGATTTTACTTAGCTAAGTCATGGTCTACTTATTCCCAAATTTTGGTGCACTATCTCAATCTAGAATGTCACAAAAACCCCTTATATTTTTTATATTCACACCTACCCCCACCCCTTTATCGGCCACGCAGCTTTCCACCCCTGGAGATTATACTTAGTTACCTCATGACTTACTTATTCCTAAATTTTGGTGAACTATCTCGATCATGAGCGTCAGAAAAAAAATAATAAAAACGGCGACTTTGACCCCCTATAACTATAGCCTCGTCCCCCACCTCGGGTTTCCGGCTCTGAGGATTTTAGTTAGTTATGTTATGGTCTTATATATTCCCAAATTTTGGTGCACTCTCTCAATCACGAACGTCGCAAAAAACCCCTTATATTTTTTGTATTCACCCCCGCCCCATCCCTTTGTCAGCCACGCACAATGCCACCCCTGAAGATTTTACTTAGTTACGTCATGACCTACTTATTCCCAAATTTTGGTGCACTATCTCGATCATGAGCGTCATAAAAAAATAATAAAAACGGCGATTTTGACCCCTTATAACTACCCTCGTCCCCCACTCTGGTTTCCGGCTCTGGGGATTTTACTTAGTAATGTCATGGTCTACTTATTCCCAAATTTTGGTCCACTATCTCAATCAAGAACGTCACAAAAAACCCTTTATATTTTTTATATTCACCCCTACCCCCACCCCTTTGTCGGCCACGCAGCGTTATTCCCCTAGAGGTTTTACTTAGTTACATCATGACCTACTTATTCCCAAATTTTGGTGCACTATCTCGATCATGAGCGTCACAAAAAAAAATAATAAAAACCGCGACTTTGACCCCTTATAACTACCCTCGGCCCCCACTCTGGTTTCCGGTTGTTGGTGAAAATCATGTATGGTTTGTTCAACAGTAAATGGTTTGAATTCAATTAGTGCGGTCGTAAATATTATTAAATTTATCTGACCTGGCCCATTGTTAAGACCCACCCGGAGCGATAAGCCACCGAGGTAGACAGAGTTGGTCTTTTGCAATTAACACTGACTAGACGGTACTCCCATAATAAAGCCTAAAATAAATTTTACCTGAAACCGGGCCTTTTATACTATTATCGGTTAATCCGGGCTGTTTATAGTTGTAACTAATTGAACTTAACCATTTACTGTTTAACATACCATACACAACTAATTCAACATATCCCCGTATAGTTTCTCCATATTACGCATCACGCACAAAATCCGCTTCTATCTCTCCGACTATACGAAATTATTATTTTTTAGATAATCTCGTCTTTGACGTACATATATCTTGGCTTTTCACGTGTCTATTATTTTTGATTTTTACAAAGAAATCCTACATTATAAATCTCTTTTCGGGTAGTTTCTCTGCTTCCAGTACATTTCTTCTGCAAACTTTGTGTGTAATTTTTTAACAGTCGGAAGCATTTTTTCTTAAAGATGGAAATTTATAAAGGACCTACGTAACAAGCCTTCGTCAAGTTAAGCTATTTCTACTTTGGATACTCTTCAGATACCTACTCTAAATTAGCCAAATTGTAGTAAACTTGACGACAGTAAAACCGTGCTTGGGATCTAAACATTTATTTGTCACTGAACTTTCTATTTTAATTCCAAAATGTACCCACTGCACTTCAAAAAAATATTTATCAACGCTGCAATTAATGTAACGCGAATAGCTCAATCTCTTCCGCTCAGGAGCGTCATTTGAAATTTTGCTAGGGGGGGCAAACATTATATATACAATACATTCTACATACAGAGAGAGTCTGTAAAGTGGAATAAATTCAATATATCAAATACTAATTGTTTTTTTGGAAAATGCTCAGACCCGTCGATTAGTATTTCAAATTGTCCTTTTTGACATTCAATAAAAATTTATATAGGGTGTCCCAATTTAGAGATATGACGTCATTGTCGATTTTCTTAAATGGCAACACTGTCATTTTGATAGCTATTTTGATAGCGTGTGTAAAGTTATACACATCTGAAAAATTTCAAAATTTTATTCCCTACCATTTACAAGATAATAAAAAATAACAAAGTTATGAAGAACAAGAAGTAATCAAATAATAATTGAATTTATTTATTTCAATTAAGCAAATGCTCATAACGTTGCCCATTGACAATTTGACAATAATTGAGGGCAACATTATGAGTTTTTGCTTAATTTATTGAAATAATTAAATTCAATTATTAGTTGATTACTTCTTTTTCATAACTTTGTTATTTTTTATTATCATCTAAATGGTAGAGAATACAAATTTGAAATTTTGCAGTTGTGTATAACTTTACACACCCTATCAAAATAGCTATCAAAATGACAGTGTTGCCATTTAAGAAAATCAACGATGACGTCATATCTCTAAATTGGGACACCCTGTATACATTATTATTATATGTCAAAAAGGACAATTTGATATACTAATCGACGGGTCTGAGCATTTTTCAAAAAAACAGTTAGTATTTTAATTATTGAATATATTCCAAATTACAGATATAACTTTGTTATTTTCTATTATCTTGTAAATGGTAGAGAATAAAAATTTGATATTTTGCAGTTATGTATAACTTTACAAACCCTATCAAATTAGCTATCAAAATGACAGTGTTGCCATTTAAGAAAATCGACGATGACGTCATATCTCTAAATTGGGACACCCTGTATAAATTATTATTGAATGTCAAAAAGGACAATTTGAAATACTAATCGACGGGTCTGAGCATTTTCCAAAAAAACAATTAGTATTTGAGATATTGAATTTATTCCACTTTACAGACTCTCTCTGTATATGCAAACATAATACAAAATTGATCTATTTTTTGTAAATTTCAGTCATTTTAAGGGTCAGGGGGGCAAATGCCCCCCCCCCCCCGACCCTATCAAATGACGCCCCTGCTTCCGCTTGACAGTAAGAGAAGAAATAAATTTTGTTATAATATAAAATTTGGTTAACATGTCACAAGCACTCGTTTGTCGTGCTGTATGCTGTAATAGACCAGGGCGCATCTGTAAAAATATTAGTACATTTGGACGTTGAGAGGTGACTCAAATTTTTTTGCAGAAATTGCTTGAAAATAAATCAAATAATAATATTTGAGTTATCCTTCCTGTCAAAAAGGTCCGGAACATTGTTTAAATAATCAAAATGTCAAAAAATGAAGGAAAAAGTCGATCTTTTTCTTCGTTTTTTGATTATAACTTTAAAAGTATTTATTTCCGAGAAAAGTTGTACTGACATAAATGTTGCGTAATTAAATTTCCTATAATATAGAATTGGTTAGAAATTTAAAAAATAGTCACCTTTGTTGTAAAATAGCAATACTTAAGAAAAAACCATACAAAAGCAAGTATTCGCATTTTACGTTTTTCAACCATTTATGCTACACTTGCGACCTTCATATTTCACTCAGAAAAACTTTATGATACAGTAAAACAATACTGTAAATTTTATTAAGATCGGTTCAATAAATTTTGCAAAATAAATTTTGCAATCCAGCTTTCGCAAAAAAAATTCATTGTTTCAAAATGTTACAGGACTGAAAATAAAGCAGATAGCAAGTTGAAATTTTTTTTGCTTATAGAAGCGTACTGTACCTTTCATTTTCAATTTTGCAAAATTAAAATCGATTAACTACCACGGCGTCAGGAATTTTTTTAAATAAACATTAATTATTGTTGCTACGCGCAGGACAGCGGATAGTTTGCTCTGATTGGGCATTCCAATGACCTTTGATAATGATTGATACATTTTAATTTTTGTTACATTTCGATATAAATAAATAAATTTGTTTATTGCAAAATAAAAATACATACTCTATCTTTTGAAATAACACTTTTATTAGCAAAAACTTTCTTTGTTCATATATTTTAACTTAGAGAATAAAAGTTTATTATTTTTAAACATATGCAATTGTTTAAACAATATTTCAAAAACAATAATAAAATTAGTTTGATTTTTGTGGAATTAAAATACAACAAAATATAGAGTAAGAAAATAATATATTAGATAAAGATTGGAAGAAATTTTGGTGGAAATCAACTTATGTGAATCGAACACCGCTGTCCTGCGCGTAGCACCAAAAATTAATGTTTATTTAAAAAATTTCCTGACGCCGTGGTAATTAATCGATTTTAATTTTGCAAATTGCAAATGAAAGGTACAGTACACTTCTATAAGCAAAAAAATCAACTTGCTATCTGCTTTATTTCCAGTCCTGCAACATTTAAAAAAAAATGAATTTTTTTTGCGAAAGCTGGATTGCAAAATTTATTTTGCAAAATCTATTAAACCGATCTTAATGAAATTTACAGTGTTGTTTTACTACATTATATAGTTTTTCTGGGTAAAATATGAAGGTCCTAAGTGTAGCATAAATGGTTGAAAAACGTAAAATGCCAATACTTGTTTTTGTATGGTTTTTTTTCGCAATTATTGCTATTTTGCAACAAGGGTGACTATTTTTTAAATTTTTAACCAATTCTATATTGTAGGAAATTTCATTATGCAACTTTTATGACAGTACAATTTTTCTCAGAAATGAATAGTTTAAGGTTATAATAAAAAAACCAGTAAAAAAATCGAATTTTTCCTTCATATTTTGATTATTTAAACAATGTTCCGGGCCATTTTGAGTGGGAGGATAACTAAAATATTATTATTTGATTTATTTTCAAGCAATTTCTGCAAAAAAATTCGAGTCACCTCTCAACGTCCATCTCAAAACAGATGCGCCCTGGACTATAAATATTTTAGGAGCGTAAATCAACTACACGAAGTGCAAATTTTCATATTTCGAATCCAATTTTCTTCAAATATAAATCTAATGCGAAGCCTAGGTGAAACACTCGTTAGTATCCAGGGATTGCATATTAATTTTAACTTTCCCAATATGTGTCTGGATTATTCTAAAGTGCGTATTATTTTTATTATACATACATATACTACATAAATGTATTTATTACAAGAATCGATCAAAAAAAAGTTTAATAACATTTTTACTGTTTAAAAGTAATAACTGGTAACTTTTTCCTACAAATATAGCGTTACCGATTCTGCAGAAACCTGAAACATTAATAGAGTTTTAGAAATGTTCCCCAAACTAATTATGCTCTTCGAACTTGTGCAATATAAACTTTTGTTTCATGCTTTATAAATAGTGCGGTCAGTGAGGGTATTTGGCTCCGAATTTTATCCTACTACATCAATTTACTTGATATTTTCACAGAAAGTAGGGAATAGCTCAAGAAACAAAGTCTATCCTATGTACTATGGCGATTTTATCTCGGGGGTGATTCCCACCCATTCCCGGGTGTGAAAAATTTTTTGGTCAAAATAACCACGGAAGTGGCTAGAGAACCTAATTCTAAGCAAAAACTGTTCTACATTTTTTTTGAAAACTTTTTGAAAATTTCATTGAAAAATGACACCTTTTCGGACGGTTTTTCGCGAATACCTTAAAAATTATGCATCTAACGAAAAAATCATTATAAAACATTTTCGTAGCTTATGACAAAATCAAAGAGATTCATTTCTTTATAAATGTTTTAGTTATAATACAAAAAGATTTTTTTTGGTGCATGCTCAAATTGGTATATTCAACTTAAAATAACAGAGAAATGGTTGTCTTTAGGGGTATAATGCTACCAATAACTTTTGTAGTGCTTAAAAAGACCTTTAAAACAAGCCCTGAAAAATGTCGATTACATTCAAACTAAGCGAGATATGGTACAAAAATTGACGACCGACTAATGTATTTTAAGAAAAAATGAGGAGTATATTTATGTAACCCCTCATCCACCAGAATTTAAATGCATCGTTTTCCTTCTACAATATATTTTATTATAGTGTAATTTCTATGTTCAAAATGTTATAAATAGTTTAAAATGAAGGGTTTTTGAAAAAAAAATAAGATCAAATTATAGAGCGAATTTTTAAATTTTCTTAAAAATGTTCCTTTTTCTCCATGTAACTAAAAAATGATACGAGATACGAAAAAAGATACAGTACAAGAATTTAGAGTTTTTTCAGATAACAATTTTGTTTTTCTTTCATTACTGTATCTCTTTATAATTATTCTCCAGTTACATGGATAAAAAGAAAAGATTTTTAAGAAAATTTAAAATTGCCCTCTATAATTTGTCTTATTTTTTTTTCAAAAACCATGCATAAACCCGTCCAACTTTTTGAACATAGAAATAACACTATAATAAAAGGTATTGTAGAAGTAAAACGATGCATTTAAATTCTCGTGGATGAGGGGTTAAATATATTCTCATTTTAATCGATATTAAATAGTGCTCGTCTTAAAGGTATTTTCAAGCACTACAAAGATATTGGTAGCCTTATACCCTTAAAATCGACAATTTCTCTGTTTTTTTAAGTTGAACACACCGATTTGAGCATGCACAAAAAGTCTCTTTTCACCTTCCATAATATCTCTTTTATATTATAACTAGAAAATTTATGAAGAATTGAATCTCTTAGATTTTTCATAAGCTATAAAAATTACTTATATAGTTTTGTTTGTTAGATGCATAATTTTTAAGGTATTCGCAAAAAACCTTCCAAAAAGGTGACATTTTTCAATGAAAATGGCAAATTTTCAACCACGAATAACTAAAAAAGTAGAGCAATTTTTGATTAGAATTAGGCTTTCTAGCCACTTTCGTGGTTACTTTGACCCAAAAAAATTTCGACCCCCAAAATAAAAGCGCATATCAGCATAGGGTAGACTGAATTAGGAGATCTGTAGAGGCTATTCCCAAATTTCATTAAAATCCATACAGTAGGATAGAATTCGGAGGTAATATCCTGTTTTTGCTCTCATTGACTGGTGTAAAAACCATTCCATTAAACTACTGACTTAGTTTATACTTTTTCCATGCAACCTATCTAATTTTAACCTAGGTATAAGTTCTACCGAATTCGCTATTACCGATTATGCTAAGGGGATACTCAATAGAGAAAAGTTTCAAGAATCTTCGGAAATTATACAAAGTTTGGAAAACTTGAACTCGGAGATTAGAGAGATCTGGGATGTTCTGCGGAAACAGCAGCAGCAAACGAATATCCAACAGGGTAAGTTAGAGCGTTAATTTTATCTGAAATCAATATTTGAAAAAATACACATAGTTTCAAAAGTTATGCATCACCTAAAAGTATGCTCATTTTCATAGTTGATTTTTTCGTGAACATTTTAACGGATTCCGCTAATTTTTTTTATTATTTTAGATTTTTCTTTGGTATTTACCCAGTTGGGCAATGGTTTACTCAAAAATCTTTTTTAAAGTTATACAGGGAGGAAGAAAAGAGATAATTTCTGATGTTAAGTTTGAGACACCCTGTAGGAAGGACTGTATAAGTGTGGGTAATAGGTATACAAGTCGTATTGTAGTCTTATGTTTTGCGAACATTTTGTTTTTTTAATGTCCCTGATATCTTTAGAAACCAAGACAATAGACGGTTTTATTCTTTAACATGACGGGTTTTAACTGAAACAAAAGTAAATTTACAATAAAAAATAACAGCTGACAAACCTTAATAACGTTAATATTTCTGGTCGGCACTTAAGAGTTATTTGTCGACCAAGTGAGTGGTATGCACAGCGCAACATACGGGAGACGAGATTGTTGGATGGAGGCTCTGTGATGTTTTTGGGGTGGAATTTCCTTGAGAATAAGTACGGATTTGGTGTCTACGCGAAGGCTCTTTAAGTAGCGAGAGGTATATTGCACAGATTTTCTTTCTGTGAACACTTTGTTCCTTTTGTAATTTCACCTTAGTGTATGATAAGACATTGCCTCCTCACGTATCGCATGTCATCAGTTAAAACACATTTTTAAAAGAAAATCCGTCTAGTTTCTTTGTTATTAAAGATATCAGAGTAACTAAAATAACAAAATGTTCACAAAATATGGGACAACAACATAATTTCGATGTATACCCACCTTTGTACCTTTTCCTTCCTACAGGGTGTCTCAAACTTTTGTTTCAGTTAAAACAAATGTTAAAAATAAAACCGTCTATGTTCTTTGTTTCGAAAGATATCAGGAACATTAAAAAAACATAAGACTACAATATGACCTTGATGTATACTCACAGTTGTACCTTGTTCTCCCTACAGGGTGTCTCAAACATAACATAAGAAAAACATTTCTTTTGTTCCACCCGGCATAAATACAAAAAAGAAGTTTGTATTTGTTTGTATTTTACCCACTGGTAAAATCAAAGTACAATTTTTATAAAGTTGTATATGCAATAATTACATGTTATAACTACAAACTAATTAGTTCACAAGTTTACTCTAAATGGCAAGTCCAGTGGTTTGAACCTCTTTAACCTACGCTGTTCTTGGGAATTGTCTAGGAGGTTAAGTGCAAACTGGTTTTCATTATCCTCCAACTTGGCAATGTATGAAGCGCAACGTTTTTTGATGACTTCCTGTACCATATCCATTTTAAGGTATCGATGAATAGTTCTGTTTTTGATGTACCAATGTACATTAGTGATGCTTCTGAGGGTTTTTAATTGGAAGCGTTGGATGATTTCGATGTTGAAGTGACTAGCTGTTCCCCATAGTTCCAACCCATATGTCCAGATTGGCATAAGTACTGCCTTAGAGAGCAGCAATTTGTTATCCAGAGATAGTCTTGATGAACGGCCCATTAACCAATACATATTTCTGAATATTAGACCTAGTTGTTTCTCTTGGTCCAGATATGATTCCTCCATGTGAGGCTTCTGTCCAAATGAATACCAAGATATTTTACCTCGTTGGCTGATGGTAATTGGTGATTATTTAAAGTTGCAGGATGACAGGTTCTTCTTCGTGTTGTAAATGTAACATGAATGGATTTTCCTTCATTGACTTTAATTTTTCATTCCAAAAACCAATCTTGTATTCTGTCTAGATACTCTTGAAGGAGATGCGAGGCATAAATAGGGTCAGTATGTGAGGCTAGATTGCAATTTTTGTCAATAAAAATAAATAATTAGTTTATTAAAATAATATAAATGTTTATCTAACTATTACCTTTTCTAGTCATTCCACCTTTAGTCTACCCAGACTTAGGCTGGCCAGTTTTAGCTGCCTCAGCGACGAACGTCCAACCGGCACCTCCATCCATCCCGACCTTGGCTGATCGCCTACACAACTACAGACAACACCTGGCACTCGCCAACGCTCAAAGCACCGTCGTGACGCACGCCACCCAAGGCGCCACTACTACTCTCGTGGAGAGGACCAGAAATCTGAGACATTGGTTAAAGCAAACGGGAATCGATGTCGGAGGGAGCGAGACCAATCCACCGCAAGCGACACTGTGAGATCCGGCGAAGAAGGACGGTGATTCAGGATGAATGGTTCGGAACGATCGGATGGTTTGTTTTTTTGAGATCTGATTAAAACCGTTACCGACATTTATACAACTATGAATTGGTTGTTGCAAAACAGATTATAAATTTGATATTTGAAGCAATTTCGAGTAAGGCACGACTAGATTTTATTTTCTTCTTCTTTACTTTATTTTTTAACCGGGACGAAGGTTGGCAATCATCATTGCTATTCTAACTTTTGACATTACAGCCCGAAAGAGTTCAGTTGAGCTGCATCCAAACCATTCTCTGAGATTTCTCAGCCAGATTTTATTTAATGCAGCTTAATTATATTAATTCGATTATTATGCTGAAGAAATATTTTGTGACAAATCTTTTCAACTATACCTAATGCTAACTCCCTACACGTGTTTAGAGTAGTTGTTACCGGAATAATAGTACCTACATGCTTCCATATCTGGTGTTACATTTTCCCGATTCTATCCATTGCATATCGCTACGTCCCAGTATTACAGCCGGTTTCCGAAACGTTATTCAAATCTCCGATCATCTAATCGGATGTCAGATTTGATCAACTGTTAACCTGTGATGGGTTTCTCAAACGCCAATTATTGTAAAATTGCATAATCATAGATCATGTAATCGATGATCTGACATACGATTTGGTAGCGATACTGTCACAATTGGCTGTTATCCTTCAAAATTTCAATTATATTAACCTCTAAATCCAAACTTGTATCTTTAGATTCTAAAGGTGCATTCTCTCTTACGTACTGTCATTTTTGTTTGGGGCAAGAATTGAACGAGAGCATTTTAAAAATGAGGCTAGGTAATGTGACGAGAGTTGGAGATATAAAACAGTTTATTTATGATCTACAATATTTTATAATCGTATTTTTATTTTTGGTCTATATATTTACTTTTTATATTTATTTTTAATTTATTTACAGGCTGTTTTATTGTCTTCAAAGTTAGGTGCTATAATTTCTCACACGTTTTCCTTCTTATTTACATCGCTATAATCATTTAGGTCCTGCTTTTTAGAGCTCTGGCCTCTCAAAAAATAGCTCTATGAGTCTAGCATCCTTGTTATCTTACATTTTTAAAAGAAAAAAATATAAATTATATAATCAAATATAAAAAATGTCCGAAATATCCATGTTCTGCAAGTTAAATAAATATTTTAAATTATTTCTTCCATAAAAAAATCTTATTTTTATTGAATAATATGATTTATATCATTTATATATGTGTTATTTGACAATTTTTTCCCATTATTTGTTAATTACAGTAATTAAAAAACTAAAAAAAACTCTTAACAGCCCGTTAATCGACGGATAGTCGCAGATTAGGTAACAGTCCATTTTTACCGCCGTTTGACAAGCGAAACTGGTTAATCGACCTTTCGGAGATTCAAAACACTCATGATCGGCTGTTAACTAACGATTAATCTTATGTCAGGTGATCGACTGTTGTTAAAACTAGTTTGGTTGACGTTTCTGACGCATTTAATCTATTGTTAATCGTCGATTACATAATTTTTGAGATGATCGTCCTTTCGGAAACCGGGCGTTAGTATGGTATAGTTATATCCAAACCCAGACATCCAAAGTGAAAGTTATCTTCCAACACCAAATTGTTCTATATGGTCCACATAATGTTCAGAAAAAAGTCACACCATTTTGAGCGTCGGGTTTGGGGGGGAGAGGGGGGAGAAATCTGCAAATTCGTAGTTTTTTACGTTTTTCGTCAATATTTCTAAAACTAAGCGGTTTAGCATGAACAACCTTCTACACAAAATTGTTCTACATTAAATTTGAAATAAAAAAGGCCGTATGCATAACCCTTCTAAAATGAATGGTTCCAAAGTTACGGAGGTAGTATAGTATAATTGGTCCAAAAAAAGGCCTAACCCAGACATCCAAAGTAAAAGTTTTCCTTCAACACCAAATTGTTCTATATGGTCTACATACTGTTCAGTAAAAGGTTACACCATTTTGAGCGTCCGGTTTGGGGGGGGAGATGGGGGAGAAGTCGGTAAATTAGTAGTTTTTTTACGTTTTTCGTCAATATTTCTAAAACTATGCTTTAGCCTAAGGAATGTTCTATAGAAAAATGTTCTACATAAAATTTAAAACAAAAAAGGTTCTATACATAATTGTTATAAAATCAACGGTTCCAGAGTTACGGAGGGTGAAAAGTGGAGGTTTTCGATACTTTTTATATTTACCGATTTCTCCCCCCTCTCCCCCCCCCAAACCCAACGCTCAAAATGGTGTGACTTTTTTCTGAACATTATGTGGACCATATAGAACAATTTGGTGTTGGAGGATAACTTTCACTTTGGATGTCTGGGTTTTTGGTATAGTTATATATCATAAATATTGCCCAAAAAATATAAAAAGTATCGAAAACCTCGACTTTTCACCCTCCGTAACTCTGGAACCGTTGATTTTATAACAATTATGTATAGAACATATTTTGTTTTAAATTTCATGTAAAATATTTTTGTATATAACATTGTTTACGATAAAGCATAGTTTTAGAAATATTGACGAAAAACTTAAAAAAACTACTAATTTACCGGCTTCTCTCCCATCTCCCTCCCAAACCGGACGCTCAAAATGGTGTAACTTTTTACTGAACAATATGTGGACCATATAGAACATTTTGGTGTTGGAGGAAAACTTTTACTATGGATGTTTGGGTTAGGCCTTTTTTTGGACCAGTTATACTATACTACCTCCGTAACTTTGGAACCATTAATTTTAGAAAGATTATGCATAGGCCTTTTTTATTTCAAATTTATTGTAGAACAATTTTGTATAGAGGGTTGTTCATGCTAAACCGCATAGTTTTAGAAATATTGGCGAAAAACTTAAAAAACTACGATTTTACCGATTTGTCCCCCCTCTCCCCCCCCCCCCAAACCCGACGCTCAAAATGGTGTGACTTTTTTCTGGACATTGCGTGGACCATATATAGAACAATTTGGTGTTGAAGGATAACTTTCACTTTGGATGTCTGGGTTATGCCATCTTTTGGATCAACTATACTATACTATATGTTTAGCTTCATTCTACACATTTCGGACACAGCGTTATTCAATTTGTCTGACTCTTACAAATTTCTCACGTTCTCTGATCTAGTTTTCATGGTTACAGAGTTATTCTTATTTATTTGATAGGGATTTATCTTGATAACGACCTAAAAGGTTGTCCTCTCCTGTCGGATCTTTGATTCCGAGCTCCATGCTCATTAAGTAAATTAAGGATTTGTGGGTCCATCATGATTTTTATTAGGGATGTACATGTGATTAGTACCGACTAATTTAGATATTCCATATTTGGAGTCAATTTCCCAGTTCTAGGGCAATGAAGTGTCCTACCAAGTGTCGGTTCTTTCACTCGTAGCTGTTCACAAATAAGTGGGGGGATTACCTATTCCGATAATCGTTCATTTAGGTGGTCGAGGGTTTCTTGAACTATAAAAACAATATATTTTATCCATACGTTTAGTTTACATTAATACTATCAATAAGAAAATAAAATGAACACTACAAAACCAATAAGTCCGTTCGACGCTGATAAAATGACAAAACTTCATGCCCCTCGAACCACTTAATTTCTAACCAATAATAAACTGCAGATTACGATGACGATACGATACACTCACCAATCAAGTATCGTACTGTATTTACTTTGAGCTTGTCTTTTCCTTAAACGTATTTTTCTTTTACAAGCCAGGATTCTTATTTTAAGGAGTACTTTGTCAGACAGCTTATTGTTATCCATATATCTCAACATGCCATCATATATCTGAAGCCACCGTTTAGTTTTTTATTACTTTAAAGTTTTTATATATAGTTATGAGGGCGCTAATATCCGGCAAAATAACGCAAAAGATGGACAACATAATGCGTTGTGAAATAAAAAGAGATTAAACTAGCAGAGGTGGGAAATTATCGGTATAAACCCATAAAACATGACCACTTACAATCGTTTCCCACTGTTAGACGTTAGCTTTTTTCGTTTCGACTCACACAAATAAACGGCAAAATATGACAAGCTGGTACCTAGCTGAATATTTTTTGCCCGAAGGGAATGAGAAAACTGTGTCTGAGAAATAAAAATATTTTAGAAATTAAAGTAAAATTATTAACTTATTAATCACAATCTTTGTTTTTAGCCCAGTCGGGATAGCATTTGACCTTGCATTACGAGCTGCTCCAAATTTTATTTTTAAAATACGAGAAAAATTTTTTATACGAGTTGCTTTCCTTCCTTGCTGTATCCTATGCTGTATGTCTCTTTTTGTAGTTCCTTCTTCTGATATTATGCTTCCTAAATATCTATATTCTTTACATTTTCTTATACTTCTTAACTCTAGTTCCGGATCTTCGGTTTCCTCTCCTATTCTCAAATATTCCGTTTTCTCCATGTTCTTACATAGTCCCCATTTTTCGTATTCGATCTGTAACTTTCTTAGCATATAATCCATATCATGTTCATCGTTGGCCAGAATTACTTGGTCATCAGCAAAAAACAAAGTTGTTAAGCAGTTTTCTTCAATCATTATTCCCATCCCAGCAACTGTTTTCCTCCATTGCTCCAGAGCTTTCTGGATGTATATTTTAAATAGTGTTGGCGATAATCAGCACCCTTGCCTTAACCCTTTTGTAACAGGGAATGGTTTCGACATAGATTTTCCCTGTCTGATACAGCTTTTCGGGTTTTGGTACATATTTTGAATTGCTCGCACATATGCTTCACTAATGCCTATCGTCGTCAAAATTTTAAAGAGTTTCTTTAAAGGTACCGTGTCGTAGGCTTTTTCCAGATCAATAATGTTAGGACAGTAGACAGATTCCTTGCTTTTCTTTTCTCTATTACTTGTTCCATCACGAATATGTTATCTGCCCACGATCTACCG
This sequence comes from Diabrotica virgifera virgifera, assembly GCF_917563875.1. Taxonomy (NCBI): domain Eukaryota; kingdom Metazoa; phylum Arthropoda; class Insecta; order Coleoptera; family Chrysomelidae; genus Diabrotica; species Diabrotica virgifera. Next base: position 36,662,688 of record NC_065447.1, on the reverse strand, counting down.
GCGCGAAAACCACTTTGTTCTTTCATGTCCTGAATTTCTAATTCCACCCTTTTCTTTAATACTCGGCCATACAACCTCCCCATTGCACTGGTTATACTTATACCTCTGTAGTTTTTGCACAACGTTTTGTCTCCTTTTTTTGTAAAACGAGCTAATGTGTGCACAATTCCAGTCTTCTGGTATTTTTGCTCCCTGCAACATGCATTTGTTGAAGAGTTCCGTAAAATTTTTAATTTATGTAACTTTCATTTTAGAATGTGGGTCTGTTAATATAACACAAAATATAGGAAGATTATTGTGAAGTGCTAATTTAAAAGTAAATCAGTCAATTACCAATTAAGATGTATAACTCTTCATTTTAGCTTAATGCAAACATTTTGTATAAATGTCGGTAAAATCTGTATTAAAAAGTCTTTCTAGATTACGATGTTAACAATATAACATTCACGGTGAATATATATTGTGTTTATTAAAAAAGTTATAAGTATGAGAAATCAAAATTGCGAGATACCTTATTTTAACGAATTTTTATGGTTTTAAACACTATGTTCAAATGAAATCGATTACCTCTGAATATTTCTAAACCTGGTCTTTTCTTGGCCTCTAGTATATATCAATGGGTTCCTGTTTCGTTGATGGTTACGAAACTGCGCAGAAACGCCTTCGTATTGCGCTTAAGGTACGGTTTTACTGGAGCGTCTGTTGCGATGCGATCATCGTTAAGCGATCATCGCTGAGCGATGATAGCGGTGTGCTACTTGTTTGGTTTGTTAAAGGGTCGTTTTGACTGAAGCGTCTGTAGCTGAAGCCGCTAGCGTCGATTTTTTGGCGAGTGGTTCGAGAGCAGACATTGTCGCAGACGCTAAGCGATTGTAGTGATGTGTACATCCTATTTTACTAAACTTAACTCAAAATCAAACTGAAGTTCAGAAAAAATTGTTGAAACTTGACATCATCTGATAATAAATGGTTGTTTATCAAAATTTTGAAGTATCCGTCTTGTCTTCTTTTAAATATTGCATGTTTTTGTACGTTATTAAGAAAATTCCAAATGAGTTGATATGTTTCGTTAAATACTTTTAACTTTCAGCATTATAGCCTTAAATCAGCAGTATTAATATCACTTTTATTGACTTTACGCCGAAATTACATCTAATACGGCTCAAAGATCCTTTACAAGACGTTTTCTAATATTCAGAGTTTATCATTCATTTTGAACAGAGTACATATTATATCTATTATTTTCTTTTTTATTCGTGATATCGTATCTCGTGTATTAATGCAATTTGTTGATGTTTAAGAAAGGTATATTATTAATGTTAGAAGATGGTAAAGTGAGTAAGTAAGCAACAAGTATTAAAAAGCACAATATTTTCAAAAAATATCAGGGTGAAACATGTAAGATTGTTTTACGTATTCAAAATTTGAATTTTCTAGTATGTAATTTATATATGAAGCAATTCTAAATATCGTTCTTGTCTTAATCTAATCAATCATGTTAAATGGTATAAACAGTATTTTTATTGCCTAAACTTGGCAAAATTTATTTTTGATTTAAAGAAAATTTTAATAAGGACTATAATGATGTTTTTCTTCTTCTTTGTGTGCTGTGCTTGTTTTCAAGCGTTGGCTATTGGCGAGGAACCGCAAAGTGGGCGACGCCTGGTGGCTAATTTGAAAAGCATCAACTCAAGGAAAACATTGATTTTGCCATTAATTTGTGTACATATTTGCGGTCAGTTTATGTTGTAATTAACAATAATTTCGACTTAAAAAAACTATTGCAGTGTTCCTCAGTATTCATTCCTATTATCCTCTACGTAATGACCTAAATTAACCAATGCCGAATCACACATTTTGTTAATTTAACGTTTGTATTAAACGTAGTATTTTTTAATGTTTAAGCGACTGCAAAATTAAATAAATAAATAAAATGTAGTATATATATTCTGTACATAGAATGTACATTGTTATGCAAAATATCCCGACCACTTCGTAATTTCCAGAACACAATTATTATAAAATAAATTCAACTGCTTAGTTTCCAAGTTTCCAGTTTTTATTTAATTAAAAATTGTTATCTGTTGGTGTAAAATAAACTGTAGTGCACTTATTAATTAAATTAAAAACAAAATAAGAAATCCTAAGATAGATTAATAATTTTTAGAACGCTGTGTGATTATCGGGGGGCCTGATTTTTTTTATGAAAAAAAGGTAAAAACAGATCAGTAGTTAGCATCAAATTTTAATGAATGCATACAGATTAAACATAATTTTAAGTCGTCTTTAACTTATAAGATGTCTTAGTTGCAAAACTTAGTGGTTACTTTGGCAAAACACTCCTGTAAATGATTTTAATTTAACGTTTTAGAACTGTGAATTCAAATGACAAAATGAATTGTTTTCCTAGAGTTGTCGTCCATCTTTGAAATTTTGAGGGCCCTCTGTTGGAATGTAAGTTTGCGAATCGTCATATTACAAGCTGATGAAATGTTTCTCGGTCGGCAGCTATATGAAACAATTCCTCGACCGTTCGACCTGTCCATTGTCTAATTTTACCAGTGGCGGCTCGTCAGAGGAGGCAACGGAGGCTTAGCCTTCCCATATTTTTTTACACATTTTATGTCATCTCTGGGACATAATATTTCTATAATTATTGATGAAATGTCACTGTTTTGTTTATTTTGAATCACGAGAAACAACAAGCGCTCGTAATAATACAAAGTGTAAATTATTGCACACTTGTAACTAAACGCATCTGGAACGCATCTATATATGCCCACCTATACGCTGTGAGCAGCTCCTCATATTCCTAGCAAGGGAGGCAGAAACCAGATTCCACTCCGTTGTGTTATAAGTTACGACAAACGTTTCGAAACGAGCAATATTGTTTCCTATGCGTACAATAATACTCGATAGAGAAACGTAATATTCTATCGCTTCACGTCATACTACCCAGAAATATAAGGCAAGGGAGGCTAAACCAGAATTAGGCTCCCTTGTGTTTTTACTTATATTCTATAAGGAAGTTAATAGTCAGGGTATTTCTTGGTGTGCTTTTATCATTTTATTTTTTTTTAATTAGTGTTTGGTGAATTTTTGTATTTCATATATTTTTATTTGTGTTGTTATTGGCTTGGTAAGGTTATTTTTACAATTTATGTACCGTTGTTTGTTTATATAAAATGGATAAGTTAAACGAAATCAAAATATCTGAAGATATAATTGACTGGCTGCTCAGGAATAATTTTAATATTTTAAGTATATAATAAAGCTTATATTATTAAAACGTTAGGAAGACCACAGCCAAATTTAACTATTATTAAATTCTCAGGTAATCGTCAAAATCGTGCATTTAACATTAATTGGTTTAATAAATGGGACTGGTTAACCGGGTCCATTAAGAGGAAAAAAGTTTTTTTGCTCTCCTTGTATCTTATTTTCAACACAAACCGAACATACAACGTGGTCTAAAATAGGATATTCAGATCTAAAAAATTTACCTCGTTCAACTGAATAACATTCCAAATCTAAAGATCACATATTTTCGTCGTGTAAATTAAAACTTTTTGCTAAACAAAATATAGTAACTACTTTAGATACAGCTCAAAAAGAGGCCATAATTACTTACAATAATCAGGTTTTGGAGAATAGGATGAATTTAAATAGGCTTATCGATATAACAATATATTTGGCTTCGCAAGAATTAGCTTTTCGCGGACACGATAAAAGTGATGATTCCATTAATCGCGGCAATTACAAGGAACTTCTATCGTTGTGGGGTAAACATAACTCAAAATTCGAAAATTTCGTTAATTTTAGATTTAATCCTGTTTTTATAAAGATCTTTTAGTATCAATAATTCTAAGAATATTATTATTAATTACAAAAGCTATTCTACATCTCAGTTATCAATGCAAGCATGCGTTAAGAGGGAGGGTCCCCGTAAGGTGAAAAATAAAAATGGTCAAAAACAAATGGAGCCTTAAATTACATTTTTTGGTGCATTTTTTTGCTAAAATGCACCAATTTTATTTGTCTAGATTTTTTATAGTTAGAGCCTCCCCTATTGTAAAACTCACGAGCCGCCACTGAATTTTACACAGCCAGGACAGTTGGTATCTTCCAACCCAGCGCTTTTGCCCTGAATGATAAACCGGAGTAGGCAATATTTAGGTAATCGGACCGGATATAGGACAGAAGTATTGAACATTTCTCATTTTTATGATGTTCATCAATCCTTGCTCTTTGTGCATGGTCTCAGCACACGGTCCCCAGGCAACCAAACGACGTTTTTATAAGGTAGATAACACGTCATAAAAATGACCAATTGACGTGTTTCTATGACGTAGTAGTGACGTTGAAAATCACGTGTATTTGTCTCATCGATTTGACGTCATAATTGTGACGATTTTAAAACGTAATCGTATCTACGTTTTTTTTCACGTCAAGATCGTGACGATTTTCAAACGTCAAAAAGATGACGACTCTTATACGTCGGTAAAATCACGTCTTTAATACTTTCAAAAAGTGACCCCTTTCAGATGTTTCAAAACAGTATAAAAGAATAGGTAACATGAAACCTATGGGCCTACTTCCCATGTGTCGAAGATATACTACCACTTGTAAAAGATCGCTTGTGCGCTAGAAGCAACATTCATTCTGCATGATTGTACCAGCCCTCACATTATAGAATTTTCACTAGTAATACCACTAGAGGTCAAATTATTTCCGGAAATTTTTTTGAGATCATGAATATTTTGAAAATTTCCCGAGTCGCAGACGAGGGAAATTTTCTAAAAATATTCATGATCAAAAAAAAATTTCCGGATATTAATTTGACTTCGCGTGGTATTCGGTAAGAAAATTCCACACCAAATTTGCATTTGAAAATCCAAAGCTGCATGAACAGATTAATAGCGCGCCATAGCTTTGTCAGCAATTATTTAGGCTTTCAAATTCGTAATTTCTACTCATTGTAGTTGCATGGGAATACCATTTCAAGATAGAAAATAGTATATTCTTCAATTTTACATAAGTTTTGAGTAACTACAAGTGATAGAAAAAGAATCAAATCTAAATTATGTAAACAAATAAAAACCAGTCTGTCAAAAATGTTCTGTTATTGTAAACGTCAAAAAATTTCCACTATAATTCGCTGTTGGGTACCCCACGAGCAAAAAATTTCCGATAAAATACCTCCGTTGCCATGGTGATCTGTCAAAATAACGTATTTTGATTGGTTCAAAATTACAGGTGTGGAATTTTCACTAAAATTCCAACTATATATACCTACTTACTGTGTCAAAACTGAAACAACATATATATGAAACTAATAAATAATTTATTAACAAATTATCCAGCATACTTAATATCTTAATTTAACGCTTAATTAAAAACAAATAAACATAACCTCAAATAGTTGTCAAGAAGAATTACTGCATTAAACTAACTCACTGAGCAAAAACGCATAAAAATCTCTTAATTAACACGTTTCTTCAACTAATTATCTAAATGAAAAGTCTTATTTTATCACACAAGACACAAACCGCGTAAACAATAAATGATAAATTTCTTATGAACATTTTGCTAAACGAAATTGTTTGGAGTCAATACAAACAAGCAAGCTCCTCCCAATTTTGTGACGTCAGACTTAGGCTGTCTGAAATTAAAACGTTTTTTAAACTTAATTTTAACGTCATTAATCTTACGTATTTAAAATCACTGCAAAAGACGTATATATGACGTAATGTTCAAACACGTGTTATATTCAACCAAAAACTGACGTTTCCTCAACGTTATATGACGTCACTTGGTTGCCTGGGTCGTTGGATATGAGCGCGGAATTCTGAGCACCACAACTCGAACACTTCTAGTTTGTTAAGACTCTGCATTTTGGTGTCCAGGTTTCACATCCATAGAACAAAACGGACCAAACGTAGCACTTCAATACTCTTAAACGTGCGGTCAATGACACTAAGCATTTTCATGCAAGTTATATTCTGGTCGAAATTTTCTCATCACTTTCAACCCTGTCAATCCAGCTACCCAGATATCTAAAGCGTTCCACCTTTTTCAGAATTTTCTGATCTAATTTTAGTACTGAGTCTTCGATATGAATTTTTCCGACCACCATCCATTTTGTTTTCTTTGCGTTGATTGTTGAGCCCTTTGCAGTACATTCGTTGTTTACAGCGTTCAACAGGGTTTGAAGGTCTTCTAGACTCTCTGACATTATAGCGGTGTCATCTGCGTATCTGATGTTATTATAATAATTTCACCACCGATTTTAACACCGTTGATGTCTTTATAAAGTGTTACATATACACTATAGTGTATTACACTATAGTGTAGTTTTATTAAAGAAGTGTTAAAGTGATTGCATTCTTAAAATCAATGTCGCTAATTATTTTCCATCATTTTTGTGTTACTTTATGTCGCTAATCATCTTCCATCATCGTTCAAAATAAAGACATTGATCATACAATTGACAGGTGTCAGTATATGCTGAACAATTCTTACTTACTTCTGATGGTCATACAACCCTCTAAGAGTTTTAGCCTCCCGGTATATGCCTGGACGCGCTTTGCGATCCATTACAGTTCTTTCCGATGGTGCACATACATTGAGCTCCTGGAGATCTAGTCTTGTTGCGGAAAACCCGGTGGACGCTTTCCAACTGGAATCGATACAGCTATATTTCTGGTAGCTCTCTGATTATCACTTCTCAGGACATGACCCATCCAGTCTCCAGGAGGACTCCATACTGCTTGTTATTGGGGGTTGTTTAGAGAGGTTGATAATTTCTGCATTTGAACGAATGTTCCAATTACTTTTAGGGCCTTAGAATCTTTCTTAATATTTTGTTTTCAAAGATAAGGATGCTTTGTTGTCCTGTTAGTGTTAAGTACCATGCCTCCTCTTTCTCTTCTAGTGCCGACTCCAATAATGAAGGTTGACTATAACCATTGCAAAACCGCCCATATCGTCTGCTTTTCTTAAAAGTGTATGTGTGTTTAACCCGGTCCAGTCGCGAATGTTTTTCACCCAGGATATTTGTTGTCTATCAGGACCCTGTTTGTTGTCTATATGAGCCCTATCTCACTCCTCTCTTCATCTGTTCTGCATACAACAGAATACACTTTTATAAATTTTGTTAAATTTTGGCAAATTTATCTTATATTAATTTATTTTGATCACGCACAGGTTGAACAGATTGCTATGGTACATTTATATACTCTTTTAATTATGCCTTCTATGTATAGTGAAAAGTAATAAAATAAAAATACTGTATTATACCCTAAAAAATCAAATTTTGTGGAAAATTGTTGAATATAAGATTTTTCTGGTTATTAAAGTTAGTGTGAACCCTGTCACAGATGCCAACCCCAATTATATAATATAAAAATTACTAATGTAGAACCGATTATAACAATATGTAGTATTACTATGATGAGCGAAAGGACATTTCTTTACAATAATTATTCCTTACTGTGCCTATATACATGAATTTTATCAATGTACCTATTATGGATGGTTTTCATGTTTTTTGTGTTAATGACCCTTTGGTTTTATTTTTTTAATAGGTTTCCTACAATTTATCAACTGTAGGTATACTTGTGTGTAGTGTAAAATGATCCCTTTCCTAATATCAACAAGGAGGTCATCAATAATGCGAGTGAGTTTTCATGTGATCATATTGGTATATAAGAATGTTTGAAAACTAAAAAAGATATGAATAAAGCCTTTTATATAATCAGCATTAAGATCCTGGAAGAAAAACTGTAAGATCGTAAACAACTGTTCCGTGGTGTTCACGGAAACACATAAATAAAATAATATTAATAAAACGCAAACAACTGTCAATAATATATTTATTTATTTTTGGTAAAAAAGGCGTGCTTTGTTATCTCGTGGGGGTTTGTTATTCTTTTGCCCAGCGAGGGTTTATGATCGACCGACGCCTGCTGGGTTGTGTGAACCGGCTGGAGGCTGTGTATCGACTGAACTAGAGCACAAACACTAATCTGTCATTATTTGGTTCTACCATATGGCCAGATAGGCGACAATTTATTAAATCTGGCGTTTTAAAAACTGAAAACATTTCTGTGGTTTTTAAGAAGTTGGCATAAAGAGGGTGGCTAATCTGGTAACGTAATCTATTATGGAATTTGTGTTTCCCATGAGCAAGCCATTAATTTTATACATTCTGGTTTTGTATATTAGGAGCGAAACACATTTTAATGTGTAATGCATGAATTTTAAATTACCCATATTATTTCGTTTAGAAAGGAAAGTTAATATTTAAAATTAGCAATAAAAAAAATTGTAATAAAAGAGTAATTGAAGCGTGTCGCCACACAACCATCCAAAATGGTATATACCTTACAACAGAAGTATTCACGAAGCACTAACTTTTAAGATGGAATCTGAAGAGACTAAAATTAAGAAAGTTGAGAATATATTTTGTGAGGAAGATGAAATCCTTTGATATATTCATATATAAATCCTTTGATAGGACGAGGAACTCTCAACTAGAAGTTTACATAAGTTTGTAGTATATTGCTTCTAGTTTGCGTACATATGCTAGTTTGCATACATTTGCAGTATATTTCTTGCTATTGGCTGTGAGTTTCGACGGTAGCGCTATCTCGCGGTTTGAAACTTATACTTTTCTGATAAAATTTATGTATGTGAAATATACAAAACGAGAAAAATAGATACTTATCTAGAAAGACACAAATTTATGAACTGAAATATTATTGTAACCTGATTACTAAATGAATACACATAATTAATAGTAAAATTAATTATGTTTTTTTTATTTTATTCATTATAATTTTAATATTTAATATATAAGTTCGTGCGACTGGATGACTGCTTACGCAAGAGACCATTGAGGAAAAGAATAAGTTTAAATGAATTATTTGTTACCTCTGTTTATTTTTGTGTGCTTACTGATTTGCTTATTAAAATTTGTAATTTGTATGAATTGTAATTTGTTTGAATTCTATCAAAATGGATTTAAACATTATACTGGATTCAAGTCTTATTTCCCATGATATCCAATTTTAATCAGTAACACCAAAAAAAGGAAAGGATTTAGTTGATGCAGGACATGTACGCAATGTTTCCGAATATAATAAATGCATCCAGTACTGTTATATTCAGTATTTTTACATGAATCAATACAACAGCTGCAATATCTTGTTTTCTTTTTTGAAAAATCCATATTATCCGCCATTTCAGTTTATGAAGTTTATCAAATGCACAAAACAATAATGCCAACTGCCACTAACACAGCGTTGCCACATTTTATTTAGAAAATCTACTGTTAAGTTTAGCTTACTAAAATCTACTTATCAAAAACTAAAATATACTATAAAACTTTATTAATATATTTGTATATAATTTAGGACTTTTTATAATAAAAATAACAGCTGACTAACTAGAAATTTTTTTTATTTAGCTAATGCCTCGACAACTAATGGGCATTGGCATGGTGATGGTACAGTGGATTTTACCAATTAGGTAGCTAGTGTTATGTGTAGTGTGTGTGTTGAGTAAGTGTCTTGTTACTTTGCAAAGTCGATGTCATTGTCTTTGCAGAGACGCTAATTGTATCCGAACGTCTGCGGTCCCTCCGGTGGGTACCGATCCCACAAGGATAGAAACTATTTTCATTTATTAATTTATAATAAACGAAAAATTCTCTACCCTGGTGAGATTCGAACTCACGACCATTCGGTCCTTTCGATCCAAAGGTAGGCGCTCTTACCACTGAGCCACAGAGGGAGTTTAACTAGAAATTAATATGACTAAACAAAAACCAAACTTTTTTATATTTTAACTGGGGAACAAAAATGACCAACTATTTTTAATTTTTATCAGTTTTATATTTAATATTTGTATATAATATTTTGTCATCCACTGATTTTAACATCTGCATGCCTGGATCATATTCTTCAAACAATTATTTCGCATTTTACATTAGAAACACGCAAACACAACATTTGTTGTTTTGCAAAGTTACATATATGTATTATAATTAGGCCCGGTCTTTTCACCTCCCAATAAATATTTATTAGGAAGTTTATCCGGCAGATTACATGTAAATCTGTCAAATAAACCTCCGAATAACTTTTATTCGGAGGTGAAAAGACCGGGCCTCAGATATTGTAGTTTTCCATCGTTAGCTTCTAACAGGCTCACCGAATGCCAGAACTCTTCAATAACACCTGAAATAGGTACTGATTGCACTCCTACTTGAAATCTGCAAGTTTGTTACATCAGAATCCAGTTTCATTTCTGTTTAATATTCATCATCTACGTCCTGGGGCTAGATTCCGTGCATTGTAGATATCTACACTTCGCTTTCTATCGATGTCAATTGTCGTGAAAATATTTGAGTTTTTAGCTTTAATTGAATTATTTTCTAGTTTTGCTAGTTGATGCTGAAGTGACACTTAGGCCCGTATTCATAGTCGGTACTCAAGTCTAAGTCGATGCTCAAATCCGACCTTATACAAATTCTTATACAAATTTGTATACAAATTTTTTCAAGGTCGACCTTAAGCATCGACTCAGACTTGAGTACCGACTATGAATACGGGGCTTAGTAAAACAAGAAAATATTTGAATTAAAACTAAAAATTCAAATATATTGACATTGATAGAAAGCGGTCGGCGGTGTTAGCGATTGTACACAGAATCCCACCCCTGAATCTTATTTTCGGTAATGACATTGGGAAATTGTAACAAATGTCTAAAAATTAATTTAGAAATGGGGTAAATACTATTAAAAAGCAAATTTTATTTTTGTCATAAGAAAATGTTGAAATATACCAAAAATCTACTAAAAAATATTGCCTACTAGAATTTTTTAAAAAATATCAAAAATCTACCAAAAAAGTAGAAATCTACTAAATGTGGCAACGCTGCACTAACAGCGCTGGCGAAAACCGTCAAATTCCCTCTGCCCTACCCATGGCGCGTCATTTAAATTTATCAGATAAATGCACAAAACTGCCACTAACAGCGCTGGCGAAAGCTGTCAAATCCCCTCTACCCATCGGCTCATGGCCAATACATTGCATATGACTAGAAGGGGTAGCGGACGTTTCCCCAACTGTCATCAATACGACTAACTTCACGCGTAACTTTGATACGAGAATTATAAAAAAAATATGCATTGAAATCCAGATCCCGTAATTCGTTAAGCGTGATAAAGTGAGTACAAAGACATACCTACATATTTCTTTCTTTGTAATTACAGCTTCAATTTACCGTACACTTCTCGTAGACTCTGCCGATAAGGTAGAGTCGTGTTGGGGAAAAGCCGCGCGCCCGACTAGAAGAGCTGCTATAATTACATACGTGGGTGGTCCGATAAGTACTTAGCCTCTCCTCCCGATGGCGCCACTATCGCAACAGAAATTTACTATCGCGTAATAATACATTCTTTTAGACGGCCTATGCCAAAATCTGGGGATTTAAGAAAAATTAAAAAAGAGTAATATCGGTCTGCGATTCTACTATTGTTTTTGGATGGAAAATCACACAGCGACATCCAAAAACGCTTGAATGCTGTGTACGGCGACTTGCGCGCGCAAGATAGCTAAGACAGTAGGTATCTTAAAAAATCTCGTTGGTCACATCCTGCATGAAATTTTGGGCATAGGAAAGCTCTCGGCGGGATCGCTGTCGTGTTTTCTCTCTTCGGCAATAAGCGCAACCATGAGACCACTCAAGGGTAGTGTCTGGGGCTGTTTAAGCGTAATCCAAATGAAATTATACATTGTTTCTTAACCGTAACCACAACATGGTTCCACTGCTACACACCAGAGACCAAGGAAGAGTCGATACGGTGGACGTCACCCCGCAAACATGCTTCGAAGAGGGCGAGGATTGACCAATGCGGAAAGGTGATGGCCACCATTTTCTGAGGTTCACAAGGTGTGATCTATATCCCATTCCTGGAAAAGCGCAAAACGCTCACAGGACTATACTATGCCGCATTATTGAGCCGATTCGACGCCGTATTTCAGAAAAAAACAGCCCAAATTGAGGAAGAAAAAGTCTTCCACAATAACAACCCTCTGGCTCACACCTCCGCCATCGCCATAGCCCAGTTGGGCTACGAGCTGCTATACCATCCACCCTATTTTCCAGACTTAGCCCTGCACGACTTTTTTTGTGCCAAACTGAAAGAAGGCAGGTTAAAGAATCGAGTTAAAAGGAGCCTACGCTCAGAAATAAATCGCCACTTTTTAAAAATTGTCGTTTTTCTTTTGAAGGCTAAGACTAATCGGGCCGCCCTAGAAATGTAGCTAGCACAGTATGACTTCTCTTCTCTTCTGTCAGCCCTTGTTTATACACATAAGTATTTGACAGGTAGACAGGGAAAAGTGTACTTTTGAAGTGTGTAAAACAAATAATTCCTAGCTGAGCGCTTTCGGCTTATAAAGCCATCTTCGGAGCTATGCTACAATAGAAAGGTCTCTAATGAATAATTGATCTTAGAATTCAAAAGTTTAACTTACATCAAAAGGTTCAAAGTACATAAGTATTTATTTTTCCCATATTGTGTTAAGATTCTTCTTCTTCCTCTTACAATGTCTATCCAGTATAGACGTTAGATACCAGCATGGCTATTCTAACTTTATCGACAGCTTGATAGTCGTTAAGTTATATCTCCACAGAAACGGCACTGCACCATCTCGTACAGAGGGTGGAGTACGTTCTAGAAAACCAAGAGGTGATGTTGGGTGCATTTCTCGATATTGAGGAAGCATTTGAGAACACCCCCTACGAAGCTATCACAAGGGCGATCCGTCTAAAAGGAATAGACGAAACAAGCTGCAGATGGATAGACCGCATGCTTAGGAGCCATGTGATATATGCTACGTTGCTAGGGGATACAGTGTCAGCTCAGGTAGCCAGAAGCTGCCCACAGGGGGAGCCTTATCTCCTCTTTTATGGAATCTGGTCATGGATGGCCTGATAGCTAAACTCGACAACGATAGGCATCATGTTCTGGGCTATGCGGATGACCTAGTCATCTTAGCCCACGGAAAATTTAATGGTACAGTCAGAGATCGAATACAACAGGCTTTGACCGTAGTTACAGAATGAACTTCAAATGTAGGGCTTAACATCAGTCCTTTAAAGTCAAAAATCATGACATTTACTAAAAGGAGGAATTCAGAGGAATTGGGTCCTCTAAGTCTAAATGGTCTACATTTAAATCTGGTGAGTGAAGTAAAGTATCTCGGGATAATATTAGACTCAAGACTTACTTGACATCAGCAGATAGAAAGAATAACGAAGAGAGCGGTAACTACGTTAATGGTAGCCAGACGTACTCATGGAAAAATGTGGGGTTTGAGACCAGATATGGTATATTGGACTTATAACATGGTGGTAAAACCCACAATTACATATGCATCAGTGGTATGGTGGCCAAAAGTGCCATCATCAAATTAAGCAAGGTCTAAGGTCTAAGGACTTGCTTGTCTCGGGATCACGGGGGCTATGAGGGGCACACCTACGGCAGCTATGGAGGCACTACTGGATAGCCCTCCTTTACATATAACAATAAGAGGTGAGGCGAGAATGGGATATTATAGACTGCGAGAAAACCTGAGCAACGTACCAGTTAAATCAGGACATAGTAGAATAACGAATGAAACTAATGATGCCGAATGGATGATGATTTCTGACCATATGACATCAAGATACAAGCCTGAAGTACCTTTTTAAGTGGACATTTGCCCACGCGACGAATGGGACAGAGGAAACTCTCTACCGAGACTGCAGGGTTACACCTGGTATACGGACGGGTCTAAAACTGCAGACGGTTCGGGCGCAGGAATATTCTGTAGTGGTGGAAATTTCAACATTTCTATTCCACTGGGAGAATATACCTCCGTATTACAGGCAGAGATTTTTGCAATCTTGCAATGTGCAAGAGAAAACAACCTGAGGGCGTTCGAACTGCAGCGGGTTAACATATGCACAGATAGCCAAGCAGCCATTGGGGCGCTTATAAACCCTAAGGTGAACTCTAGGCTGGTGTGGGAATGTCGACAAGAACTTGACAGACTGGCATAACATAACAGTTTTATACTGGTATGGGTTCCAGGTAATCGGGGCATATACGGCAATGAAAGAGCTGATGCACTTGCCAAGAGAGCATCAGCTACAAAATACCTGGGTCCAGAGCCGGCAGTGGGAGTGCCAAAAAGCACCGTCCGCGAACGAAAAAAAGCCTGGATCCGAAGCCAACACAACTCACACTGGGAGAGTGTACCCGGTCAAACACATGGCAAGATGTATATCGGACGGACATGTGCTAGTAGGGCTGAGTTACTGCTGAAAACAAGCAGGAATCAGCTCAGAGTCATAACAGGTTTCCTCACTGGACATGCGCCAGTTAAGGGTCACCTGCATACAATGGGGATGTTTCATGGAGACTTGAGCTGCAGACTCTGTAACAGAAAACCTGAAGCAGTCAGCCATATTTTGCATGACTGTGAGGCATTGGATCGGAGGCGGCAAACACTTTTCGGAGACATCGAAGTGACTCCAAATATATATGGCACCCACCCACTAGACCTGTACAAGCTGGTACAGGCTTCCAGAATTCTGGAATGGGTTTCATAAACGAATGGAAGATCTACAATAAGCCAAGTGACTGCAGTACAACCGGTTTACAACAGACGGCTTCCAGGAAAAAAAAGTTGTATCGATCTCGAAGATTGTGCGCCATGATATCCCAGGCATTTCTGGGCCCCTCTTGTCGTGCACCTTATCCTGCAGAATGATTCGAAGCAGGATGTACCAATGTTCGTTACGCATCGCCCTGTAGTTATCATCCAATCTTCGCTTGTCCACTGCTGGACATACATCTTTCTCATAATTTTCCATCTATTTCGATCTTGTGCCCCCTGCCCTGTAGCATCCCATTTCAAGTACTTCAGTCTCTTCATGGAAAACAGAAGTTTGCTCTCGTTTTGATGTAGATATTGGTAAACAATACCGCATACCACTAGCTTTTTCAAAAGTATTAGAAAGGACACAAAGTTAGAAGATCTTGTTATGTATCTCCTGCTAAAATTCCTTTAACAGCCAAAATGCAAAAGCAATGGTAGCAGTTCAAGACGTTTGGCAATATTGTTCATTCACCCAGCCTTGTTGATCGTCAATCGTCACGAACAGAGATCTTGAAAACTTGAGTCCTGCAAGGGTCGATCTCGCACATAGTGACTATATGTCAAAGTTTTCTTATGTTACAATAAAAAGAAATAACTGTTTTAAAAAATATCATGTGAAATCAATCGGTTTTTACCCATCTGAACCACCGGTCTTTTTTGAGCCTGAGACAAAAAGATTGCTCGAAACAGCGGAGATGAAAACCCTTCGAAAAATCGATACTAAGACTCTACGGGACAGAGCTAGAAGTACAGATATACGACAGACAGAGATGCAAGGTGGACAACATTAAAAACTGGGTAAGAAACAGAAGGATAGAATGGAATGACCACATAAGCCAAAATACAACAAATATAGGGACAGCGACAGACGGTTCCCCAATAGGAAGACGATCAGTGGGAAGACCACGAAAACGATGGAACGACAACTTACTATAGGCACATTGAAAAAACCGAGAGAGTCATGTCTATACAAAAAGAAGGAGAAAAAAAAAGAATCACTGGTGGCAATTGCCACATCTTCCTAGGGCACTGTAACGAATTAAAGAAATTAAAAAGAAGGAAAAACACCAGGTATTACTTATGATATTTGTAAAAATGCAACAAGATAATGTTTATGTTAATTTGAAAAAAAAAGGGTGAAAGAGTTAAGAATTGTTTAGGACAAAAACATACTTGGAACTCAAATTTATGTTTATTTTTATAAAATCAAAAAACTGGTACTACTTTTACCTGTCGATATAGAATGGGTGTGATGTAATGGTGGTACATTACAATAATTAAAGTAACATAGATTTAGGTACTTTGGTAAAATTCAGATTTATAAGCGACTCCAAGCAACAAACTACCTTGACTGTTTTTTAAAATATTAAACTACCTTGCCTTATATCTAAAGGTCTGACTGAATGTTTTTAGATGTGATAAATTTTTCGAATGTAGAACAGTGTATGACAAAGAGCACTGTTACGAAGGCTGTCTTTTGATCTTTTTCTTGTTCTCTTATCCCAAATAATTAACAATTAGATACTGATAAACATGTAACAAGTTTAGATGTCTATTTGATCGTTGAATCGATCATAATTTTCTGCCAAGCGTTTTAGTACAACTTAGTGCCAATATGTAACGAGATTTATTTAATAAAGATATATACTTATTGCTAAGGCAAATAATTTTAAAATAAATCTTTGTAATAATTACAGATACGAACATTGGTATAGTCAGATATCTTCAGATTGATATTATATACTTAAATAATTGTTACTAAAACTATTTGATGGAAATCATGTGTAAAGATTTAATTTATAACGTTGTTATTTAATTTAGTAATGTTTTTAAACACTTAATTTATTTAGTTTTTACTTTAATTTATGTATACAACACCATTTACTCTCTCTCTCTCTCTCTCTCTCTCTCTTGTCGTTTCCCCATTTACTGAGGATCATGATTTCTTCCAATATTCCTAACAATTTTTTTCCATTGGTCTCTATCTTCAGCAGCTTTAAGAGCTTCGTAGAATAAGTTTCCAGCTGAATTCTTAATTTGGTCGGACCATCTAGTTGGTGATCGTCCTCTTGATCTTCTCCCTGGAAGGTTTCCAGAAACAATTAAATTAATTGCAGAATTCGTTGCAGACATATTGTGGACAGCCTTTTTTACCTTAAGGAATAATTCTACATGAAAAAATAATGACAGTTTGCTCTATAAACGTATGTCCGCAAATGCTTTGTTTTCGAGATACAGGGTGTTAAAATTTTTATTTCAAACTGCCAATTTTTTTATTGCTCAAGACCGGTTGAGAGATGAAAATTACATTTGGTAGGATTCAAGGGGTAGTTATTGCGCACTTTTTGGCAAACAAATAACAATTTTATATTCATCATTGGTGCGCCTACGGGTAATGGTCTGAATTTTTTTAAAGAAAAAAATGGTACGCCACTGGCATATTTCAAATTAAACATTATTTTTGTATTCCACGTTTAATTTATGAAAAAGAACCTCTCTTGTATTTTTTTCCTATGATGCACCGTTTTTATGCGAAAAAATAAAACATCTTCGAGCGTATTTTTCATTTCTTAATACATTACAAGAACTCTCCAATATAATACAGTCGAACCCGCTTATTGGAATAGCCTTCGTGCCAATCCAAAGTATTCCTATAACCGGGATATTCTAATAACCGATCATTGGTCGCTAGTATAGAAACGTTTCGGGACCTCAAATTTCTATTCCTTAAACCGGGATATTCCTTTAAGAAGTATTCTAATAAGCGGGTTTGACTGTAATACCAAAGTAGAACAATAACAGAAAATATTACTAAAAAGATTTTAGCTTGGTGCAAAGCTACAACAAATGTTCAAAATTACCTCCTTTAAAGGTGACAATAATTTTATATTCACCATTGGCGCCCATACAGGTAATGGTCTGAATTTTTTAAAGAAAAAATCAATAGTACGCCATTGAGAAACGTCAAATTAAAAATCACTTTTGAATTCCTCGTTCAATTTACGACAAAAAATCATTTTTGTCTTTTTTTCATATGCGGCGCCATTTTTATACAAAAAAATAAAACATCTTAATGCTTACAAATTATTCGAGGTAGATTCCATATGCATAGAAACTTATTTCAAATACTTTGTAAACGTTAAGATATTTTATTTAATTGCATAAAAACGGCAACTCATATGAAAAAAAGACAAAAACGAATTTTTTGTCGTAAATTGAACGAAAAATTAAAAATTATTTTTAATTTGACATATCTCAATGGCGTACTATTTTTTTTCTTTAAAAAATTCGGGCCATTACCCGTACGCGCGCCAATGGTGAATATCAAATTACCCTGGCACCTTTAAAGGAGGTAATTTTGAACATTTGTTGTAGCCTTGCACATAGTTTAAATATTTTTAGAAATATTTTCTGTTATTGTTCTAGTTTGGCATTATTATATGCGAGAGTTATTGATAATGTATTACGAAATGAAAAATACGCACGAAGATGTTTTATTTTTTTTGCATAAAAACGGTGCATCATATGGAAAAAAGACAAGAAAGGTTCTTTATCATAAATTAAACGTGGAATACAAAAATAATTTTTAATTTGAAATGTCTCAGTGGCGTACTATTTTTTTCTTGAAAAAATTCAGACCATTACCCGTAGGCGCACCAATGATGAATATAAAATTGTTATTTGTTTGCCAAAAATGCGCAATAACTACCTCTTGAAACCCACCAAATTTAATGTTCATAGCTTCAAAGGTCTTAAAGCAATAAAAAAATTCGCAGTTTGAAAAAAAAATTTCAACACCCCGTATCTTGGCAACGAAGCATTTGCGGAGATACGTTTATAGAGCAAACTGTCATTATTTTTTATGTAGAATTACCCCTTAAAATTTTTCATGCTTATTTACTAACACCCTGTATAAATATTGAGATTACAAGGGCATTCACCAGTCTCATCTTGATATTTTGAGAGATAGAGCTGGCTTTCCAAATTTTAGTTAAACTCATCGTAGTTTTTGCCATACCATACGTCTCCGAACTTCTGCTGACTCGAGATTGACAAAGCTGTTTACTATCTGGTATTGCTGTAACATGTTAGTCAGTTGGATAGTGTGGAATCTGTCGACCACCATTATTTTTGTCTTAGCTTTATTGATTTTCAGACCAACTTTATTGCTTTCGTCCTCAACTCTTTGCAGGAGATCAAACATTTCTGGCTCATTTGCTGTTATTCGCTCCGTGTGTGACCTTGGTGGGGATACACGAAACTATGCCAGCTTCCCTAGCGGCGAAATATGAAAATTTTGGCGAATTTTTGTAATGTCTGTGTCATTAGGTTCGTTCGCGGACCCTGTCGGTGACTTTTAGTCCACCATAAAGCATGCGAACTTTAATTCCATATTATATTTATTTAATGTAGGTATTATCGATTATTGATAAATATACCAGTATATTAATAATATTAATTAATAGTAACTACACCTTGTATATTTATCTATCAACGGTATTATTTATATTATTTTAAAAGTGCGCATGCTCCACTTGTCGTGGGCTAGTTACTGACTGTCTCTGCGAACACACTTATTGTTTGTATAACAAATTTAATCAAAAATGGTAAATAAATATTATATATTAAAATATTGAATGGGTTGCATATGTGAGTCCATATTAAAAGTAGTAATGAAACACAGACTTACTCACAATCATTTAATAATATTTTGACGACCGGTTTCGATCTCTACACTATTCAGATCAACTTCAGGTCGGCGTTACAAGTAGTTAAATGCTACAATTAAAGAAAGCCAGAGTTAGAACATTGTCTGGTTGTACAAATGCTAATAGAAAACCAAAATTTGAAAAAAGTATGCAATTGTTGACATTTCAGAACAACAAACTGATACATACATATGCACACATATGAGAAACAGATACTCATAAGCATGTATACGCACATGGATGCATGCGGTTTATGACTATTTGTTGAACGAGTAAAATTTAAAAAACCATTAAAAACTATTAAAATCTTATTAAAAATTTCAATCAAAATTAAAAATGCTTTCAAAATTCAAAAAATAATAAATAGTAATATCATTTTGATCCACTTACATGCCGTTACAAGGGATGAAAGGATTCCTTCAGGATCCATTCAAATTTCACTATGTTTTGACCTACGAAGCATGTCTGCTTGCCCTGTCCCTTACCTAGCTATCCTATTAGCATAAGTTGGACGTATAAACATATTATCAACGAACTGGCAACGCATCCCTTGTAACGGCATGTAAGTGGATCAAAATGATATTACTATTTATTATTTTTTGAATTTTGAAAGCATTTTTAATTTTGATTGAAATTTTTAATAAGATTCTAATAGTTTTTAATGGTTTTTTAAATTTTACTCGTTCAACAACCGCAAGTCATAAACCGCATGCATCCATGTGCGTATACATGCTTATGAGTATCTGTTTCTCATATGTGTGAATATGTATGTATCTGTTTCTCATATGTGTGAATATGTATGTATCAGTTTGTTGTTCTGAAATGTCAACAGTTGCATACTTTTTTCAAATTTTGGTTTTCTATTAGCATTTGTACAACCAGACAATGTTCTAACTCGGGCTTTCTTTAATTGTAGCATTTAACTACTTGTAACGCCGACCTGAAGATGATCTGAATAGTGTAGAGATCGAAACCGGTCGTCAAAGTATTATTAAATGATTGTGAGTAAGTCTGTGTTTCATTACTACTTTTATTATATATTAACATCAAATATGTCACATAAGTATCACATGCTTAACGTCAAATTGTGCTCGCCAAAAATGTCAGGCGACTATATACGCTAGGTGTCGCGTCAGTCATGCACACGGATCCAATAGATCTGGAGATATTTTTGAATGTTTTTTTAAGGTTTAATAAATGACATGCCTTGCAATAAAAACATGATCAATTGATTGAAAATATCAAACGTATCTGTAATTATACAAAGTTTTTTTAATATTCCTGCAGTATTCGACAATTTTATTTCAAGTTTCGTATTATCAACAAATAATATAGATTGTCCAGAGTGCTTTGTAAAGTGATCTCATATAAGAAGTATGTATTTTCTGTGTTCCTGTGAACAGGAAGCTAGTAAATTCACCCACCAAAGGGAAAA
Source organism: Diabrotica virgifera virgifera (assembly GCF_917563875.1). Taxonomy (NCBI): domain Eukaryota; kingdom Metazoa; phylum Arthropoda; class Insecta; order Coleoptera; family Chrysomelidae; genus Diabrotica; species Diabrotica virgifera. The sequence continues at coordinate 36,641,830 of NC_065447.1, read as the reverse complement.
GTACTTATTTGCTGCTACAATAATTAATAACGGAAAATTTTTAAAACGAGAACTCGATAGGGGAATGTTTTTACGTGTGCGAAACATAAAAGATGCTCTTACGATAATAATATTAGGGCAAAAAGGTAATGATGTTTGACATTATGGTTATCAACTTCTGGCGGGAAGATACCTAAGACGAACAGTTGCTAGCCAAGATCTAAACATTTAAGTAGGATCGTGATACAGAGAATCCGTACTTCTGTGATTTGAACACTTCCTATATTTCTTTTTATAATACATCTGTGTCAAAACATTTACAAAATGTAAGAAATAGCGGAAAAAAAGCTCACATAAAACAGCACCTAACAACTTTCAAAGAGTTTTTATCAAATAATTAGTACTATTTAACTAATAAAAAAATAAAAACCTTATCTTGTAAAAGGTGTATTTAAAATCCCTAAAAAGGGCTATATGACAACAAAACGTTTTCGGAATCAATATTCCATCATCAGTGTTATCACAGGTTTACATGCTTTAAGCCACCAAAATATACGAATAAATAGCCTTGAGTTGTTTTTAAACAGTTGAGGTTACATTATATTATCCGATTTTAAAGGATGTTAAAAATATTTCCAGATTAACTCCTGGCATCACATGACATCAACCATATTGGTTGGAAATTTGTAGATAGGACCTTACATGGCAGACTTTAGGTGACAACCAGTTGTTAATTGTCGTCAGTCGTACTTACCATGTAAGGCCCTACCTACAAATTTTCAACCAATATGGTTGATGTCATATGATGCCAGGGGTTAATCTTGAAATATTTTTAACATCCTTTAAAATCGGATAATATAATGTAACCTCAACTGTTTAAAAACAACTCAAGGGTATTTACCCGTATACTTTGGTGGATTAAAGCATGTAAACCTGTGATAACACTGTTGATGGAATATTGATTCCGAAAACGTTTTGTTGTGATATAACCCTTTTTAGAGATTTTAAATATACCTTTTACAAGATAAGGTGTTTATTTTTTGTGATTTATGGTATACAGCCAGTTACAGGAATTTTTCCTTGTGATATATTTAACCAATACGTTAAGATTGAACTAAAGTTGCCGAATATAATTTCCAAAAGATGCTTGTATAATTTTGTTTTAAATCTAGTCACCTTTGCCGTTTCTTCCACTTGACGCAAGAAAGTCATTTCCAGATAATGAAAACAATTTTCTTTTGATTTATAAAATTTTGTTGCACATAAATAAGAAGAGATAAATTCGCACAAGCTTGCAAATCAGTCTTTTTCCACCAAGTACTGAACCATATTTAGCTGTCGGTCGAATCACTGATGTTTATAACCAATAGATATCTTTGGTTTCAACCCCTAGGTTTTACCTACAACTCGTCTGCATTTACAGAAGAGTCCCATAGCGCTGTTGGTTATGTTGTTAATAAGACTGCTCTAATTGTGTTTGGAATCTGTGGTTACCTCTAAATACTTAAACTCATTGGTTATTTCTAGTTCCTCCCTACCTAATTGCAGCTGATTCAGTCCAGTATACTTTCTCTTATTGTAAAGGGCACTAGTTTTAGAAGGGTTTACAGAGAGGTTTTCTTTCAGACACCAATCCTCTATGTAATGAAGGACATTATTGCATCTGATCTGCAACATTACTGGACAATTTTCCCCTAGTCAATATTACAATATCGTCTGCAAAACCCTGGACCAAGATTCTTTGGCTACTAAGCCCATGAATCAGCTCATCAAGGAATATATTCCATTTTTTTTCTATTAATATATTTGAATACTACTTCACTTTTTCTGAGAATACTTCTCCAGTGATCTATATCAGGTAGGTTTGCTGCTTTATATTTCTTGATCATATTACATATATAACACTGGTTTTCTGTCAAGCACAGTTTACCAGAATATCAACTGGTTCAGAGCAGAGCAGTTTTCTTACTTTTCAATTAAATGGGTATAATGTTATTCATCCTTACTAGACCAGGCCCTGGATTCCGTGCACTGTAGATATCTACAGTCGCCTTCTATCGATGTCAATTGTCATGAAAATATTTGAATTTTTAGCTTTAATTGAATTATTTTCTAGTTTTGCTAGGTTATACTCTAATTGATGCTGAAGTGACACTTAGTAAAACAAGAAAATATTTGAATTAAAACAAAAAATTCAAATATTTTCATGACAATTGCCATCAACAGAAAGCGACTGTAGATATCTACAGTGCACGGAATCTAGGCCCAGGGCGCATCTGTAAAAATATTAGTACATTTGGACGTTGGGAGGTGACTCAAATTTTTTTGCAGAAATTGCTTGAAAATATCTCAAATAATAATATTTGAGTTATCCTCCCTCTCAAAAAGGTCCGGAATATTGTTTAAATAATCAAAATGTCAAAAAATTAAGGAAAAATTCGATTTTTTTCTTCGTTTTTTGATTTTAACTTTAATAGTATTCATTTCCGAGAAAAGTTGTACTGACAAAAAAAGTTGCGTAATTAAATTCCCTACAATATAGAATTGGTTAAAAGTTAAAAAAAACAGTCACCCTTGTTGCAAAATAGCAATATTTGCGAAAAAAACATACAAAAACAAGTACTCGCATTTTACGCTTTTCAACCATTTATGCTACACATAGGACCTTCATATTTCACCCAGAAAAACTTTATGATACAGTAAAATAATACTGTAAATTTCATTAAGATCGGTTCAATAGATTTTGCAATCCAGCTTTCGCCAAAAAAATTAACTTTTTCAAAATGTTACAGGACTAAAAATAAAGCAGATTTGAAATTTTTTTACGTATAGAAGTGTACTGTACCTTTCATTTGCAATTTGCAAAATTAAAATCGATTAACTACCACAGCGTCAGAATTTTTTTTAAATAAACATTAATTATTGGTGCTACGCGCAGGACAGCGGATAGTTTGTTCTGATTGGGCATTCCAATGACCTTTGATAATGATTGATACATTTTAATTTTTATTACATTTCGATATAAATAAATAATACACATACTCTATCCTTTGAAATAACACTTTTTTAGCAAAAACTTTCTTTGTTCATATATTTTAACTTAGAGAATAAAAGTTTATTATTTTTAAACATATGCAATTGTTTAAACAATATTTCACAGACAATAATAAAATTAGTTTGATTTTTGAGGAATTAAAATATTAAAATACAACAAAATATAGAGTAAGAAAATAATATTTTAGATAAAGATTGGAAGAGATTTTGGTGGAAATCAACTTGTGTGAATCGAACACCGCTGTCCTGCACGTAGCACCAAAAATTAATGTTTATTTAAAAAATTTCCTGACGCCGTGGTAATTAATCGATTTTAATTTTGCAAATTGCAAATGAAAGGTACAATACACTTCTATAAGCAAAAATATTCAACTTGCTATCTGCTTTATTTTTAGTCCTGTAACATTTTGAAAAAATGAATTTTTTTGGCGAAAGCTGGATTGCAAAATTTATTTTGCAAAATCTATTGAACCGATCTTAATGAAATTTACAGTGCTGTTTTACTATATCATAAAGTTTTTCTGGGTAAAATATTAAGGTCCTAAGTGTAGCATAAATGGTTGAAAAACGTAAAATGCGAATACTTGTTTTTGTATGGTTTTTTTTCGCAATTATTGCTATTTTGCAACAAGGGTGACTATTTTTTAAATATTTTGATAAAATTCTATATTGTAGGAAATTTAATTACGCAACTTTTATGTCAGTATAACTTTTCTCAGAAATGAATAGTTTTAAAGTTATAGTCAAAAAACCAATAAAAAAACGAATTTTTGCTTCATATTTTGACATTTTGATTATTTAAACAATGTTCCGGACCATTTTGAGTGGGAGGATAGCTCAAATATTATTATTTGAGTTATTTTCAAGCAATTTCTGCAAAAAAAATTGAGTCACATCTCAACGTCCATCTCAAAACAGATGCGCCCTGGACTATACTCTTTTTGCTTGTAATTTTTCCTATTTAGGTATTACAATCTATAAATATTTTGCCTTTGATACTTTCTACTTCTACATTACCTAAATGTGCGCCATCTTGATTCTTTTTATTTGATTATAGGTATGGTTTTAATTTTTAGACCTAAATAAATGGATCTAATGCTTCATACAGTATTATGTTACCAGTGCGCCATATATATAATACTTGACAAGATCCAAGGCCAAGACATACTTTTAAGGTAGACTAATTCTTCCATTTTTGGTAATGTCAGGTTATATGTGTAGCAGCCACGGCGTTTATAATCCAAAACTGTCTAACTTTAAGTGATGACACAAGTAAAGTAATACCTATTATCTCTCTCTTCTACAAATTTCAATTAGGATACACATCTCTTTTAGGAGCTAGAATTCTGTTTATGCTCCAATCCTATAATTAATTACTGAAAGAAATTGTTAACTCATTAGTTATAGGAAGACTATAAAATATATTAAATTGACTGACAGTGGAAGGCATGGCAATTATACATTCCCAATTTTGTATTTTTTAAGAATTTTGCTTTATTTTTTCTAGTCATTGTATTTGCACAAACAGTATGGAAATACAACAGGATTAATGTTTACCAATAAAGTTTTAAGATTGATATATTTCTTTTATTCATATCCTAAATAGATAATAATACATGGTCGTCTCAAAACAAGAACGGCGGCGAATAAGGCAAAACATCACTATAAACGATCACAACTTCGAAGTGGTTAAAGAATTTAAATATCTGGGAGCAACAATCACAAATGACAACAAATTAGAGCAAGAAGTTGAAACGAGAATAATGGCAGGAGATAGATCTTTCTTTGCAATGCAACATCTAATGAAGTCAAAACTTCTTTCACGAGGGGCAAAAATCCAGATATATAAGACCATAATACGACCAGCAGTCGCATATGGAAGCGAAACATGGACGCTAACAAAAAGAGAAGTAAATAAATTGCTGGTGTGGGAATGTAAAATCCTTCGAATGATATAAGGCATGGCCCTTGCAGAGACAGCGTGACAAACGAATGGAGGCGCAGATACAATAACGAGCTAGTCTCTATTCGGAAAAGAAAATCTAGTCAGATATATAAAGGCCAATAGATTCAGATGGGCAGGGCATGTGATACGTAGTAACGACAGTCGCCTTATAAACAATGTGTTCTGGGAAAGGCCAGATGGAAGGTCTGTAGAGCGGCCTAGAAAAAGGTGGAAAGATGCAGTCAAAGAGAAGATCTAGAGAAAATGGGAGTGCGACAATTGGAATTAGTGGCACTGGACCGACAAACATGGATGGCAATAGTAAACGCGGCAAAGACTCACGAAGAGTTGTAGCGCCATTGATGATGATGATGATAAATATAGATACCATTTTCCAGATGAACATAGTAAACTTCCTTTAATACGGTACATGCTGGATTATCAAATATTCCGGAATATGGGATACTGGGAAATATATTTAGGAATGGTCAAGACAATCTACTATAGAGATAAAATGGTCTAGCGTCAGAAAAAGAGCATGGACAGACAACGTTGATATGACTTGCAAAAGAGAAACCGAATACCGAAGATTCCCTAGATGCTGGTATCAAAGTTGGACAACAGAATTCCAACTTAGTTTATAACTTTGAAAAATCAAGACATTGGGTCTATTGAATAAATAGAAGTATTTGCTTTTACAAGTATTTAATTATTTACTTATAGTAATTGAGTAATTTCTTTAATGCTTTATTTAATTACTATTAAGTAAATACTTAAATAATTGTAACTAAAAGCAAATACTTCTTTTTATTCAATAGACCCATTGTCATAAAATAAGAATTTAGATGGATTTTTCATAGATTCTTTAGATGGAAGATTATTCTTCTTTAAATGAGAAATTGAAGTACTTGAGAATGACTAAATAGATCAAAATTTTAGGTGTAAGTGAAACAAAAAGGTTGGAAAAGTTAAAAAATAGTTTAATTGCAACGTGCACAAACATTTGGAGGGTTGCAAGGAATGAAACTCCCATAAATTTTTTATGTAAACATAAAAAAGAAGCTGTATCTCGATAAAAACTGGCTTGTCAAAAAATACTAAGAGGCGAAAAAGTTTTAAAAATAGTGTGTTTAACTTGACCCGCAATAATAATTTAATTGGAACGTACACACAAGTTTGAGGGGGGTTTAAGGGAATAAAACCCCATAAAATTTTTATGGGGTGTACAAATTTCAGTTGTTTTTTAAAGATGTTCCTGCTATAAGAATGCCACATTTCAATAGAAAATCTCAATCTTCAATAAAGAGTTTTCAATATCATAACTTTTTTTGTGTGTACTATCGTATATAGGCAAGTGAGGTTCAATCAACCTATTTTTGACCCCAGAATCTGTGGTATAATTTATGACCAATCTTTTCGGGCACCATGTATTATAAGAAGGCAATATCACCAGGAATTTCACGTTCCAGTAAAATGAAACTGCAGAAAACGGAATGGACAAATTCTATGAAGCATTACAGGAAATAGCCGGTTTGAAGGCAAAAAAAGGAAGGCTCAGGATGAGATGGTTGGATGACGACCTGAAAACCATGAATATAAGACAATAATAAGGAGAAGCCAAAAAAATTCCGCCTAGAAATAAATGAAGAAAAGACGAAGTATATGGTGCTAGGCAACACAGAAAGAGAACCTGTAGATATGCTAAAGTTAACAGCGTTCGATGGAAAAGAATATAAATTTAAACGAGTAAATCACTTTACATATCTAGGTGCCATTATAGATGAAAAAGGACACGAGCAAAACGAACTAAAGCACAGGATAGCTAAAGGTAACCGAAAGGTCTGCAGTTTAAAAAAATTATTAAAGTCAAATTACGTATCAAGAAAGACGAAAATTAGAATATACCAAACTGTAATAAGAGCAACAGTCACTTACGGATGTGAAACAAGGGTACTAAACAAAACAGAAGAAGAAATGATAGAGAGATGGGAACGCAAGGTACTGAGGACTATTTTCGGGGGAAAAATACGGCAGATGGTTGGCAAAGAAGAACTAATCAAGAATTGAGGATGCTTTACAAGGAACCAACTATAACAAGATACACAAAGGCACAAAGAATCAGGTGGGCAGGTCATGTCGAGAGGATGGATAGGTCAAGAATGCCAAAGAAGATACTACTAAGAAGACCAGTTGGGACAAGGAGAAGAGGTAGACCAAGAAAAAGATGGCACGAAAAGTTTCAAGAAGATATAGGATCGATGGAAATTACAGACTGGAAAGAGAAAGCGAAAAACAGGATACAGGGGAGAAACATAGTGCAACAATTTTTACATAGACATTAAATCAAATTATATAACAAATATAAGACATTAGTACATATTGTCATTTGTATTATGTAAAATTGTTATTGTTAAGTTGTACAGTCCTAGGCCTCCAAGGCCTGTAGAGCAGGTTAAATAAAATAAAATAAGGAGAAGCATACGAGGAGATCTGAATGGAAGGACATAGCCAAACAGGCAAAGACCCATCCAGGGTTATGATTGCAAAAGAAGATTAGAGGAAATAATTGATCAAATAGAAAAATTCACAGCTTATGACCAAGAATGATGAGAATTTAAGAACAGATGAATGGAGTCAGAACAAGAAATGTTACAATAGAAATCGGTTAAGAATGATGACAAACAATTTCAAAATAGGAAATATTTCCTGGGGTCCAAATTCGAATGATATAATCTGTCATACACTTACTATCCCATTGCAGTGTGCAAGGTGATGTAAGGCAGGACTTCACTGGTCAAATGAGGTTTGAACCAGAAGAGATCCTAAAACTACCAATAAGAAAACTGTTTGCCTTCGTTGAGGCCACAGGACTTATTAGAGTTTAAGAAGAAAAGGGTTTGGTACATGGGTCTTATGACCAAGTGCCAGAGACTAAAGAGTCTCGCCCGAGTTAAGAAGAAGAGAAGATGGCGGAATAAAGATGTTACAAGAAATCTTACATGATTGTGAGGTATTAGATCACAGGCGGCACTTAAAAACTCCAAAAATATATGGTACCGATCCACTAGACCTGTATAATAAGCTGGTATGGGGTTCCAGAATCCTGGAATGGAAGATGTACAATAAGCCAATTGGCTGCAGTATGAGCAGTTGAGAACAGGCTACTCACAGGCTAAATGAAAACTAGTAACAAAATAAGAAAATAAACAACATGGAAATAAATTTGGACTAAATAATTCATACTAAAACGAGGGAGAAAACATCTCATCAACAAAGATGAGCAAGATAAACATTCAGAGAAATTGAGAGCTTTACTGAATATTAAAATTAGAAAAGAAAGTGGTGCAAATATGGATCCAGAAATGATGAAAGCATCGTTGCCTGGAAAGACACTATAGATATATGGGATTATTCACGGTAGAGAGAGACCGGTATGCTTGTAAATAAATCAAAATGTGTACCCCGACGCGCATGATGTCACCTACGAAGCAACAGTACAGGTTCCAGATGTAGGAACCACCCGTGTCCCGGTTGATCTATTTGTGTATCGTACGGTAGATGAACTGTTTTTACAAAGCCTCTCGTTTCGATCTTTTTCTATTATTTAAGTCTGTTTTGTTCAGTTTTTATGTACTAACAAAGACATGCCGGGTTGTGCCGTAGCTAATTGTAAGAATTATAATCGGGTGACGAAAGGATCAAACATAAAATACTTTCGATTTCCTCAAAATGAAGAGTTTGTAAAGCAATGGGTGGTTGCATGTCGGCGCCAAGATGAAATAAATTTGAAAAATGGTGAGTACTTATTTATTGTTATATATATTCAATGTAGGTATCCCATGATTCATATTTTTTCTTTTATTAAGGCGTACCAAAAAAACTATTGTGACATAAATATACATTTTTTTTGTAGCATGCATATGTTCCAAACATTTTGATGCTGACTCTTTTGAAATTCCTCTACGACATAAATTGCTGAAATATACCTACAAAACTAGTAGATACTTAAAACCTGATGCTGTGCCTACTTTACAACTACCAGGTTATCACGACTCCAATTTACAAAATCAAGTAGAAAGAGTTGCAGGACTGAAGAAGAGAAGACAACATAAGGATGTAGAGGACATGTTAAGAGCAAGTACCTCTTGCATTTTAAATCCAATACAGATATCAGATAACGATGTTAATATGGAAACTGAAACAAGTAATCCCACAACGTTACCTGTAGCTGAAACAGAAAAGTAAGTGTACCTACTTTATACTGACCCATTTATCAAAAGCAGTGAGTGAGATGTAATAGTATGTTATTCAACGAGCATGTAATGATGGCTATTACTCACGGTGATGTAGTCATAATTGAACAGAGTGAGTAATAGCCATTACATGCAAGTAGAATACTATACTTTTTCTATGACCTTTTTTTTTATTTTAATTTAAAAAAATATAATTATCAACTACTCGAGATTAAAATTATAATCATTTAATACAACATAACGTTTTTAAAGTAAACGCAATATAAGTTCTTTTGAATAGACACAACAACATAGCGCTAATGTCACTGTCACTGAAAATGATAAACGTCAAAATTTTTGTTGTTCTGAAGCTATTTTCTTGTGGCATTTTTGCAATTAACTAGTTTTGATATATATATTATAATAGGTATATTATTATTAAAAGTGGCATGCACCACTTGAACCTAACTTCAGCCCGTGAGTAATGAACTACTACTCACGGGTAAAGTAATAGGTGTTATTATCTAGTCAAAAATAGTTAATAATTAGCATGTTATTAAACTGTCGTAGAAAAATTATTTTAATTATTTTCTATTAAACTTTTAAGGTATAGTCGATTCGCAAATCTGAGACACAACTATCTACACTACAATCACAATAAAGATGCAACAGAAATAAACAAGCACGAGGAACATCCCCAAATCATGATTTGGGAGTGCTCCTCGAACATTGAACGTGTTTTGGTTTGTTTATATATAGTGCATTTTTATTGTGATTGTAGTGTAGACAGTTGTGTCTCAGATTAGCGAATCGACTATAATTGGGTAATTGTTTCAGAGCAAGTCAAATTGAAATAAAGATATTGAAGGAGAAAATAATGCTTCTAGAAAAGAATAATTTAGAACTGAATGAAAACTTTCAGAAGATAGAAGAAAAAATAACCTTGAAATATAAAAACATCTTAGCCAAAGTTTTTACACCGGGACAGATAAAAAAACTAATAGGTACAGAAAAAAAAAGAATCTGGTGGTCACCAGAGGATATTGCATCAGCAATATCTTTGCGTAGTGTCAGCCCAAAAGCCTATCGCTATCTGAGGGTCAACAATTACCCTTTACCTGCATTGTCTACCCTAAGACGCTGGGTATCAAGTTTTGACGTAAATCAGGGCATTTTAACGAGCGTTATAACGTTAATGAAAAAGAAATCTCTGGACTTTACTGAAACTGATAGAATCTGTGTACTCAGCTTTGATGAAGTTTATATTTCCAACAAAATCGAGATCGATAAAAAAAATGAACAGATCATAGGACCTCACAGATCTTGTCAAACTATTATGGTGCGTGGTTTGCTTTCAAACTGGAAACAACCAATTTACTACAAATTTGATCAGCCAATGCAAAAAAATATTATTGAGCAAATAGTATCTGAATTGTTCAGAGCAAATTTTATTGTAGTAGCGATCACCAGTGACATGGGTACTGGAAATACTGCCCTTTGGTCTCAGCTGAGTGTTGGATATGACAAAAATTGTTTTATTAACCACCCCTGTGATAAATCGTTAAATATTTTTGTTTTTGCAGATCCTCCGCATTTGATTAAACTTGCTCGAAATCATATAATTGATAATGGTTTTGTCATTGACGATAAAATAATCAACAAGGATTACTTTGAAGCGCTACTAAATATATCAACTTCAGAATTGACAATTGCGCATAAATTGACACTACATGATCTCTGCTTAAAAGGTTCTATGAGGCAAAGAGTCAGGCCTGCAGTTCAATTATTGTCAAATTCTGTAGCAAAAGCTATTAGCTATGCTGGAGAAAATGGAATTATGCCAAAGGATAGCTATTGGAAAGAAGCTTCTGTTGTTGTTCAGCTATTTAATGATTGGTTTGATCTGTTAAATTCACGATCTAAGTTCGTTGCCAATTCTCCAACACGAAATGCATATGGTACAGATTTAGATAAGCATACACGTCTACTGGATGAAATGTCAGAAATGGTCAATTCAATGCGGGTTGGTAAACATAAAGGACTTATTCCATTTCAAAAAGGGATATTGCTTACTAATAGATCTCTGAAAGAGTTACTTCCTTACCTACAAGCAAAATACAACGTTGACTATATTTTTACTTCGAAGCTGAATCAGGACGTGCTAGAGAACTTTTTTTCTTATATTCGAGGAATGGGTGGTGCAAACGATCATCCTTCGCCAATAGATTTTAAATATAGATTAAGGTGGTATATTTTAGGAAAAAATTCGGCGGCGATCTTTACAGAATGTCGCAATACTATTGAAACTACTGAATCTTGCGTAAGTAACAGCTCAATAGAAAGTCCTCAATTGCTAAGCAATATTTCGGCATCAGAAGATATTTGCTTGACACAAAAAATGCTGTCTAATTTGATAGAAAAAACTGAAGGTTCGAAAAAATCTCAGTCTGAAGAGGACAAAATACTTCAAACTAAATTTATAGAAGCTCACTACTTGGAGGAGGATTATATAACTGACGATGACATTTTGAAAGTCGCAGAAAATTATGAGGTGAAAGAAAAAATTCATCGGGACTCTTTGAGGTATGTTGCTGGTTTTGTGGCATACAAATTCAAACATAAATATAGTTTAGGAAACCCTACAAAAACCTATGAGACACATATGGAACCAGATTGGCTACAGACAGTCTCAAGAGGTTCTCTTCTGTACCCAAACGAAGAATTGTGGGAAGCTGCACTAAAAATGGAATCACTGTTTTGTACAATCCATGGAAGCTCTTTGTCAAAAAAAACTAAAATCTTTCAAGAGCTGGCACAGAAAACTTTTGCTCAACTTGTGAATACCACGATACCATTTGAGGTACTTCTATGCCTCAGTAGGACACGTATATATATGATTAAGAGAAATGAACAGAAAGATTAGTTTGAGTAACTATCAAAGAAAACTCGACAAAAAAATGTCAAAGTTTGTTAACTCTAAGAAATAAATTTTAATAATGTGCAATAAATCTTCATTATAAATTGTCGGCCGGATTCATTATTGGAACATTGTAAAGTAAGCTAACGTTGGAAAATGCCAATGAAAATTTGAAGATATTTTGTAACCTCTAATTATTGTAAACGTTAGTTAAGTAATTCGTAAAGTGTTTTTAATATTTAACCATTCTATCTACTTTGTTCAAAATACACGATTTTCGAAATATTCCAGTAATGAATCCGACCATCGAAATATGTATAAAATAGAATTCATTTACATGCTTATTAATTGAAAAAACATTATTATATTCCTACATTAATATGAATATACACACTTTATGCAACGGCGAAATGTCGAAAATAGTTGTTTTATTTTTCATTAATCAGAAAACCTATACCCAAAAAATGTTAAAAAATTGTAAACTACACACCTTATAAAATAAAGTACCAAATATTCATGCTTATATTTAATATTAACCGACTAACAGGGCAAGCGTTAGTGTTCTAATAGAAACTTTGCTTCGCACGTGACGTCACTCCTTCGCTAGATTGCGTATAGGCATACCGGTCTCTCTCTACCGTGGGATTATTGTTATTAATTAGTTAATCAGGAAGCACATTCAAACACCTTCTCCTCTACATTCAATATAAATTAAGCTTTAATTGTTAGAACTGATCAGTTCTAAAAGAGAGGTACTACTAGTTGTGATAAAAAAGAAATTATAGATTCAAAAGATGCTACAGATTAAATGGGATTTTTTTAAAGATTTTTCTTGATGCTAGATGTTATACATAAAAACACAATATATCAAATAATTATTTTATTAAAACTTAATCATTTACAAAGTAAGCACACCGGAAGCCTTAAGAGCTTTACGTTCCTTAGCTTTAACCTGTGCAGCAATACGATCAAGATCTCTCCTACCTTGTTGGGTGATTTTCCTACCACCATCAGCAGATTTTTCAATCAACTTAACTGTTTCTAAACTTTGGAGAGCTTTACGGGCAATGCTTCCTGCTGATCTGCAGAAATGGGAGGGTTTCGTTCCATTGCGTTTGCGGGAACCGAAGATTTTTGTGACTGATCCTACACCTAAAAACAAAAATATAAAATAAATTAATAATTCAGTTTTAAGCAAAAATAAGTTACTTTTGTATAAAAAATCAAGAAACCAAGACGTAAGGAAAAGAACAGGTGCATTTATGTAGTCGAATGTATAGCCAAGCTGAAGTGGAATTGGGCAGGTCACGTAGCGAGACTAAAATACTCAAGATGGACAAGAAAACCAATTGACTGGCGCACAAGAGAAGACAAACGCAGCAGAGGATGGCCACCAACATGCTGGATGGTCGACATTACACTAATGTCCAAGAAATGGCAACGAGATGCACAGAACCAGAGAGTGGTGAAAAATGGAAGAGACCTCTGTCCAGCAGTGGATGGAAGAGGTCGCATGATGATAACGATGTATAAAAAATACTTCTTTAAATCAAAAGAAATAATGCTGTATTATAATCATGCAATAGTAATGCAGTAGACTCCCGTAAGTTCGGTCTCCGCTTAGTCCGGCCGGCTCTCTGAGCATTAGTCACACACTTTGCACATCCAAAATCATTAGAAAAGAAAATTCAGAAAAAAATTACTGACTTTTTTTAAGTGTTTAAGAAGCCAAACCACCAATGTGCAATAATATTTTTAAATTTTATTAGGCCCAGAGTTCTGTAAGTATTGTTTTATAGTACTTTTGTAACGGTCTATCTTTTTATATATGTTAAAAATATGTCAGAGTATTCCTCTGTGTTGTCTTCTACTTAATGTACAAGTGTTTTGTTTTTGTTAGATCCATACAAACAATAAATGGGCATTTTTTAGATAAGCATCGGTTAGTTCGGCCTAGGGTCCGGTCCCGAGGTGGCCGAACTTACGGGAGTCTACTGTAAGTGGTTTATTGTATTGTAGTTTACAAAAGCAAAAAAATCAATATAATACAGGTAATTTTAAATTTGGCTATTACATATTAAAAAAAATAAAGAGTAACATTCAAGTAGAACAAAGAATAACCATCAAACACAATGAAATTTTAATTAAAGTAACCAGTAATGCACAAAAAAGTATGTACAATGTACAACAAATAATCAAAACTACCTAATGTGATAGCAATTTCAACCAAACAAAGTAGAAAATGGGAAGTAGAAAAGATGTCCCTAAACAACTGACATCTTGCTTATAAAATATTGACATGGAAAGATAAATGGAAAATTGGACTTAGATCATGTGTAGTCTATGGTGTATGCATAAATACAAAATGTTATAGTTCTAAGTAGTGATAGGGTGCTCGAATACCAATAATCAACAAGTATTCGATTTCCGAAAGTGCTTGAGATATCTCAAGAACTTAAAAAACCAAAGTATTTGAATACTAGTTGACGAAGCAGTTGTTAGTTTATTAAGTTACTCATACGATCTGGGTCATGGTACTTGAATATCAGCAGCTATTGTGGATAACAATATAAGTGGACAAGTTAGTTTTATAATCAAATATTTTTTGAGGTCAAATAATAATATACTAGCGTAAATGAATATTTCAGATACAAAAAACTGAGAATATGGCTACATAACTGATTATTTTTAATAGCATCCAACAAAGAAAACTTATTTTCAAGATCACCAAAACGACCAATTAAGCCTATCGCATTTCTGCGAATATATTTCAGTAAGTGTGAGAGTTATTAATGAATGTGAACATTAAACAAATCAGAAATTAAAGAATTTAAAACAGTATTTATTTTTTAAATCAACTTTAGTTGGGTCTGGGTACTCCAAAAAGTTCTCAATTCTAGAAGTTCTCGATCCTTGAAAGTATTCGATTCTGCTCATCACTAGTTCTAAGAAGAAATAAAAAAGATGACACCCTTTTACCAAAAACTCTTCTATACCTTATGTATACAAAGATACTCCCAATACAAACTAAATAAGAATCTTTTTGACAATACAGTGGAACCCCGTTAACTCGGATTAATCAGGACTGCGGCCGATCCGGGTTATCGAAAATTCGGGTTAGCTGGAGAAAATGGTAAAAATTATTAAAATATGGTATGCTTACAGATAAACTCCGTTATAATTGGCACACAGACACTTGTAAACCACGTTCGCGTTCCACACATACAAAGCGTCGTCGAGAGTCTCATTTTTAGCTTTCTTAGCTTTGCACCGATTGTCCAAACTGTCTTTTGTTATCATTTTGAAACAAAAACAACATTTTAAGTTTTATTGCCATTACGTAGACAAAAAATCACGCAAACACAAAATCTGAATATATTTATGAACGATTACAGAACGGAACGAACAATGCGACTTTACTACACACAATACCGTCTCGCAACGAGAACGAACTTATGTTATTTAATAAGAGTGAAGACTAAGACCATTGTTTGAAAAATAATTTTTTAATAGTCTTTTCTAAACAATGCTAAAACAGTTTCAAGTAAATAAAGGATACTACAGATGCCTGTTGGTTTCGATAACAGGACAATGAGCGTTGTCTGCCATGCCATGAGTCATTTTTACTAAGGTATATTATGTATTAAATTACACAAATACGCATTATCTCTCATCGTATAATGTGTTTGACATTGAAAATTGAAACGAATGAACTACATAGGAATTCGCTAAAGCGACAAATTTTTACGAAGAAAGTTTATTATGATAAATAAAATTAGCCTGAAAAATATAAGATATTATAGTATTCGAACAATATGTTTATAAGGAAAGATAAAAGAAAATATTTTAAGATGTTGAAAAGAAATTGGAAAATCCAGCATAAAGGACATACATTTTTATTGTTGTAATGTTTGTCTGATAAATATCGGTCCGGGTTAGCCGGACTTCCGGGTTATCGGGGGCCGACTTATCGGGGTTCCACTGTATTGCCAATCATCGGCCATAAATTATCTGACTTTTTTGTGTCATTTCCAATTTATTTGAAGATAATTATGAGGTGACTGATTATTAAGATAATAAGACATTATATTTGGAAGATGGCAAGTGTGTGCATATGTTTTTATTGTGACCGGGAGGTTAAACCAAAGCAAATTTCCATTGAGTGTATCACTTGTTGCTCATGGGTCCATAAGGGATGCACGGGTTTGACTAAAAGTGAATATGAAAAAATCTGTGCTGACTTTCGCAAAACTAAATCGCATAACTGGGAATGTAAAGTATGCAAAGAGACGGTGGTGAAGAGATTATCTTTGAATTCTGCTTCAAATAGCCGGAAAAATTCGGTATCAAAAGAAAGTGCTGACAATGGAAAACAGGTGCCCAATGCTGATTTTTCAAGTCTACTGTGCAATACTGTGGATGCTGTAGAGAGTGAAACTGCAATCAAGGATGAAATAAATAATTTATTAAAGAGAAGTACCACTACCAATAAAGATGTACTAGTAGTTATTGTTCACATAATTAACCTATTGTTAAATCAGAGGACTGAAGTGCAGGCAACAATAGATACAATTAAAGCGTCTGTAAAATCTAATGAGGCGAAAGTTGAAACTTTAGAAAAGAAACTTGAAGGGTTACAAGAAAAAATTGAAATCATGTGTGGAAATGGAAGTGAAGAGATAAGAAATCAAAGTGTATCTATTATCAAAGATGAGCAAGATATGTTCCTGGAATTAGAAGATAGAAGTAGTCGATCTAAAAATATACTAATCTATAATGTTGATGACAAGGCAAATATTCGAGAAGTACTAACGAAACTGGAGGTTGGAGCAACTGAGTTTAAGGTTTTGAGGGTAGGACGTGGTAATAGCAGTAGTGACAGGCCAAGACCACTTAAGATAATTTTTCAAAATAATACCAGTGATTGCATGTCTTAAAAACAAACATAAGTTGAAGCCATCGAGCATAAATCAGATCTTACTCAAATGCAACGATATCATCTCAAGAAATTATATGAAGAACTTGATAGGCGTAGAAGAAATGGTGAATCAAACTTGGCAATTCGATACAAGAATGGTAACCCGTTTATTTCAAAGGTAAAAGAACAAAACCACCAGAATCCAAAAAACTCCCAAATGCGAACATAAGTATGAATAGTCTATCACTTTACTACCAAAATGTGCGTGGTCTGCGTATGAAGCTAAAGGACATATATTTGACATCCTGTTCAGCTACATATGATGTTATTTTCCTAACGGAGAGTTGGCTTGGTCCTGAAATTAAAAGTAATGAAGTTTTCTGTGATTTATATACCGTATACTATCGGGACCGTGATCATAGTTCCAGCGAGAAATCAAGAGGAGGTGGAGTGTTAATTGCAGTTAGAAGTGATATCAGTTCTTGTCTAGTGGAAATTGCCAGTTCAAATGTAGAACAGGTTTTTGCTGGAATTACTATTAATTGCATTAAATATGTTTTTGGCTGTGTCTACATTCCGTCCAGATCTAGATTGGATGTTTATTCCAATCACATTGATACTGTAAAACTAATTATGAATAAGTATAAAGATTCTAAACTAGTATTATTTGGGGATTATAATCTACCAAATCTGATATGGGACGGTGAGACGACTTCTAAAAATATAAGTAATGATACTGAAATTTTGTTTTGTGACGAGTTCAATTTTTTAGGATTAGGTCAATATAATTATTTTAAAAACCAGTATGACTCAATTCTTGATCTGTGTTTCTCTGATACTTATTTAAATCTAAAAAAAAGCGGAAGCTTTAATGACGTGTGACAGGTATCATCCCTCACTTGAAACATTAATATTATTTGATAATCAATATATCAGTTTGGAAACTAATATTTATTATAACTTTCACAAGGCGGATTATGGTGCCTTGAATAATTATTTGCTTCAGATCAATTGGATTGAGTTGTACTGTTTAGAGGATGTAAATGACATTTTAGATGCTTTTTATTCCATTATTTGGAACGCAATTGAGCTTTTTGTACCAAAGATATCTGTAAAAAGGTCGAATTTTCCTGTTTGGTTCTCATCTGAACTTAAGAGTAAAGTCATTGCCAAAAAGATTGCGCATAAAAAATATAAAACCACAAATAAGTATCACCACTATATTGAATTTAAAAATTTGAGAGATGAATGCCCATCACTCACTGAGCAGCCTTACAATGCTTACGTTTCAAAGATGGAAGTGAGAATAAATGAGAACGCTGGTGACTTTTGGAAGTTCATCAAAAATAAAACCAACGGACATGGTGCTCTCCCTGGCTCTATGTTTCTAGGTGAGGAAAGTGAGAATGACAAACAAAAACTAACAAGAGTTGTTTGCGAAACAGTTTGGTACTGTATCTCTTTTAATGGTAAATCTCTGGATAACCTGGAGAGTAATGAAATTTTCTCACAACAGCTGGAGGTGGAAATTAGTAACCTCGAAGTCAGTTTTGACAATTTACTGAATGTGTTGTTGTCATTAAATGTCTTTAAAGGGGTTGGCCCTGATTTGATACCGAATTTGTTCCTAAGAGAAAGTGCAGTGTCCTTGTGTGAACCATTAGTATATGTTCTTAATAAATCTCTCAACCCTAGGTGACCCTAAAAAAAGTTTTTAGCCTCTCTTACAAAACTCATGAAAAAGCAGATATAGTCGGTTCGCTAAACTCAGACGCAACTGGCTAGATATTTTAGTCGATAATTTTTTAGTTTTTTGCCAGTTTTGCAAAATTACTAACTACAGTGGAACCTCGATAAGTCGGATTAATCGGGACCGCGGCCGATCCGGGTTATCGAAAAGCCGGGTTAGCCGGAGAATATGGTAAAAATTAATAAAATACATATAAAGAATAAACAAATACACATTATAATTGCAAAAACATGAAATACATATGCACAGTACATCTAAATTACGTACAGGTGTATACAGTATTGTTTATTTATTGGTAAAAAACTCAGTCAAACTGTAAAAATGGTTGCTTTGTCTGATGAAAATCGGTCCGGGTTAGCCGGACTTACGGGTTATCGGAGGCCGACTTATCGGGGTTCCACTGTATTTAGAAATTATTTTTTGCCAATTTTACTAAAAGATCTAGAAAGTTGCGTCTGAGTTTAGCGAACAGACTATAGGAGGTATTGTCACATCAGGGACGATATTTCAATTTAAATCTGAATAGGAAAATATGAATGTTTATATGTTAATAAAGATTAAGTTCTATGAATAAAAATTTCCTAATCCCCAAAAAAACCATTATAAAGCAGACAAAAAGTCTTATTAATGTTTAAATGTACTAACCTACAGGAGACCTGATGTAAATGTGCCTAGCAATAGCAGCACATCTGACATAGTACCAGTCGGGATCGTAGGGAGCTAATTCCTTAGCTCTGGATGTTTTGACGAGATCAACCCATTCTGGAACACGTAGTTTTCCAGTTCTACAAAAATTTTAATGCGTTTTGAACATGACCTTAAAATGTAGTATGTGTTTTACTTACTTTTTCAAGAAGGAGGAGAAAGCCTTCACAAATTTATGTTGATCAACGTCTTTTAAGGTTACAGACGGCATTTTCTGAAAAACAAAATTGAAAGTTATTAGATGTTAGCCCTAGAGTACAAGCACCATGTGGTGGAGGGATCAGAACCTTCTTTCCCAAAATTAAAAAAAGACATAAAGCTCAGAAATTGACTGAATATAAAAGACAAGTTTTAAAAGAGAAATAATATAGATTTTAAATTGAAAAAATACCTGTAGTTAGATAAATTTTATAATAAAATTTAAGAATAAACACTTTAGCTAACCTGTAGCTGTCACACGTCGGCGGAAAAGGAAACAAAAGTGACAGATGAGTGACAGCAACTACTACTTTTTTGAACAATGCAGCCAACATTGAGATTTAAAAAATACGATGGTGACACGAAATTACTATTCTAATTAGTTGTTGTGGTTAGTTAATAGTAATTACACCAGAAATTTATTTTATTTAATTATTATAATAATTTTTAATCACTTCTTAATATATTATAATCAATTATTGTATAAAAAATATTTCTGGGCAGTCACGAAGTTGTCAGTATTCTCTATGAGATGGCGCTGTACTTAATATACATTATGAAAACTTTTTATTGTATTTTAATCTAAAAAGTTGAAATAAGTTTTAAAATGATATTAAAATTAATAACTCTCATAAAGCAATAAATTTATGTAATTGTGAATAACACAATATAGCAATATTTACATATTCTATGATATAATTTATATTCTAATATTCCCGGGGACATCGCTAGACGTGGTGGCTACACTAACTGTCAAAATTAGTTTGAATTTATACTTTAGTGACAGTGAATTTTAAAATTTTTTAGCAGGATGAGGATGAAATAGCTATTTGTATAACAAGGGAGGAAAGTGTAACTTTTCCTCCCGAGAATGAAGTTTACTGCCCGACGCGTAGCGGAGGGCAGTAATCATTCAAGGGAGGAAAAGGCACTTTACTCCCATGTTATACATATGGTTTTTCCACCTTCCTCAAATAACAAGTCATTTTGTCATTTTTACTTAATTTATTTATGTAACTAACCAACAAAATTTATTAGAACTAAAACAACAAGTAGGTACAATATAACTGTCAGCTGTCAAATATAAGTCAAATTATTAATGTAAACATTGTTAAATAAAAATAACAATTTACTGTTTTTTACCATTCTGCAAAATACAGGATGTTTTATAAATAAACGTTAAAATGTATAGATACTCCGTAATAGAAAATAGATATTATACAGGGCGTCAATAAGTTATATTTCATGAATGAAATATTATGACGTCACTTTTACTTTTCCTCCCTAGGGAGGAAAAATATTTTCCTCCCTAGGGAGGAAAAGTACAACTTTGCTCCCTACAATCAGGTCCGGAAAAGTATACTTTCGGTAGAGGTAGGTGGAAAAAATATTTAAATGTAAGTAATGCAATTTTTAATATTTATTGAATTTTATAAATACATACAACCAAAGAAATGCAAAATTAGGGAAATAGTTGATTAAACTAAAAGATGCTTAGTTATTTTGTTCACTTGTCTCATCTCTTTCTTCGTACTAAAAGTATTAAAACGTCCTTATAATAAAACCTTTCATATTTCCACAAATTTCATTAAGTAACTATGTCTCTCTACGTTTTCCACTCCTTTTTCATTTTCTAAGTCTTCATGGCATACAGGAGCAAAAGTAACATACAAAAGTTAATAAACGCTCTTGAAATTAGACAAGCCGAAAACGGCGGGTCCGTTGGGAAAAATATTCGCATGAGATTTTTTTGCATAATCACATTCGTGAGACATCCCAGAATAAGGTTCAAGAAGTCGCCCAGGTGAAAAGTGGTTCAATTAAAAAAAAAAAAATTTAATCAAATTGCAAAAATTAATATTTTTGGCTCGGACATTTTTTTTTAGATTTTTTTGACCATTCTCGACAGAAAAGGTCTCTTATAATTTTTCTCTGAAGTTGATCTTTTTCGAGTTATAATCAACTTAAAATTTGAAAAACCCGAAAATGACCCTTTCTAAGACTTAATGAGCCGGGTAAAAATTATTATTATGAAAGTTAGAAAGTGACTAAATCAAAATTTAAAGCCTCCACTACATGATCCTCAAGAAATCTGTGTTATAAATTTATTACTAAGCTGTTATTTTTAATTAATAACAATGGGCGGTTAGATCGTATTGACGCGGTTGTAAATGTGAGTGCATTGGCAATGGCATTTCTCTCGCACTCATCATTTACGGCCGGCTAACACGTGCATGGCCCTCGCCCTATTATTATTACTTAAATTTAAAAATGACAGCTTAGTAATAAAATAATGATAAAAGTTTCTTCAGGATCTTGTAGGGGGGACATTAAACTTTGATTTAGTCGTCACTTTCTGACTTTCATAATAATAACTTTTAACGGAGTTATTAAGCCTTGAAAATCGCCATTTTTCGTTTTTTTCAATTTACCCCAGGCTGTGGGTGAAAAAACGTGATATAATTCAGGAATTTTTGAAACCTATCAGGTGTTGTAAAGGACGATGCCAGGAATAACTTCTACAGGATATAAAAGTTTATCAAGAAAAACAAATACAGTCGTAAATAGACTGTATATTATAATGGTAATATTATTAAATTGTTTTCTGTCAAAATTTAATACAAGTTACGTAATAATTTTCCGAGCGCGCGGATTTGAAGCGAGCCGGGCGATTTGCAAAATTCGGCCGCTTGCAAAAGCACCGATTCAAAAAATAATTTTAAATAATTAAATGTAATTATACTTTATAATAATTTTTATTTTAAGATAATATAAGTCTTTCTTTAGTCAACGACTGTAAAATAATTTCTTAATTGTTATAAATAAAGGCACTATGATTTAAGAAAAAAAAAAAAAAAAAAAAAAAAAAAAAAAAACAATTATCTCGGCTTCAGTTGGTTGTAGAAAATTTTAATTTTTTTTATAAATCTTCGTTTCGTCTTTAGCAACAATAATCTGTAAATTAGAAACTCATAGGATATACAGGGCCGCTTCAGCTCTAAATGTTTATAACGAAATTTGCCCCCTTATTTTCAAACCCAAAAATTATCTTGGCTTCAGTTGGTCGTAGAAATTTTTTATTTTTTTATAAATCTTCGTTTCATCTTCAGCAACAATAATATGTAAGTTAAAAACTCATAGGATGTACAGGGCCGCTTCAGCTCTAAATGTTTATAACGAAATATGCCCCCTTATTTTCAAATCCAAAAATTAGAGGTTTAAAAATGTTTTACGCATTTATTTACATCAGAATACGAAAATATAACTCTTTCGAAGGAGATTGGATGTTTCACTAACTTTCTACGATTTTTCTTCGACATTTGACCTCTTGGGATAAACAATTTAAATTCGTTAAACTGGCTCTACAATTTTTTATGTTTGGAATTCAAAGATCTTCATTTTAAAGCTTCAAAAAATAAAAAAAATTATTTGTATAATAAATATTGCAATTGTAAAAAACGGCCATTTTGGAATTTCGCAGGCTGTTTTGCAATAACCAATTAACCAAATTAAACTTACCGTACCTCAAATTGTAGGTTTTTTAATTTACTACAACTTTCTATTAAAACGTTTTTCTCTAAAATCAATATCCTAAGCTACAAAATTAAAAATCAATAAAAATTGCAAATTTAACAAATGAAAATCGCAATTAAAAAAAAAGCGCACAATATTTTTGGTTACATTTTAGTAGAAGTTATTCCTGGCATCGTCCTTTACAACACCTGATAGGTTTCAAAAATTCCTGAATTATATCCTAAAATCGACCTATTTTTTACCCACAGCCTGGGGTAATTTTAAATTGCTTATAACTCGAAAACGATCAACTTTAGAGAAAAATTATAAGAGACCTTTTTTATCCAGAATGGTCCAAAAAACCTACAAAGAAATTGTCCGGGCAAAGAATTGTACAAAAATATTGATTTTTGCAATTTGATTAAAAAAAATTGTTAAAAAAAATTTGGACCACTTTTCACGTGGACGACTTTTTGAACCTTATTCTGCGATGTCTCACGCTCACGAATGTGATTATGCAAAAAAATCTCATGGGAATATTTTTCCCAACGAACCCGCCGTTTTCGCCTTGTCTAAAATACAGTTGAGTCCCTGTCAGTTGATCGCCTTGTCTAAAATACAGTGCGTCATCATTTAAAGCACAGGAAATAATTCGATGCTAAGTCGGAAATTGAAATTTACTAAACGCAACAGCAAGTCACTTACGGTCACTTGCTGTTGCGTTTAGTAAATTTCAATTTCCGACTTATCATCGACTTTTATTTCGTATGCTTTAAATGATGACGCACGGGTAAAGATTCAGGGACTCAACTGTAAGTAAATATAACTTTTATCAACTCTATCTCATATTATGTGTAAGTTTTTAGTTTGTGAAATCTGTCATTATAGATAGCACTGCGTAAAGGATTTAAAGTGTGCTTGAAGCAACAATGTATTTTAAATGGGATTTACTTTTTCGCACTGTTTTTGGCACACTTTTATATATTTGTTGTTTATTTGGATTTATATGACTGCGGACACTAAATCCATTCGCCAATTTTACTATTTTTATTTTATTAGTCATTTTTTCGTATCTTATCCTAAAACTAATACATACTAATAATATTAATCTCTAATAAACAATTCTACTAATAAATAATTATTTTTGTATTTATTTTTTTTAATAATTTTTTATATTATATTTTTTTTTAATTTTTTTTTTCTAAATGATATTCTCAGAGTCCCATAGCAAAAACTGCAACATTCTTCTTTAGCCCTCTACATAATTCGAAAGCTTTTTACTATGGACTGTCCAAGTTCGTCATTCATTTTTATTTACATATTTTTTTATTATATTTTTTTATTATATATTTTTTTTAATATTTTTTTTTAGATTTTTTTTTCTTTCTTTTTATTTTTTTTTATTTTTTTTATTTTTTTTTATTTATATATTTTTTTTCTTTTTTCTTTTTTATATATAACAATTTACAAGAAATACTTACTCTATATTTTACAATTACAATTTAAGTTTAATATCTAAAATATGTTTATACAATAGTCGGTATACCAACTAATTATTTTCTAATGTTAATAAATAATTTAAATTAATGGGATGGTGGACATCGGTCAAAGAATACAGTGAATTTAAAAACATATTAACTTTATTAGAAATAAGAGAACAGGTCAAAATTTTGTGTTGTAGGTTACCAAACTGACCACAAATACATTGAGGGCTATCAGCTATATTAAGTTTAAATATATATGATGGTGTAAGACAGTGGTTAAATCTCATTCTGCTTATGGTTCTTGTCATATCCTTTGTCGACTTTTATATAATCAAATATTTATCATTAATATAATCAAATATTTATCATATCCTTTGTCGACTTTTATATAATCACTTTTGTATAATCAAATATCCTTAACTTTCGCGTTGTCATGGTGATGACATGTGAGCAATAAATTACAACAAAAGTTTTTGACAGTTTTGTGGTCTAAAAGAAGTTAGAATTTTTAAATGTCAAAGTTCTAAAAATTGTAGAATATAAATGAATTCCAATGACGAAGGGTTACAGTTTTTTTATTTGTTTATCGTAAATAAAATATTGTATGAAACTGTGCGTGAAGTACTTTTTGCGAACTTACGCGATTTATAGCACTAGTTCCGTTGTCGCTGGTGCTCTAAACATCGCGTGCGTTCGCAAGAAGCATACCTACTTCACGAACTGATTCATAAATAACTATTTTGTCACACCATTTTGTTCTTGTTTGTTTGGGTTTATAGATATAGTAGGGGAGTCTTGGGTACTAAATTTGCAGTTACTAGAGCGTCATGGGGACCTATCGGGTTGTGAAGATGAGGACCTAAGTAAAAAAAGAAAAGTTTTCCATTTTTTTATTTAGGTAATTTTCCAATACTTATTGTGAAATACTATTCTCTAACAACGACCCAGAACAGGGCCGTCTTAAGCATATACGGCGCCGGGGTGCAAGACTCATCTTTGCGCCCCCTTTTGTCAGAAGATTATACAAGGTAGCGTGAAAGTATGGAAACACCGTAATTTCTCTAACGATTTTGGTGCGCCAGGGTCTCTAATGCGGCCGATATTATAGTGGTAATTACATTGTTATCCACTCTTCCGTTTGTCTGGAAATCTAATGAACTTTCTTATTTTAAATAGAACACTCTATATATTTTTGCGTTTTTAAGTATCTAAGATATACTGATTATTTTTCATGTTATGTTCCCTATACCTAAATGCCATAATATCGGAGTTATTATGACATTTATTAAAAACAATTTTAGAAATTATTTCATTCATAGGAGATTCTCACGAATAGAAAGCTAAAGAAATAAAAATTAAAGAGATTATTTCATTCATAGGAGATTCTGGCCAATAGAAAGCTACAGAAATCTAAATTAAATCGATAATTTTTGATAATTTCCCGTCGTTAAGTATATTACGTCAGATGCCCTTCGTTCCTATGAAAAAATATATTCAGTGACATTAATGACAATTAATGTTTTAAAAATTATAAAAGTGATGACTTTTAACCGTAAAATATTTATAACTGTGTGTTTAATTGTACTTACATAATTAAATTACAATAATATTTTGGTTTTGAACAGTTTTATTCATGAAATAATCGCAACAAATTGCACTCGATCTCTAAAATTAATATAGAATTTTTGCCCTCGTGACACTTTGACATAATTTCACTCGCCATCGGCTCGTGAAATTAAAACTGTCAAAGTGTCACTCGGGAAAAATTCAATAATTTTAGAGCTCTTGTGCAATTACTACTGATTATTTCATTCATAGGAGATTCTGACCAATAGAAAGCTACAGAAATCTGAACTAAATCGATAATTTTTGATAATCTCCCGTCGTTAAGTATATTACGTCAGATGCCCTTCGTTGCTACGAAAAAATACATTCAGTGACATTAATGACAATTAATGTTTTAAAAATTATAAAAGTGATGACTTTCAATCGTCAAATATTTATAAAAACTGTGTGTTTAATGGTACTTACATAAATAAATTACAATAAAATTTTGGTTTTGAACAGTTTTATTCATGAAATAATCGCAACAAATTGCACTCGACTTCTGAAATTAATATAGAATTTTTGCTCTCGTGACACTTTGACATAATTTCACTCGCCTCCGGCTCGTGAAATTAAAACTGTCAAAGTGTCACTCGGGAAAAATTCAATAATTTCGGAGCTCTTGTGCAATTACTACTGATAATTTTTGATAATATCCCGTCGTCAACTATATTACTTCAGATGCCCTTCGTTGCTACGAAAAAATACATTCAGTGACATTATTGACAATAATTACTGTTTTAAAAGTTATAAAAGTGATGACTTTCAACCGTCAAATATTTATAACAACTGTGTGTTTAACTGCAGTAATTTGTACTTACATAAATAAATTACAATAAAATTCTGGTTTTGAACAGTTTTATTCATGAAATAATCGCAGCAAATTGCACTCGATCTCTAAAATTATTATCGAATTGTTTCCCTCGTGCCACTTTGACATAATTTCACTCCCCTTCGGGTCGTGAAATTAAAACTGTCAAAGTGTCACTCGGGAAAAATTCGATAATTTTAGAGCTCTTGTGCAATTACTACCGAAAATTTAAAAATCAATTTTTTCGGCCCGGGTAGACATTATTTTAGGTTCTTTGGATAATTGAAAACAAAAAAGGTTTTGTGTAATTTTTCTCCAAAGTTTATTTATTTTTAGGTTTTTGCATCATTGGGAATGAAAAGGTCATGTATAATTTTTCTCTAAAGCTAATCCTTTCCGAGTTAGAAACAAATTAAAACTGAAAAAAATCGAAAATAGACGATTTTCTAGGTTCAAAAACACAAGTAAAAATATTATTTTTGAAACTACAAAGTGCCTTAATTCAATCTCAAACCTTATTGTATCAGCTACCGATAAGTGATTTGGTTGTATTTCATTCTAAAATATTGTTTTTTAATTGTTAATGCCCCGTCCGTCCGTCCGTCCATATGAGCTTCATTAAAAATAAAAAAACCTGTTTTATAATAAAACGTGTCAATAATTCTTATAGGGAGCTGATAGAAGAAAGTTTGAACTTGAATGTAGGTACTTCGTAATTTTAAAAATAATTTTTTTTACTTGTGTTTTTGAACTTTAAAAATCGTCATTTTTTAATTTTTTTCAGTTTTAAATTGTTTATAACTCGGTAACTACTGTATGACTTTCTAGTAAGTCTTTTTTTAGATCTACATATTATTTTAGAGAAATTAAGTGGCTCCCCTTCTCTCGTGTCTTTCTAAAAACGTAATAAACGTCTTTTTGGCGGAAACGTAGTGAAGAAAATTAGGTTTTCGAAAATCAGCATTTATATTTTCCTATTATTCAAAGAAATAACGAAAATCTCTTCATAAACGGATCCAATATCGAACGAGTCGACCAATATGCATACCTTTGAACAATGATCAACTCCACAGGAGATTACTTACAGGAAATCAAAATCAGAATAGAAAAGGCTAGAGCAAATTTTAACAAAATGAGAAAAGTGCTCTGCACCAGAGATTTGAAGTTGGAGCTAAGAGTTAGGTTGGCTAGGTGCTACGTTTTCTCGACTTTGTTTTATGGAATGGAAGCTTGGACCTTGAATGCTGGACAATCAATGAAAAAACTAGAATCATTCGAGCTGTGGGTGTACAGAAGAATTCTGAAAATATCGTGGACAGAACACGTCACACAAAAAGAGGTTCTGAGAAGGATGAATAAAGAAATAGAAATCCTAAATACTATCAAAACCAGAAAATTGGAATATCTCGGACATATTACACTTAGAGAGAGATACAGCTTGCTCCAATTGATTATGCAGGGAACGATTCAAGGAAAGAGAAGCATAGGGAGACGCAGAATATCGTGGCTCGTGGCTGCGCAACTTGAGAGAGTGGTACGGTTGTACATCAAATGAACTTTTCAGAGCAGCCGTCTCTAAAATACGTGTAGCTATGATGATTGCCGACCTCCGCCGCAGAGATGGCACTTAAATAAGAAGATTATAAAAGCGTCGCTAAAAGTGGGATACATACATAGCTCCCCAACGGCAATTTTACTTTTATCAGCAGAATCGGATACGCTGATAATAATTTTTACAAGATGGTGATTCATTGGTACTCGACATTCAATATTGGTCAAAATAGTGTACGCGTCACCTTTTTGAAATTATTGTCGGAATAAACTAAATAGGTTTCATTACATTTGCGTATTGTAGGTGTAAGCATTAATAGCCTTTGTAAAAAATACCGAAAGTGCACTTGTATGTTTTTGTTATTTTTAGGTTTTTTAAGGACAAAAAGCGTAATTTTGAGCTTAGCAAATGTTCGGCTTGCGCCCCTTGGACTTGGCGCCCGGGTGCCTCGCACCCCTTGCATCCCCGGGTTGAGACGGCCCTGACCCAGAACATAATAATGAGAAAAGAAGTTATGAAAAAGAACCTCAAATATTGAAATCTGAAATTGAGTCGGCAATAAAAAAGCTAAAATGTAGAAAAGCACAAGGAGAGGATGGAATAACAGCTGAAATACTCAAAGAAATGGGAGAATTAGGGACGGAAGTAAAGCTTAGAATTTGTAATGAGATCTGGAATACCGGAAAGTGGCCAAA
The DNA here is from genome assembly GCF_917563875.1 of Diabrotica virgifera virgifera. Taxonomy (NCBI): domain Eukaryota; kingdom Metazoa; phylum Arthropoda; class Insecta; order Coleoptera; family Chrysomelidae; genus Diabrotica; species Diabrotica virgifera. Next base: position 36,612,472 of record NC_065447.1, on the reverse strand, counting down.
TGACTAAAATAAATAAATGACTAAATATACAAAAAAGGTTCTCCGACAGATTGCAGTAATTACCGTACAGTAGCGTTGATATCTCACGCGAGCAAAGTACTTCTAACAATAATCAATGAAAGATTAAAATCCATTCTCTTACCGCAAATTCTACAAGAACAATGCGGATTCGTCCCAGGTAGGGGAACAAGAGAACACATTCTTAATATTCGTCAAATTATCGAAAAATCTCGAGAGTTTAACATAGAAACATATTTGTGCTTTGTTGACTACTCCAAGGCCTTCAATAACGTAAAATGGGATAAAATGTGGCATATACTTAGAGAAATGGGTACGCCAGAACATCTAATCTATCTATTACAAGCACTTTATGTAAATAACACCGCTAATGATAGAGTTAATAATGTATTTTCGAAAAACTTCAAATTAAAATCTGGAGTGCGGCAGGGATGTATAATATCCCCCATTATATTCAATATATATAGTGAACACATTATGCGTCAAGTTTTTGAGGAATGGCAAGGTGGAGCAACGATAGGAGGAAGAAAAATAAAAAACCTGCGTTATGCTGATGACACTGTTATATTGGCGTCTTCACCAGAAGAACTGGAAGAAATTATGAATAGGCTAAGAACGGTGAGTACAGAATATGGTTTGAAAATAAATATACAGAAAACCAAAGTAATGATCATCGATAGAATCCGAAACAACCAACCGGAGATAAGAGACTTGTCAGGTTACGAAGTGGTCAGACATTTTAATTACTTAGGCTCCGTTATTACTAACAGTGGAGGATGCGAAGACGAGATCCGTAGGCGCATCATAATGGCCAGATCGGCCACAGCCAAACTCCCAAAAATATGGAGGAATACTGACATTACAAAAAACACAAAATTTCGCCTTGTTCGAGCGTTAATATTTCCTATCGCCACCTACGCTTCAGAGACTTGGACCATCAAAAAAGCAGATGCTAAACGTATAATGGCATTTGAAATGTGGGTCTACCGGAGAATGTTGCGCATACCATGGACCGCACATCGCACAAATAATTCAATATTAGCCGAACTTAACATAAAAACTAGACTCAGCACAACTATCAACCAAAATATACTGAGATATTTTGGACATATAACTAGAAGAAGGGAAGGCATGGAACGAATGATTGAAGGCAACGTAGAGGGCAGCAGATTCAGAGGACGATCTCCATTACGATGGTCGGACCAAATAAGGGGCATGACTGGTTACTCGTTCTCCGAAGCAAAACAACACGCACAGGAGAGAGGATTGGATAGAAATAGTCAAACGACTTACATGACGCCACTACATCCTTACGAAGGATAACAGATAGAGGAGGAGGAGGAATTTTCCATTTCCAAAAATCGTTTTTCCGATTATAACGCCATCATTTTTCGGAGACAAACACTTTTCGGAGACATCGAAATGACTCCAAAATTATATGGCACCCACCCACTAGACCTGTACAAGCTGGTACAGGGTTCCAGAATTCTGGAATGGGTTTCATAAACAATGGAAGATGTACAATAAGCAAAGTGGCTGCAGTACAACCGGTTCACAACAGACGGCTTCCAGGGAAAAAAAAAAAAAAACGCCATCATTCAGCAAATTCATTAAAAAATTAGTCAAAAATCATTACTCAGGGCGTTTTTGGGTTCGCTGACGACGAATATGACATCGCAAGCGATCTCCGGAATACCTGGTGCCCAGGGTACCTACTGGTTATCTCGTGACTAATGATTTTTGACTAATTTTTTTAATGAATTTGCCGAAAACTCCGGAAGACGAGGTAAACAGTAGGTACTCTGGGCATCAGGTATTCCGGAGATCACTTCCGATGTCATATTCGTCGTCAGAGACCCCAAAAACCCCCCGAGTAATGAATTTTGACTAATTTTTAAATGAATTTGTCAAAAATACCAGAAAACGAGGTAAACAGTAGGTATCCTGGGTAATACCAGGTATTCCGTAGATTACATCAGTAATTCATCGTAATCATTACATGCTTGTTGCCTTACATGCATTTTCTACGACCGTTTAATAACAGGCTCATTATTAAATATTTTTGAATACATAATAACACCATTACTTTACCTGTGAGTAATAGTTTATTACTCACGGGTGATTTCTCACGGGCTGAAGTTAAGTTCAAGTGGTGCATGCCACTTTTAATAATGTTATTCGTATATAAACTGCAAATAAAATTACTTAAATTTGTTTAATTTCAATAATTAACTTCGAAAATTTTTTAATTATCACGACGTGTTTCTGACACTTTATCCAAACTTGTTACAAAATATAAATTTAATGTCCGCCTGGTATATTATTTGACAAATAATGACATGATTTTGAAGTCAGTTAAGTATGATATACTGCCCTAGGGTAATAAATTTAAATAACTAGTTAAATACTGTCAAGTTGACAAATAACAACCTAAGTAAAACTATGGTTACCACAATTACGTTACGACTATTGCTGGTAAATGTACTTATTTGAAAACTAATTAATTCAAAATTCATTCAAATTTTTTGCATATAAAGAATAATTTAGTCGGACATTAAACGTTGAAGGCACCACGGGTATTATAGATAATAACGCTTTCGGTCAACGTATATCCCTCGGGCCAAAGGTCCTCGGTATATACACCATTGACCTCAAGTGTTATTATCCTTATAATACCCTTGGTACCTTAATAACTATAAAATTTTAATAATTATGGTAGGGGAGCAAAGTATGCTAAATTTGCAGTGACTCGAGGGTTATGGGGACCTATTGGGTTGTGATTATTAGGTCCTAAAACCAAAAAAAGTTAAGTAAAATTTTCCATTTCCAACAATCGTTTTTTCCAATTATAGCGCCATCTATCCATAATTCGAAAAAATGTCTCGAATCAAAATTGCTTATTTTTACGTAAAGAATCCAAATCTGCAATAAAAATTTGGGGTCCCATTTAAGATTTTAAAGTAACCCCCACCCCACCTCCCTGGAGTGTCGTGTTTGGTACCATTCGATAGATTTTTCAAAAACATTTTGAAAGTGTATTTTGTAGCTTTTTGATCTGATGTTAATTTTAATGTTAATTTTGTGATATATCGCGGGGTTTGTATTTAAAAAAATTTAAATTTACCCCCCACCCCTCTCCGTGGGGTCATGTTTAGTACCATTCAATAGATTTTTAAAAAATATTGAAGACGTATTTTTTAGTTTTTCGAAATATTCGCTTTTTTGTGAAACTTTTTGACTCGCCCATTTCCTTACTTATCAATCGTCATATTTTTGAAATATACACTCTTTTGCATGTACATACTTAACTTACTACTTACCTTATCTTAATCTGACAATTTCGAGTATTTTTAAGGATAGGTATATATTTTTTTTTCGGGCTCCCCTTAAGGCCATCGGTACATAATTCGCAAATATTTTACGGGTATCTCTACTTTTTTTGTCTTTACACGGCAAATTACCTGTAGTAAAATTCACACTGGTATGAATATGTAAACATTACTAGAATGTCATTCTACTTGAAAATGTCATCTTTAATTTAAAGAGATGGCTTTTGAATGTTCTTGGATAACTGTTATTTTTATAATTGCAAATTATTAATTCATTTAATAAATGTGATAATTTTTCCACTAACTATATATTCAGTGATTGTAATAATTTATATGTACAACAAAAACTAATACTCAATCGAGAAAAGAGGAAAAGTGTTTAAGTGATTTTATAATAATATATTGTTACTATGGAACACATACAATTTTGAACATCTTTAACAACAAAATACTTGGATCACAGAATATATGTATTATCCTGACGTATTGTCTGCTTGGATCTTCCACAATTAATAATAAACAATAAATAACTTTTTGTTAAGTTCACGTCTTAAATCAATTATTTATTTATATCAATATTATTTAATCAACAACTCAAAATATTCCCGATGCCATGTCAAATATTTAAAATTGTCACTGATTGTCACTGTCTGACTGACAGTATGCTGACAATATTCTATTCGACTGAGTGCGTTGTATGACAAAGATAGATTTGGAAATATTACCACGGATATTGTGTTTATTTTTTTCGAATCCTGAAAAAACCAATAAATATTTTTGAAAAATTTAAACGCAGAATGAAAGACTATATTATTAACGAGGGGTGAAAGTCCCTTAGAATAAATTAAAAGTTTCTTTTGAATGAGATATTTGAAATTCAAAATCACACTACATTTTATCTTAGTTTTTCACCCATGTAACTTATTAAAATAAATATTATAGAAGCTCTTAGGGACTTTTGTCCCTCGCTAATAACGTAATCTTTCATTCTGCGTTTAAATTTTTCAAAAATACTCATTAGTTTTCTCAGGATTCGAAAAAAATGAATCCCCATTTGAATAGCATTGCAGCCGAAAATACGTACCCATCCTCTTAACGAACTTCCCTGTGTTAAGAGTCAATATATTAGAGGTACATCTGCAGAGTACCAGGTTTCTCCCCATATGATAATCTGACGCGCTCGAGTTACTGCCAAAATCCCCGCTTGGGCTCCTCTACCATTAGTTCTTATTAGCTACTGCGAGTGAAATTCCTAGCCAAACACGCATACTTTATAAATTTAATATAGGGTGAGTCATGAGGAACTGTACATACTCCTACCTCGTATAGAGGCTCCTATGGGGAATAACAAATGACCAATAAAAAGTGTCTGCTCCCCTTGTTTAATAATATACAAGACGAGTTAATCACAAAGCGAGCGTACCATTCACCATGACAATGAGTTATTAAGGGAATTATTCCATAATGGTCCTGTCACAAGGAGACTAGATAGAACCTGGCCTCAGGACCTATTTTAAAACTTTAACATAAATAGAATAAGATGAGACATCATTGGAAGTCTCTTCTTCATGCCAAAAAACATGGAACAAATTTACTTAATACTCTTTTAATGATGTAGATTGTAAATAAACATATTACATAAAAAAAATTTAATTGCCTATTTGTCTAATTTGCAAAATTCATATTAGAGTTTTCAAAAAGCGTATACAGGGTGAAATTTTTTCTAAGACCCAAACGAACTAATTTTTTAAAGCCGGACCTGACTTTTTTCTAGTTTGAATAAATCAGTCGATTGGGTGGTAACATAAATCAAACATTTGTTTTAAAAAAATTAATTTTTGTAATAAAAGTTAATTTTTTTTAAATCTATGGTTCACTTTACCAAATTTTTAAGTCATAGTCAAATTTGATTTTTTTATAAAAAATTAAGTAATCGTGTGGGGAAAAAATAAATATGTAATTTAATTGCCTATTTGTCTAATTTGTAAAATTAATTTTCAAAAAGCGTATACAGGGTGAAATTTTTTCTAAGACCCAAACGTACTAATTTTTTAAGGCCGGACCTGATTTTTTTCTAGTTTGAATAAATCAGTTGATTAGGTGGTAATAGTGTAACGATTGACCAAAATAAGAGACACATCGATCTGACCGTTAAAAAATTATGACGAATACAAATTTCTGTCAAAATGCGAAACTCGCCCTGTATATTATTAAACAATATGAGCAGACACTTTTTAATGGTCATTTGTTATTCCCCATAGGGGCCTCTATACGAGGTAGGAGTATGTACAGTCCCTCATGACTCACCCTGTATAATAGAAATGTTATACTTTTACCATATGGGTATTTCCAAGAAATAATTTATTTTATTATTTTCCTTTACATTTTCTTTTCATTTTAGAAGATTGGTAGTAAGTTTAGGGGTACTAGACTCGTATACGAGCAAATAAAGAGCAAGCTAAAGCAAATTAGGACAAACAAGGAAGTAGGGCCATATCACATCTCGCGCGCGTTTTCCCGACCCAACCGGAGTGTGGGAAAAAGTTGAAACGCGAACTGTGTGGCGCAGTCGACACACAGCCACACAGCATCAGCAGCATCCCCGTAAGGACTTATTGATCACAAGAAGGAGCACGCACTCCACACCCGTGTCTCTCGTCCTTTTTCGGAAAATGTTGCCGTCAATCGCGAGAGCGCCGTCGAAATTTTGGAAAAATCGCCCTACGAAAATGTAACACCAACAATGGCGACTTCGAGTGACGGGATGGTGATCAAAAACATATTCGAATGCGGGAAAAATAACCTCCATTCGGACTCTTACAAAAACGTGTTGTGTACCTGATTAAATTGTTAAATCTTTTCCAATTTTATTATCTCATTTCGATCGTTTTTCGTAAAACTAACCCACATATAACTAATATTTATTAAAAAGAATATATACGCACAAACTCACACGTATCCCACATAGTTGTATTACATGTTGGAAAGGAATTTTTCTTGTGATATATCGTCGGGTAACATTTATTCTGTTCATCGGAGTTCGAAATAACACAGTAAGTATTAATGATTGTTTCTGTTTTTAGAAAAGTATAACCCTCCCTAAGTGCACAAATTGCATACCCAGTCACGCCTAAGCACATGATCTTGGCCCATATTACGGCACAAGGCAGTCTCCTTCCTTGGAAAAATACATGCTGGGCTAGAGACGAAAAACAATATTTTCATCTGAATACTTGTTACTTCGGATTCTATATTATTGTTTCGGGAAAAATACCTTATTAGGTTACAATGTTAGAATGGAAAAACCTGTGAAAATATAAGGCTATATACAATTGGTGTACATATAGCAGCTGATTTTGAGTGTAGATGTCCTTGCTCTATTTTTTAGTACGTAATCAATTAGCTATTTTCACAGCTATTCACTATAACTTTAACACAATGTTTCATTAACGTTTTTAAAGTTTTTTTACTTATGAAAATAATTTTTGAGGACTTCCTAGGAATGCCCTTGTCACGCCTAAGTACTAAGACAATGTTAAAAATTGGTATACTTCTTCGAAGCTTTTTAGCAATTTACTATTTTTATTTGGAATAAGCCACAATTTTACTTTAAAATAAATTTATTTTGACGTTTCGACTTCCAATGGAAATCTTAGGTCTACTTGTAGCACCATGAATTTTTCTTGAAGTGACCTGTCAAAATTGTTATTAAATATACAACAGTTTGCAAGTAATAATGACACATTTATAAAGAATGCACATTTTTTTAAATAATGATCGAATATTAAATGTAATTCAAATAATATTCTAGTAAGTTTTGACATAAATCGTCTATTTACAAATGGGCCATTAGATAAGACTTTAAAAATAATCAAAACAAAATTAGAGAATCAAAACATAGTTAGAGCTGCTCCTTTGATTTTCTCTTTTTACCATCTGTTTTGTACAGGTCATTTGAATCTTTCTATTGAACAGTTCAATTTGAACTCAAAGTCTTATCTAATGGCACATTTTGAAAATAATCAAAACAAAATTAGAGAATGATGATTAATCGACAACTAGAAGAAAACTAAATTATGTGTCAGCTATAATGGAATTATTGACATTATGTACTGATAATACCTATTTTCAACTAAATAATGAATTCTATAATCAAAAGTTTGGTCAGTGAGCCCTGATTTATCTCCATTATTAGCGAATATATTTATGGAAGTTTTCAAAACAAATATTATTTCTTAACAAAATGTAAATCTCAGTATGGTGGAGATATGTAGATAATACATATGTTTTCAATATGACCTACTGGATCAAAGTTGTTAGACACATTCCTGATAATATAAACGAGAAAGGAGAGACACATTTACCATGGTAAATGAATATTTATGATAACGTACTATCTGTCCTGGAAGTTTTAATCTGAAAGAAGTATACTGGGTAGAAGACTCAGGTGTATAGTAATTCAACACAATCCAAAAATAACATCAAACTTAATTTACTTGTTCTAATGAAAATTTGTTCTTAGAAAAGAAATATTATTTGTTAACAACATGTTTTTTTTAATGATTATTCTTTATTTGTCGTTGAGAAATAAGGAATTTTAAAAAATACCCCCCGTGAAACAGAACAACTTGGTTCCCAGGATCCTATAACATTTACAAGGAACAATATGAGGAAATATAAAAATACCACACATAAAAAGATTATCACAAAACCCTAAAACGATAAGAAATAAATTCAATATTTCAATAACATTCAAAACAGCAAACACATTGAGATCTATTTTATAACTAAACCTACCAATGAATAAGACGGAACAAATAATTGTATTTATAAAATACTTTGTGAATGCGAACATTTTTATCTAGGGTTTTAATACCTATTTTCAACTAAATAATGAATTCTATAAACAAAAGTTTAGTCAGTGAGCCCTGATTTAACTCCATTATTAGCGAATATATTTATGAAAGTTTTCAAAACAAATATTATTTCTTAATAAAATGTAAATCTCTCAGTATGATGGAGATATGTAGATAATACATATTGTTACAACTTCGTGAAAGTAACTTTATTCAAACTCAAATACAATATAAACTTTAACAAACTGACAACTGTCGACTACTAAATCTGAATTACAACTGAACTATAGAATGTCAAACACATAATGTTTATATAGTTTTCTGACGTTCTAGATGTCACCAGACATTTCTGGGTTATTCCATGACATCCAGAATATTCTCGTACGTGACTACTTCTTCTTTCACGTCGAGGGACTCTTTCTATGTAGGAACAATCTACGGAACTGTCATAACACTGCTCCCTCCTTTATAGTTATTCGCCTCGAATAACTGGTCTATCAGGGTCTGGTTGAAGCCAACAGGGTGGATCAGTTCCATGATATGGGGCTAATCTCTCAATGTGAACTACCTTGGGTTTACTTCTCGCTGAAAACTGGATGCGGTAGACCAGATCATTTATTTTCTTTAAGACGGTGTACGGGCCTTCCCAGTTTCGTTGAAGTTTCGGACAAAGTCCTTTCCTGCGTGTGGGATTGTATAGCTATACTGGATCACCTCTTTCGAAAGTTGTCCCTGTAGCTTGCACATCGAACCTGGACTTGGCTTTATCACTTTGAAGCTTCAAACTTTTACGAGCAAATTCGTGGACTTTTTCCAGTTTTTCTCTTAAGCTTTCTAGGTACGTCAGGGATGAAGGTTCTTCTTCACAGGTAGGCAATTTTCCGAAAATAAGATCTTGAGGAAGCTTCATTTCTCTTCCGGTGATCATCATTGATGGAGAATAACCGGTTGCTTCATGTTCAGAACTTCTGTAGGCTAACAGGAATAGAGGTATTAGGGTATCCCAATCTTTTTGATTATCAGCAACAAACATTGAGAGGTATTGACAAATAGTTCTATTATGTCTTTCGAGCATTCCGTCTGATTGTGGGTGGAGAGGCGTAGTTCGAGTTTTCTTAATACCCAAGATTTTCATTAATTCTTGCCATAATTCGGATTCAAAATTTCGTCCCTGATCAGAATGCAACTCTAAAGGAACTCCATGTCTTGATACGACGTGTGTTATGAATGCTTCTGCTACAGTCGTCGCTTCTTGATTAGGAAGAGGTGCAATTTCAGGCCATTTTGAAAAATAATCCATTGCAACCATTAAGTACTTGTTACCTCTCTCTGTCGTTGGAAGTGGACCGAGAATATCAACTGCAAGTCGTTCAAAAGGCTCTCCGGAAAGATATTGTGCCATTTTACCACGACTTCTTGTTCTAGGGCCTTTTCTTCCGTTACATAAATCGCATTTCTTACACCATTCTTCTACATCTCGGCGACAATTGATCCAATAAAATCTGTCTCGAACTCTGGCCAGTGTTCTTTTTACTCCAAAATGTCCTCCAGACAGGCTGCTATGAAGATCTTCCAACACACTTTTAATGTGTGATTTTGGCAGTACCACCTGTTGAACTATACGTACTCCATCGGAACTTTCCCACTTCCGATATAACAAACCATTCGAAAGATGCAAGGATTCCCATTGAGCCCAGTACGCCTTTATAGTTCGACTGTATTTAGATATTTCCTGCCAAAGAGGTCTTACTCCATTTTTAAGCCAATCTCGTATAACTCTTAATTCGTTATCTTTCTTTTGACTCTTCTTAATGTTTTCCAGAGAAATCTGGTCATTATCTTCTTGCTGTTCAACTGTGGTCATCCGCAGACTAACTTCTTCGGTTACATTCTCCTTTTGTGCTAGCTGACGTTGGCTTTGAACTTGTAATTCATTTAATGCATTTTGGTATTCTTGCAATTGTTTATTTAACACATTCTTCTCTTTCATCAGTTTTTGACATTCGTTTTCTAGATTGGACTGTGTAGTTTTTGCATTATTTTGAATTACCTTACACTCTTCTTGCAATATTGTCACCTGTTCTCTTAATCTATCTATTTTATTTTTACTAATCACTAGTTGTTCCTTCAAATGGCTAACTTCAAATTCCAGTGTATTTTCTTCCTTTCTATGGTCAGTTGTAGGAAATCTGTTTCTTAGTGACCATCTACCATCATTTCTAGTGAGACTTTGCGACAGGCTTCTGGATGTCAAACTAGGCGACCTTCTGATCTCATTCTTGTATTCTTCTTTTCGTGCTTGGGATCGGCTTCTGCAATTGGATTTTAGATGTCCCATTCTTCCGCAGTTAAAACATCTTCTGTTTTCATTGGATATTTTGTAGTAAGCTTAATATCTGGGATAAAACTAGTTGTTCATTATCTGTGGTAGTGACTTGCTTATTTTCTGTAAATCTTATTTCTTTTAATTGTGGAAGAGATCTAGAAATATTTTTCGCCGCTTCGTACTCCTGAGCTGAGATTAGTGCTTTATCTAGCATTTTGTGGTGTTGTAATCGCAGAGCCTGTTGCATTTCGATATCATGCAGTCCATCTATAAAAGCCTGTATACCGATTTGTTCCAGAAAATCTCTTGGTGCCTGAGGATATGCCAAATGTAATAATCTTTTAATATCGGCTTCAAATTCTTGCAGGCTCTCATTATGTTTTTGATATCGAACTTTCAGCTGACTTTGAAAAACCTGCTTCAGATGTTGTTGGCCATATCTTGTTTCTAAAGCTTGAACAAGTGAGTCATAACTAGGTGAATCCTGAGGAAGAAATTGAAGGACGGTTGCTGCCTGACCTCGAAGCGACACTACCAAGGAAGCTGCCATTTCTCTTTCAGTCCAGCCATTTGCTTTAGCTGCAGCTTCAAATTGGAAACGATAAGTTTCCCACGCTGTTTGGCCATCAAACGTGGGTGGTTTTAAAATTTTGCTACTTCTAATTATGCCTGGATCAACGATGGAAGAGGAAAGGGCTGTTTGTTCGGATTCGATATTAGTAACTGAAACAATATGAGATAAAGAAGCTTGGGTATTAATTTTGTTTGCTAACTCTACTATTTGTTTTTCTAAACTATATTTCAAATCGTTTTGTTGCTGCTTTAAATCGTTTTGTTGCTGTTCTATTTTATTTTCTAAATGATTTTGTTGTTGGTCTATTTTGTTTTCTAAATAATTTTGTTGTTGTTCTATTTTATTATCTAAACAGTTTTGTTTTTCTTCTAATATATCTATTTTATTAGTAATTCGACTTACCTCTAACTGAAAATGCTCGTGAATTTGGGACAAACTATTCATAATTTCTACCTCTGCTTGTCTACGCCTCTCCTCCTCTTCTTTTCTAAGTTTTTTATCTTCCTCTTTCTCTTCTTGCCTACGTTTCTCTTCATTTTCTTTCTCTTCTTGCCTACGCTTCTCTTCATTTTCTTTCTCTTCTTGCCTACGCTTCTCTTCATTTTCTTTCTCTTCTTGCCTACGTTTCTCTTCATTTTCTTTCTCTTCTTGCCTACGTTTCTCTTCATTTTCTTTCATTTTTAAAAACCATGCTGGTGGTCCGGATGTATCCATTTCCTTCTCAACTTTAGATGATCTGGTATTTACCATAAACAATTCTCAATATCTTCTTCAATATCTCTTAAATCCCACCGCTGTCACCAATGTTACAACTTCGTGAAAGTAACTTTATTCAAACTCAAATACAATATAAACTTTAACAAACTGACAACTGTCGACTACTAAATCTGAATTACAACTGAACTATAGAATGTCAAACACATAATGTTTATATAGTTTTCTGACGTTCTAGATGTCACCAGACATTTCTGGGTTATTCCATGACATCCAGATATTCTCGTACGTGACTACTTCTTCTTTCACGTCGAGGGACTCTTTCTATGTAGGAACAATCTACGGAACTGTCATAACAATATTGTCATATTTATGTTTTCAATATAACCTCATGGATCAAAGTTATTAGACACATTCCTGAATAATATAAACGAGAAAGGAGAGCCACATTTACCATGGTAAAGGAATATTTATAATAAAATATTATCTGTCCTGGAAGTTTTAATCTGAAAGAAGTATACTTGATAGGAGACTCAGATTTATAGAAATTCAATTAGTCCAGAAAGCCACTGCGCATCCGCTAGGAAAAATATTCTAATTCGGATTTTTTGCACAATCTTACTCAAAAAGGACTCCTTTTAACAAATTTGCATGTCCCCAGGGCCAAAAGGTAGTCAAAAATTTTTTAAACGTTTTTTTTTTGTTTTTTTCCTAAAATTATTTTTTTTGCATGGAACAAAGTTTTTTTAGATTTTTTGGATCATTCCAAACAGAAAAGGTCTTTAGTGACTTTTCTCTAAAAATGATAGTTTTTGACATATAACCGATTAAAAATTGAAAAATTGCGAAATCGGCCATTTTTAACCCTCAAAAACTATGTGAAAAAGTTAAAATTTGAATGTTGCCAAAGTAAGCAGATATTCTTTAAACATCGTTGCATGACGTCCCGAAGAGTTTTTTGCAATACAATATTCAAAACTCCTTTGTATTTTAATTGATAATCAAGCGTGCGCGATATTATTTTCCGCCGACAGTATGGTGCAAATAAAAGAAATAAATTCGTTATTTCGTAAACCGGCGACTTTAAGGAAAAATCCTGAAACAGGTCGATTTGTATTTTTAATTTACGATATTATGGCATATATGATATACTAGTGACGTCATCCATCTGGCCGTGATGACGTAATCGATGATTTTTTTAAATGAGAATAGGGGTCGTGTGCTAGCTCATTTGAAAGGTTCTTCAATTCTCTATTTACTAATATAAACATTTATATAATTATTTATACAGGGTGTCCTTCTTATTCTTTTTTGTCAAATAATTTAATTTAATAAAAATTTTTTGGACACCCTGTATAAATAATTATGTAAATGTTTACATTACTGAATAGAGAATTGAAGAACCTTTCAAATGAGCTACCACACGACCCCTATTCTGATTTAAAAAAATAATCGATTACGTCATCACGCCCAGACGGATGACGTCACTAGTATACCATACATGCCACAATATCATAACTTAAAAATAAAAATCGACCTGTTTCGGATTTTTTTCTTAAAGTAGCCGGTTTACGAAATAACGAATTTATTCCTTTCATTTGCACCATACTGTATACACATGCAACGGTGGAAAATAGTGTCGCGCACGCGTGATTAGAAATGAAAAACAAAGGAGTTTTGAATATTATATTGCAAAAAACTCTTCGGGATTTCATCAATCGATGTTTAAAGAATATCTACCTACCTTGGCAACATTCAAATTTTCAGTTTTTCACATAGTTTTTGAGCGTTAAAAATGGCCGATTTCGCAATTTTTCAATTTTTAATCGCTTATATGTCAAAAACTTATCATTTTTAGATAAAAATCACTAAAGACCTTTTCTGTTTGGAATGATCCAAAAAAACCTAAAAAAACTTTGTTCCATGCAAAAAAAAATAATTCTAGGAAAAAAACAAAAAAAAAAAAACGTTTAAAAAATTTTTGACCACCTTTTGGTCCTGGCAACATGCAAATTTGTTAAAATGAGTCCTTTTTGAGTAAGATTGTGCAAAAAATCCGAATTAGAATATTTTTCCTAGCGGATGCGCAGTGGCTTTCTGGACTAAATACAATCCAACAGATATCTAAATTACAAATCAAATCAAAACATCAAACTTAATTTACTTGTTCTAATGAAAATTTGTTCGTAGAAAAGAAATATTATTTGTTAACAACATCTACTTTTTCTAAAAATGATTATTCTCTATTTGCCTTTCAGAAATAAGGAATTTTAAAAAATACACCCAGTGGAACAGAGCCACTTAGTTCCCAGGATCCTATAACATTTACAAGGAACAATATGAGGAAATATAAAAATACCATACATAAAAAGATTATCACAAAAACCTAAAACGATAAGAAATAAATTCGATATTTCAATAAAATTCAAAACAGCAAACACATTGAGATTTATTTTATAACTAAACCTACCAATGAATAAGGCGGAACAAATAATTGTATTTATAAAATACCTTGTGAATGCGAACATTTTTATCTAGGGTTTTAATACCTATTTTCAACTAAATAATGAATTCTATAAACAAAAGTTTAGTCAGTGAGCCCTGATTTATCTCCATTATTAGCGAATATATTTATGGAAGTTTTCAAAACAAATATAATTTCTTAACAAAATGTAAACGTATAGCAGCTGATATCTATACGTATCTGATATCTATAGCGGTATCTATACGTATAGCAGCTGATTTTGAGTGTAGATGTCCTTGCTCTATTTTTTAGTACGTAATCAATTAGTTATTTTCACAGCTATTCACTATAACTTTAACACAATGTTTCATTAACGTTTTAAAAGTTTTTTACTTATGAAAATATATTTTTAAAACTTGCGGTGAAAATAATTTTTGAGGACTTCCTAGGAATGCCCTTGTCACGACTAAATACTAAGACAATGTTAAAAATTGGTATACTTCTTCGAAGCTTTCAAGATATTTACTTCTTTATGTGATGATCGCTCAATGCAATTTACTATTTTTATTTTAAATAAGCCACAATTTTACTTTAAAATAAATTTATTTTGACGTTTCTACTTCCAATGGAAATCTTAGATCTACTTGTAGCACCATGAATTTTTCTTGTAGTGACCTGTCAAAATTGTTATTAAATATACATCCGTTTGCAAGGAATAATCACACATTTATAAAGAATACACATTTTTTAAAATAATGATCGAAAATTAAATGTAATTCAAATAATATTCTAGTAAGTTTTAACATAAATCGTTTATTTACAAATGGGCCATTAGATAAGACTTTAAAAAGAATCAAAACACCATTACAGAATGAAGAATGATGATTAGCAATTGGTTTCATTTAACATAGTTAGAGCTGCTCCTTTGATTTTCTCTTTTTACCATCTGTTTCTTTCAGGACATTTGAATCTCTCTATTGAACAATTCAATTTGAACTTAAAGTCTTATCCAATGGCACATTTTGAAAATAATCAAAACAAAATTAGAGAATGATGATTAATCGACAACTAGAAGGAAACTAAATTATGTATCAGCTATAATGGAGTTATTGACATTATGTACTGATAATACCTATTTTCAACTAAATAATGAATTCTATAAACAAAAGTTTGGTCAGTGAGCTCTGATTTATCTCCATTATTAGCGAATATATTTATGGAAGTTTTCAAAACAAATAGGTACCTTAACAAAATTTGAATCTCAGTATGGTGGAGATATATAGATAATACATATGTTTTCAATATGGCTTTATGGATCAAAGTTGTTAGACACATTCCTGAATAATATAAACGAGAACAGAGAGACACATTTACCATGGTAAAGGAATATTTATAATAACATACTATCTGTTTCTAGTAGTACCTGGAAGTTTTAATCTGAAAGAAGTATACTGAATAGGAGACTCAGGTGTATAGAAATTCAACACATTCCAAGAGATATATCTAAATTAAAAATCAAATCAAAACATCAAACTTAATTTACTTGTTTTGATTATTAAAGGCATTTTAAAAAATACTCCCAGTGGAACAGAACAACTTAGTTCCCAGGATCCTATAACATTCACAAAGAACAATATGAGGAAATATAAAAATACCATACATAAAAAGATTATCACAAAAACCTAAAACGATAAGAAAACATAAGAAGATCATGCAATGTAGAAGACATAAATGGATGGGTGACAAAACGGAAACAGGAGTGGAACGAACACATTAGTAGGATGGCAGGGGATAGGATAGTACGAATAGCACGAGATAAGTCACCAAATGGACGAAGAAGTATTGGCAGACCAAGAAAAAGATAGTGCGATAACTTACACTATTTAGGAGGCTAATATTGAAGTAGAAACAGGCTTTAAAGCCCACATACAAGAAGGAAGAAGAAGAAGACTTTTTTTTGATAGCCGGTCTTTTATATGAAGATCTACCAGAATTGAAGACCTTGGGACCAGAAGGGGACAAGCCACAATTTCGTCAAGAATGAGTTAAAGTAGAAATCGCACAGTTTAAGGCCATATTAATGTCCCAAATAGAAAATTTCAGCTGAGTTCTCATAGATGGAACCGCTGTAGTAAGTTTTGTTCTGTCACCATACTTTTATATTGCAACAGAAGGAGACAAGCCACAACATGGCGACGGAACATTCCGGTGCATGTAAATGGAAAATAGACGTTTCTGAATTTGATTCTGAAAAAATCCTGAAAAAAAGCGAAGATGACAACGACTATACAGTATGCGGAAGTAGCAGCGATTCCTAAAACATAAACTTAGGAACGGTAGGAATATTTATTAAATGTGTGGCTTGTCCCCTTATGTTCTATTTTTCGAGCCTAAAAATATTAGGATTGTTCTAAAGGTTTTTTGTGGCTTATCCCTTTTTAGTAAAATATATACTTTATTGTAGCAAAATGAATAGGTTTATACCCCATAGATTTCTCCAGGTGTCCTGCCAACTGCAGAAAAGAAGGAGCCTTTTAGATGGAGGCACAAGGATAGCCAACAACATACAAAAATTAAGCGCAAGACTAAAAGAAACCAGAAACTAGTACCAAAAACGCTGTGTCTAGGTACACGCTAACGTGTACGCAAATAAAAAAGTTAGGTACACGCGAATTAAAATTCATCAAGCCAGTGACGTCATTATTTAGCGTGCCCAATGACTTTATATTTAGGTACACTCTATTTTGATATGTTTAGTGTTTGTTGTTTGTTTGATAGAAAATATTTTTATTAAGGGAAGTGGAAGGGAAGCAAAACTATTCAGATGTTTTAAACTTAATTGTAATAAAACAATATGTATATATGTATATAAAAGTATATATTCAGGTTAGCAAAATAAATATTAGTTAACATGATATATAAAAAATACTGCTAAAATAATTTTTATATGTAAGTTAATTATACCAGTTTATATTGGTGTTTATTTTTCCTGTGGTGTTTATTTTTATTTATACAGAGAGTTGAACTTGTTACGATTTTAATAGAAAATTGGCTATAACTTTGTAAATACACTGTATAACATAATAAACCATTATATTTTGGTGATATGGATATGAAAGTTAAGAAGATTTCGAACATAAAATAAAATATAGGGTGTTCCATTTAAAAAACATAAGTTTGGTCTGTCACTATATTATCGAACGCCCTGTAACATTTTAACTAATTTTAGTAATTTTGTAATATGAAGCTTAAAGTTTGCTAAAATTTTTGTTACTAACTTTTATTGCTATCTATTACTCTAGCGGATCTACTGAGTTTTATCACACTAATCAATCGCCCCGTATATTTTATCTTATTACTTCTGCTACCGTTAATCACGCATTTTTGTCTTTTATCTTTTTCATACTGTTTTAGAATGTTGTTAAACTCATTAAAAGAACTAAATAATTGTCCACACTCCATAGTTAATTAAAAAACACTAAACAAGTAAAAAATAAGGAAACTCTTTATAAATCAATATTAAAGTGTAAACATAAACGCGATTAGACAAATTCTAACCACACTCTGAGACTCGCGATACTTACAGATACTTAATACCACAGCATACACGCGGCTCAAATTAGCGTGTACCAAAAAGCCCAGTCATAGTACACGCTAAATAATGACGTCACTGACTTAATGACGTTTAAGCGTGTACCTAACTTTTTTATTTGCGTACACGTTAGCGTGTACCTAGACACAGCGTACCAAAAAAATTAGGTGCACAAAACAGTGTAGACAGAAATTGGTGCTTGCCAACAGATCCTACCAGATACTGAGAATAATGAACCACTAGAAGACACTGATAATATTTTCTCCAAAATATTGTTTGGTGGCATGTCCCCTTCTGGTCCCAAGGTCTTCAATTGACAGGTTGATTCTGTGTTCTGTCCAGGACACGTGTAGAATTCTTCTGTGGAATCACCTTTCAAAGACTTCGACTTCGAACTTACTTCTATCGATTTTTTTGAGAGTTCATGTTTCTGCTGCATATGTAGCAATGGGAAAAATAAGACCAATGACCAACCTGAACTTAATATTTCTTGTTACTATTCGGTCTTTGCATATTTTAATTAATTTAGCTGTTACAGTTCGGGACACTGCTAGTCTATGCTTTATTTCTGAGGAGCAATCGTTATTGTTGCTTATTAGGGAGCCCAAGTATACAAATATGTCTACTACTTCGAAATTCGCCACTTGGTGTATATGCAGTAGACTGAGTAGACCATTATTATCTACTACTGAGTAGACCTGTCGCCAGGGGGGGTACAACGGCCTCCTTAATTCAGATGGACTTACCCAAGTTTTTTTTATGTATTTTGACCCGTAGAACACAAATTTTTTGGGTAACAGTTGATCCGGATGTCGATAAGATTGTTATAAACAAAGAACTTGAGGAATTACATACCAGCGATTTGTCGCAAAACAAGATATTTTTTTGTATTTTTTGGGTGATTCTCAGCAAAAAATGGTCTTACAAATTTTTTCGTAGGACGCGTAGTTTTCGAGATATACGCGGTTAAACTCTCAAAAAATCGAAAAAGTGCAATTTTTGAACCGGAATAACTTTTGATTAAAAAATAAAACAGCGATTCTGATTACTGCATTTGAAAGTTTAAGTCAAATTCTATCGGTTTTGATTGTTTGCATTGCTAAAAAATAAGTTTTTATTTGTTAAATAAAGGTATAAACACATAGTGTTTCCCGGGCCCAATGCATGCGTTTTAATGGACGTAATGTACGTAGAAATTCTGTATGCGCGCCTACTCGTTCGATTTCAAATTAGAAATGCATTGAAAACATAATTCAATCACTATTTGTTGATAGCTTTGTTTAACAATAAAAAAATTATTTTCTAGCAATGAAAATAATCAAAACCGATAGAATTTTACTTGAACTTTCAAATGCGGTAAGCAGAATTGCTATTTTATTTTTCAATCAAAAGTTATTCGGGTTCAAAAATTGCAATTTTTCGATTTTTTGAAAGTTCAACCCCGTTTATGCCGAAAACTATGCATCCTGCCAAAAAACTTGTAAAATAATTTTTTGCTTAGAATGACCCAAAGAATACAAAAACATGTTTTGTTTTGCGAAAAATCGCTGTTATGTGATTCCTCAAGTTCTTTGTTTATAACAATCTTATCGACATCCGGATCGACTGTTACCCAAAAAATTCGTGTTCTACGGGTCAAAATACATAAAGAAAACTTGGGTAAGTCCATCTGAACTAAGGAAGCCGTTGTACCCCTACTGGCGACAGGACTAATCATTATTTTTGTTTTTCCGGTGTTGATCTGAAGTCCGAATTCTTTGCTTATCCGACTTAGACTTCGGTGATGTTAATCTTTTATATTTCATTCGCTGCTAGTATAAATGTGTCATCTGCGTATCGCAGGTTACTGATTTACTGATTTTTCTGCCTCCTATACTGATTACTCCATTCCATCCGTCTAGTACTTTCCTCATTTACAGGGTGTCCTGAAAAGATTAGTCATACATTATACCACAGATTCTGGAGTCAAAAATATGTCGATTGAACCTAACTTACCTTAGTACAAATATGCACATAAAAAAAGTTATAGCCCTTTGAAGTTACAAAATGAAAATCAATTTTTTTCAATATTTCGAAAACTATTAGAGATTTTTTATTGAAAATAGACGTGTGGCATTCTTATGGCAGGAACATCTTAAAAAAAATTTTAATGAAATTTTTAAACCCCATAAAAATTTTATGGGGGTTTTGTTGCCTTAAACCCCCCTAAACTTTTGTGTATATTCATATTAAATTATTCTTAAAGTATTATTAGTTAAACACAGTGTTTTTAAAACTTTTTTGCCTCTTAGTACTTTCTCGAAAAGCCATTTTTTATCGATATATTTTGAATATTTGTCAAATCCACCACCTATTTGTATATGGTCAAGTACGATTATAGAGACCTGGTAATAATATAGTGCGGCAGATTCGTGCAAATATTATAAGAATTGTGCATTTAATGATAGAAACATGTAATTTGGACCAAATATACTACACATACAAAGGTTCAAAATTAGATGGGAGGCCATCTTAGATTTCGCCTTTTACAAAAATGGCGGGATTCAAAATGGCGACTATACATATGTGACTAATAGCACGATAACTTTTGAACGAGACTACATATTTCAACCAAATTTGGTATATAGGTTCTTTTTTTGATGTATAAGATCGAGGTCTTGAACCGGAAGAATAGGTTTACCAGAAGTTGTGTTTTTCCTGGTTTTTATGAAAAAATATGCTGTTTTTGTTTCAATTCTTTCACCCTGTATCTATTAATTTTTCAAAAAGTTGATACCGCCATTGAAAAGAGCGTAAAAATATTTTTTAGGAAATATTTTTAACTTTTTAGCTATTTTAATTACCATTTAATAAATGCATAATGTATCTTCACTATGTGCGGTAGATTCGTGCAAATAATAATATAAGAATTATTGTGCATTTAATGATAGAAGCATATAATTTGGATAACATATACTACACATATATAGGTTCAAATTTAGATACGAGGCCATCTCAGTTTTTGTTCCTTTTACAAAAATGGCGGGCATTCAAAATATCGACTATACTTATGTGACTAATAGCACGATAACTTTTGAACGAGATGTAAGATTTCAACCCACTTTGGTATATAGGTTCTTTTTTTGATGAATAATATAGAGGTATTGAACCGGAAGAATCGGATTACCAGAATTTGTGTTTTTACTGTTTTTTGAAGTCATACTTCTTTACCGGCGATAGAGGGTGATTTTTTTATATGTTAAAACCTATCAGCCCGGCGCATGCGCATTATAACTTTGTTCTGATTGGATGTTCAAATGACATGTCAAAAATTATCCGATATGGCAGCTGTGGTTTGGAGGTAAAGGTAAAGGTAAACAAATGTATAATATATTAGTTTTATTGTTGTGAGAACAGAAACAAAAAAGTTTATAATATTGTAGTGACTTTTAAATAGTTTTTAAAAGCAACAGGTACGTAATAATTGTTAATGTATCATGGGTATAAACCTACCTATTTGATCTGCCAAAATACATAGTATGTAATACTTTTATTTATATAATTTGATTACCATCAAAATTTCTATCAATATTCACCTAATATATTGTTTTTTACTCTATGTTTTGTTGTATTTTTTCATTTCTAAATCATTTCAATTCAAAATTAAAATAATTTGATCAATTTTCAAAATATCAAAATATCACAAGTTTAATCCGTTTAGTTAGTCGATCTTCGTAAATAATGACACATAGTGTCCGTGGCTAAGCGGAGACGGCGAATGAATTCCAATACTAACCGCTCTTATCAGCGCTGGTTCGAGTCCCAATAGAAACTTTCTTTTTTGTTTTTTTTTAAACATTTTATGATTGTAAGTGTATTTATTATATAATTGTATTTTCAGAAAATACGTATTTAGTTAAAAAAATTTTCGACAATTAATGTTCAGACATCATTTGTGGCTTGTTTAATGTGTTTGTGTGTGTTTTATTCTTTTATTATTTTAATTTTTGGCACTGTTCTAATAAAAATGTTTGAGAAGTAGTAAGTATAAATTAGTTTAATATTTAAACAAAATATAAATAAAAAGTATATTAATTTCGTTTAAATCATATAAGAGAAGTATAACTTCTTACGTGCGTACAAAGTACACACACATTTTTTTTTATGTAAAAATATGTTGTTCCTTTTTCAATTCTTTCACCCTGTATATATTAATTTTTCAAAAAGGTAAAACCGGCGTTGAAAAGAGCGTAAAGATATTTTTTAGGAAATATTTTGAACTCTTTAGTTATATTAATTACCATTTAATAAATGCATAACGTATCTTCACATGTAGGTACCTATGTGCGGTAGATTCGTGCAAATAATAATATAAGAATTATTGTGCATTTAATGGTAGAAGCATATAACTTGGACCACACATACTACACATACAAAGATTCAAATTTAGATATGAGGCCATCTCAGATTTAGTCTTTTACAAAAATGGCGGGCATTCAAAATGAATCTGCCGCCCATAGGTACATGTGAACATACATTATGCATTTATTAAATAGTAATTAAAACAAATGAAAAGTTCAAAATATTTCCTAAAAAATATATTTACACTCTTTTCAACAGAGGTATTACCTTTTTGAAAAATTTATATATACAGGGTGAAAAAGAAACTACATATTTTACATAAAAAACAGTAAAAACACAAATTATGGTAAACCGATTCTTCCGATTCAAGACCTCGATATTGTTCATCAAAAAGAAAACCTGGTTAAAATCTTACGTCTCGTTCAAAAGTTATCGTGCTATTAGTCACTAATGTATAGTCCCCATTTTGAATGCCAGCCATTTTTGTAAAAGGAACAAGAACTGAGATGGCCTCGTATCTAAATTTGAACCTTTATATGTGTAGTATATGTGGTCCAAATTATATATGTTTGTACCATTAAATATACAATAATTCTTATAATATTTGCACGAATCTGTAGCATATAGGTACATGTGAAGATACGTTTTGCATTTATTAAATGGTAATTAACATAACTAAAAAGTTAAAAATATTTCCTAAAAAATATTTTTACGCTATTTTCAATGGCGGTATTACCTTTTTGAAAAATTAATATATACAGGGTGAAAGAATTGAAAAAAAGCATATTTTTACATAAAAACCAGGAAAAACACAACTTCTGGTAAACCGATTCTTCCGGTTCAAGACCTCGATCTTGTACATCAAAAAAAGAACCTATATACCAAATTTGGTTGAAATTTGAAGTCTCGTTCAAAAGTTATCGTGCTATTAGTCACATATGTGTAGTCGCCATTTTGAATCCCCGCCATTTTTGTAAAAGGCAAAATCTGAGATGGCCTCATACCTAAATTTGAACCTTTATATGTGCAGTATGTGTGGTCCAAATTATATACTTCTATCATTAAATGCACAATTGTTTCACATATCGGCTGCACTAATATGAAAAATTTATAATTTACATTTTTATAATATGAAAATATACTGATAGGCATAGAACAAAAACTGGAACAGTGGAGACAAGCTTAGGAGGAAAAAGGTTTAAAACTTAGTAGGACAAAAACAGAGTATTTGGAATATTCATTTAAAGATGGAGTACCATACAAATAAAATGGTATCTTTGGATGGTGAAATGATTGTGAAAAGCAATAGTTTTAAGTACCTAGGATCGCTATTATAGAGTAATGGAGAAATATATGGAGATACATGCAGTAGAATTAGCGCTGGATGGATGAAGTGGAAGGAAGCGAGTGGTGTGTTGTGTGACAGAAAAATTCCAATGAAGCTGAAGGAAAAATTCTATAAAACAGCCATAAGACCGGCTATGATGCACGGAACTGAATGTTGGGCAGTGAAAAAGAAAGAGGAACAACGAATCCATGTGGCGGAAATGAGAATACTTAGATGGATGAGTAGAGTGACAAAGAAACATAAAATTAGAAATGAGTATATTAGGGGAAGTCTAGGTGTGGCACCAGTTGATGCCAAAATGAGAGAGCATAGGTTAAGATGGTTTGGTCATGTTCAACGTCGAGACGTTAATCACCCAATACGAAGAATAGCTGAAGTGCAGATTCCTGGAAGGAGTAGGAGAGGAAGACCAAAGAAGACCTGGGGGAGACGATAAGGCAGGACATGTTGGTAAAGGGGATTAACATTGCTATGACCCAAGATAGAGTTGTGTGGAGAAATGCAATTAGGGAAGCCGACCCCGCATAGGGATAAGGCAAAGAGAATGATGATGACTGATAGGCAAAAAAGTTTTAAAAACATTGTGTTTAACTAATGGTACCGCGATAAAAGTTTAATTAGAACGTACACAAACATTTGGGGGGTTTAAAGGAACGAAACCCCCATACAATTGTTATGTAAACATAATAAAAAAGAAGCCGCATCTCGATAAAAACTGGTTTATCGAAAATAGACTAAGAGGGAAAAAAGTTTTAAAAATATTGTGTCTAACTATTGGTACCACAATAATAATTTAATGTTTTAAAGTTTTAAAAACATGTTTTTAACTAATGGTACCACAATAATAGTTTTATTGGAACGTACACAAACATTTGGGGGGTTTAAAGGAGCAAAACCCACAGAAAATGTTTATGTAAATATATTAAAAAAGAAACCGCATCTCGATAAAAACTGGCTTATCCAAAAAATACTAAGAGACAAAAAAGTTTTAAAAACGTTGTGTTTAACTAATGGTACCACAATAATGAATTAATTGGGACGTACACAAAAGTTTGGGGGGTTTAAGGGAACAAAACCTCATAAAATTTTTATGGGGTGCACAAATTTCACTATAATTTTTTGTTAAGATTTTCCTGCTATAAGAATGCCACATGCCTATTTTCAATAAAAAATCTCTAATAGTTTTCGAAATATTGGAAAAAATTGATTTTTATTTTGTAACTTTAAAGGGCTAGAACTCTTTTTATGTGAACATTTGTACTAAGGTAAGTTAGGTTCAATCAACATATTTTTGACCCCAGAGTATATGGTATAATTTATGACTAATCTTTTCGGGACACCCTGTATATTCAGTATTATGTTGTATAGTAATGATGTTAGTATGCAGCCCTGTTTAGTTGTATAATTATTGCAGGCAACTTGTCTTATATAGAGAACGAAGAAGATCTAATTTTCTGCAATGTACATTTTGTGTCAAAGAACTATATACACAATATATTTATTTTGTTTTAATATCCAGAGTGTAATATCGCCAAACAAATATATGCTCAGAAACTGCAAATAAACGTTCGCCTTTAAAACAGCAAAACACAAATTTCTCTTAAGGCTAATTTGGCGGTCAGCCGTTGCTCTGTTGCTGCTGGAAGTACAGTTTTTTGCCATTATAAAGTATAAAGTGCCAAGTTGCAAGCATGAAAGATGACTGTTGAATTGAAATTTAGATCTGCAAACTTGCCAACACAATGGCCGTAGCTTGGAAAAATCATGTGTGGTTAAAGTAATTTGATAATTGTTTCCTAGAGTTGGGTTTTTATACATGTTTTTAATTACTTTTAGAGATATATTCTACAATTATAAAGGGGTTTGTAAAGGGTAAAGGTATACGGGAACAAATCCTGAGTCCTGAACCTGAGACAACTCACTGAAAAGTCTAGAGAATTTCAAGTACCTATGATTATATGCTTCGTTGACTACCAAAAGGCATTTGATTGTGTAAGCTGGATAAATATGTGGTCCATTTTAATAGAAATGGGCACACCAATGCACCTGGTGACACTTTAAAATTATGTACCAGTCCAATATAGCAACAGTACGACTAGATCAGAAGTTCTCAAACCAATTCAAGACCGAGAGAGGTGTTAGACAAGGATGTGTGTTGTCACCGGACTTATTCAACATTTATGGTGAACATGTCATGATGATGGTTTTAGAAGGATGGGCCGGTGGAGTGACAGTAGCCGGTAGGAAAATCTCCAATTTAAGATTTTCTGACGAAGAAATGTTTGATCTCCTGCGAAGAGTTGAGTACGAAAGCAAAAGAGCTGACAAACTGGGTATTCTCCAAACCAATCTCTTTCATATTGTATGTAAGACACATTCACAGACACCCTTCACATGTAGCCACGTCTTCTTATGGAGTAAGTGACTTCATATGCAGTCGTGTCCGTGAATGTGTTAAAGATAGGGTGTAGAAAAAAATCTATTTGAAAATTGTGATATTTACATTTGTATTAAAACAAAGTTTTAATTAATAATATTGTTTAAGGCTATGGGTACATAATTCGCAAATATTTTACGTGTATCCCTACTTTTTCTGTCTTTACACGGCAAATTACATGTAGTAAAATTCACACTGGTATGGATATGTAAACATTACTAGAATGTCATTCTACTTGAAAATGTCATCATTCATTTAAAGAGATGGGTTTTGAATGTTCTTGGATAACTGATATTTTTATAATTGCAAATTATTAATTCAGTTAATAAGGGTCGGTTGTTCGAACGATAATCAACAATGATCACTATCAAATATTTAATTACTATCACCAACTGTCAATGTCAACTTTTATTGGGTTGCTGAAAACATAATTAATTATAATTATGAGATTATTTAATCATTTAACATAACAATTATTAACATAATTGATTAAGTAATTTCATATTTGAAATCAATAATTATGATTTCAGCAGCCCAATCCAAGTTGACATTGACAGTTGGTGACACTAATTAAATATTTGATAATAATCATTGTTGATTAGCGTTCGAACAACCGGCCCTAAATATGATACATTTTTCACTAACTATGTATTCAGTGATTGTAGGTAATAATTTATTTGTACAACAAAGACTAATACTCAATCGAGAAAAGAGGAAAAGTGTTAAAGTGATTTTTTAATAATATATTGTTTAGGAACGCTTACAATTTTGAACATCTTTAACAACAAAATACTTGGATCACAGAATATATTATCCTGATGTATTCTCTGCTTGGATCTTCCACAAATAATACACAATAAATAACTTTTTATTAAGTTCACGTCTTAAATTAATTATGTATCAAATACACTATATATCAATAATATTTAATCAATAACTCAAAATATTCCCGATGCAATGTCAAATATTTAAAATTGTCACTGATTGTCAGTGTCTGACTGACAATATATGCTGACAATATTATATTCGGCTGAGTGCGTTGTAAGACAAAGATAGATTTGGAAAATATTACCAAGGCATTGTGTTCATTTTTTTCGAATCCTGAAAAAACCAATAAATATTTTTGAAAAATTTAAACGCAGAATGAAAGACTAAATTATTACCGAGGGCCGAAAGTCCCTTAGAATAAATAAAAAGTTTATTTTGAATGAGATATTTGAAATTAAAAATCACACTAAATTTTCTCTTAGTTTTTCACCCCTGTAACTTATTAAAATAAACATTATAGAAGTTCTCAGGGACTTTCGGCCCTCGCTAATAACGTAATCTTTGCGTTTAAATTTTTCAAAAATACTTATTAGTTTTCTCAGGATTCGAAAAAATGAATCCCCATTTGAATAGCATTGCAGCCGAAAATACGTACCGATCCTCTTAAGTTAAATATTGTTTTTTATTTGTTTCAGACTTGTCTCCACTCAAATCATGGTGGATTTAGGTGGATATGTAATCATTCTGGTCGAAACCAAAGATAACAAAATTAAATTATATGGTAAGTTTTTTATATTTTCCTATAAAACCTGTAAAATAAAAAAAAAACTACACTAAATCCACACCGACGCTCTCTTTTGGGTGTACTTGCCTTTGGTATGTTAAGAAAGATTGCAAAATAAATGTTTTCAAAAACTCGTAAAGTAAGTACAGTCAAAAATTACCACCCGTAACTGTACCACAGTATTAAGAGGGACAGTAGAACTACTCTCCGAAAAATTGGAAGTAAAATCTTTCAACGCGCATGGCGACCGCGCAAGGTTCCCAGTCGCTAGACCACCACTCTTGCATTGCTAGTCGCGTAGAAACGTACGGGTTTTAACAAGGAAAACCCGCATCCACCACTGGTGAATTACCAATTGCGTACTGCGCTTTTCATCGATTGTCATTTGTTTCGAGCTTCTGTCATGTGTCACATAATATTAATATATCTACGCCATACGTCTTTGGTTTGTATCATTGGTACATACCAATAACGTATGACGTAGATATATTAATATTATGTGACACATGACCGAAGCTCGAAACAAATGACTGTGAATGAATGCCCTATTTTGAGTGTCCCACAAAAACTTATACCACGATAAGCAATAATTCACTTAATTATTTAATTGTTAATAATTAACAAAAAAACGTCTATACAGGGTGAGTGGGGAGGAACGCGCCAAACTTTAAGACTGTGTAATATAAGTAAAACTAATCAAAAATAACTCATACAGTGTGTCCACGGATGGGGTGCCCAAGAGGAAAAACTTTTTTATTTTCAATTTTAGCGAAAAATGTCATTAGTGATAAAAAGTTTTGTTTGTTCTAAAACCCCATAAAACGAAATAAAATTCAAGTTTTTCAAATCCTGCTTAACTTTATAGCCAATTTTATGTAAATCCCTATAAATTTTTGCACTAAGTTTGAAATTGTAACAATAATAACTTAGAAGAACAACCCTTTCGCTTCTTTGGATTATAAAGCCAGACTTTGTCGTTCTTCATGAAAGATCTAATCATTTAATAATTAAATAATTATTAATTCAATAATTTTAATAATGAAATTTATCACAAAATAAATTATTTATTGAACGCTTACATTGAAGAAAACAATGACAATTCGCAATTTATTTATCGGAGTTTACAGTTACTAAGCTATATTGTGGCTTGGAAACACTAGATTATTGTTACGACTTCAAACTTAGTGCAAAAATTTATAGGGATTTACATAAAATTGGCTACAAAATTAAGCAGGATTTGAAAAACTTGAATTTTCGTTTTATGGGGTTCTAGAACAAGCAAAAATTTTTATCAAGAATGACATTTTTCGCTAAAATTGAAAATAAAAAAGTTTTTCCTCTTGGAACCGTGGACCGAAGTTCACCGGGTCAGCTAGTAAATTAATAAAAACCGAATTTTTAAGTCTTGTAGGTATGGTCGTTTTTTAAATACAACACCTATCGACATCTAACTTTTTGCATTGAGCTCGGGATGACATCAGGAAAAAGTCTACAATAGAAAAATTGGGCGAAAATGCATCCTTAGTGCACGTCATCTGGAGTTTCGAGGGGTTCGGCACTAAATAGTCGGCAATAGTCAAACTTAAGCAAGAAATTCCCAAACTACCAAGAAAAGGAACACAACGGACAAAATACCAATTAGAGCGACTCCAAGATAAAGAGGTAGCAAAAAGAACAGAGGAAGAGATAAACAAGAGATTGGAAAGAATCACGACCGGGAACATAGAAGAGGAATGGGAACTAATACAAGCAGCTGTGATAGAAGCGGCAGACCTTAGCATTGGGAAAGCAGAAAAAGAAAAGAGAGAACAATGGTTTGATGAGGACTGCAAAAGAATTCTAGAGCAGAGAAACAACGCAAAAATGAAAAATATTAGAAACAACACAGAAAAAAGTAAAGAGTATTATAAAGACAAAAGAAGAGAAGCTAAGCGATTATGTAGGCAAAAGAAGAGAAAATCACTGGAAAAGCAACTAGAACTAATAGAAGAAAACTATGTCCAAAAAGAAGTTAAAAATTTTTATCAAGGAGTAAAAAAACACGAGGGACTCAAAATAAATGCACAATGTTTTGCAGAAATAAAGATGGTATGTTGCTGGGAGACAAGACAGAAAAATTGAATAGATGGGCAGAATACTTCGGAGAATTATTAAAGGATAAAGCCCAAACAGAAACAGAAATGCAACAGCGAGGGCAAGTCGAACAACAACGAATACAAGAAGCGGAACCACAACAAACACAAGCACCGACAGAAAGGGAGATAATAACAGTAATAAAAGACCTAAAAAATAATAAAAGTGCCGGAGAAAGCGGAGTGCCAGCAGAGATATTAAAGGTAGGAGGAAATATACTGCATCAAAAAATAGCTGGACTTATAAAGAAAATATGGGATAACGAAAAAATGCCGGAGCAATGGAACACAGCACTCATCTGCCCAATTCACAAGAAAGGTGATAAGACCATATGTGAAAATTACAGAGGAATCGCACTGTTAGAAGTGAGAAGTGGTGTATAAGGTATTAGCAAAAAATATAAGAACTAGATTGAAAGCTTATGAATTAGAGATAATAGGAGAATACCAGGCTGGTTTCAGACTCAGACAGAGAAGAGGAACAACCGATCAAATTTTTTTGCTAAAGTTATTACAAAACAATAGTTATGAACAAAATCTCGGCTTGCATATGCTCTTTATCGATTTTAAACAGGCTTACGACTCCATCTCACGAAACGGGCTATACGAAGCAATGAGAGCACTAGGAATATCAGAGAAACTGACACGATTAGTAAAAATGACGTTAACCAACACAGTCAATAAAGTCATGATAGAAGGCAGTTTTTCAAATCAGTTTAACGTCAACAGAGGATTAAAACAAGGGGACCCCCTGTCAACAGACTTATTCAATCTAGTGCTGGAATAGTATATTAAGTATGGAGAACGGTAAGGGTTTTATACCGATCGAAGACAATTGTTTGAAGGAGGAGCGGAGCGACGACTCCAATTATTGTCTGAGATCGGTTACCCTTAACGTTCGACATGCTTATAACGTTTTTTGCACGATTGATACCATTATAAATTATAAAATTAAACATTTTCGTCATATTGACTAGTTTCATTCATTTTATCAAGATTGATACTTTGGTTGTTAGATAGTAACTAGGGTGCATAACAACGATGGAGAATTGAGTTTTTATTTAGTTGTCAATAATTTTAAGTACAATTTTGATTATTATAAATTAAAATATGAGCGAAAGTGAATTTGAAGAAATTGAACGGGCTTGGAAAGAAGGGTGTTCCGCAATTATTCCCGAAAAATCCAAAATCCGTTATCAAAATACCTACCAAAGTTTTAAAAAATGGTGCGAAGGCAAGAATTTAAGAATCGAAGAAAAGACTCTATTGGCATATTTCGTTCAAAGACATATGCAGTTGAAAGCTCCTGGAAGCCTCTGGGCAGAATATTCAATGATTAAATCCACCGTTTTTCTTTATGATGGCATTGATATTTCCAAGTTTTCAACTTTGATCGCGTATTTGAAGAGAAAAAATGTTGGCTATAGGCCTAAGAAGTTTCAATATTAATAAATAATTCGTTAGTTTTCTTTATTCTTTCAAAAAATAAATTAAAATTAAGAGATTTTTTAACTCGACGGTAAGTGAATTACTTACCGTCGAGTTGGAGTACTTACCGTCGAGTTGGATTACTTACCGTCGAGTTGCTAGTAAATGTCACCTACTGACATCTGTCACGGTAAACATCTGTCACGGTAAACAGTCAAAAATGATCAATCGTGCAAAAAAGATAATTAGAGGAGCCAATATCCAGACAAGCGGTACGATTCATAACAGAAGACAACAGTGTATAGGTTTTGCAGATGACTTGATGTTTCTGACACGTTCAAGAACAGAACTTCAAAAAATGTTCAAGCAATTTAAAGAAGAAGCAAAAAATATGGCTTGACTATAAACCAAGGAAAAACAAAGTACATATATGGAATTGAGAGGAGAAAACGCTGAAGAAAATAAGTGGATTACTCTAAGGACAAACGACAAAGATTATAAATTTGAGAAGGTAACTGAATTTGAGCACTTTGGAGTAACAGTTACAAATAGAGGAGACGAAGAGAGAGAGATAGATAAACGGTTGTTAATACGTAGCAAAGCAGTAGGTTCATTAAACACACTGTTGAAGGCAAAAAACGTGTCCAGGGCAGCCAAGATCCGAGCGTATGAAACAATAGTGAGACCAACTGCAACGGTGTTGTATGCATGTGAAACTTGGACAATGAACCATAAAGTAGAAAAAAAGCTACAGATTTGGGAGAGAAAAATATTGAGAAAAATTTTTGGTGGTATAAAGGTGGCTAACGGGGAATGGCGCAGAAGAACAAACCAGGAGCTAATGGAGATGTATAAGAAACCTAAAATAACTCAGAAAATCAAGGCACAGAGAGTTAGATGGTTGGGTCATATTTTACGAATGCCACAAGAAAGAAACGTCCTAAGAGTTTTATCAGCAGGAGAACAAGGGAAGAAAAGAAGAGGGAGACCACGAAGGAAGTGGTTTGATGCCGTCCGGACTGACCTAGAAGAAATGGGTACAAGAGACTGGAGAGGACAAGTACAGGACCGCAAAAAGTGGAAGAAATTAGTCAAGACTATCGAAGCTAAGGGCCTCTAAGGCCTGTAGTGCTGTTATATATAAACATATTACTCGAGGGTTTTTGGGGTCACCTTCTGGAGTTTATATAGTTTTCTGCATTAAATAGATATAAACAGATTACTGGAGGGTTTTTGCTATTTTTATACTCTCGACTACACTGTTTGCATCAACGTAGTGTCGGAAATCTTCGAAATTCTAGAAGATGATGTCAATAGCAGTCACCATGGGCACCAGGTGCTCCGAGGGTCGGTTCGGATCACATATTCATGTTCACCAATCCCAAAAATCTCCGGATAATCTATTTGCACAAATTTAATACCGAAAACCCTCGAAACTCAAGAAGATGACGTGCCTCAGCAAGCACCAGGTGCTTCGGGGGTCCGTTCTAACGACGTATTCATGTTTAGCGATTCCAAAAACCTCCAAGTAATCTGTTCGCATTAATTTAGTACAGAAAACTCTCGAAACTCCAGATAGCGTGCCTTAGCAGTACCCAAGGGTACCAGGTGCTGTGGGGGTCGGTTCTAATGGCGCATTCTTGTTCAGTGACCCCAAAATATCCGAGTAACAAAATCTGTTCTTAGTATACTGATTTTGACATGTTTATGCACTTTTGGATGCATTGTATGTACTTTAAAGTGCAATTATGCATTTCCACCCATTTTTCTATAGTAGACTTTTTTTCCTGACGTCATCCTGAACACAATGCAAAAAGTTACAAATCGATAGGTGCTGCATTTAAAAATCGGGACTTCATTAAGTTTGAGGGTCCGAGAAGTTAGCCACATTAGATTTTCATAGAACGTTGAATTGAAGTTTGACAGTGTTGCCATTTGATTATAATCTATATAATGTATAATATATTGCAGGCTTCAAATATACAGAGAAGGCTTCAAAAACTACATTTTTACATTATTCTATGGATTTTTATATTTTTTAATTCATGTAAAACACAAACGAATAAATATTTGTTGTTTGTTTTGATATTCATTGCAGTTAATTACTAGAAATTTTTTTATGGCAATTGACCTGATAGATTCCTGGAGAGATTTGGCAATAGAGTCAGAACGTTTAAATTTGCGTTTGCCAGATTGCACAGATGTTCTGCAGATATACATTTTATGACTTTCTTTTTATTATATTATAAATATTTCTTTTCATTATTTTATTATTTGGAATGAATGTACCTGAATACTGAAATGTCCTTAGCTACTGAAAAGTGTTCACTTCGTCAGTACGCCATTTTGTGTTTATTTTGTATTTTTTTAAATATTAAAATGCCTACAACTATTGTAGCACGTGAAAGACTTATAGTGCTTTTACCCATATAAATAGCTATAACTTCCATTTTAGAGAAATTATTTTTCCTAATAATAGTACTGTGGACTTGTATATCTGTTTTTCAGTTGCATATATTCTGAAGCCTGTTATTATCACAGCTTTTTAATATTTCTTTGGACTTTTTTGTATATCTGTGTTTTCAGTTGCATATATTCTGGAGTCTGTTATTATTTACATCTGTCTTTAATCAATGTTAAGTAAAATCTTAAAGCAGCAGAATTTTACTTATTTTACACTTTTTAACTTTATTATTGATACTAAAATCTTGTTATGTCGACATAATTAGAGAAATTTAAAAATTTTTCTCGTTATTTTATCTATATAGTTAATGTTTTCCATGTTAATATATAAATTAATAAAAATATATCACATGCTCTTTTCCGATTTATTTTAAGAACACATGGCAACACTGTCACGCCTTCATTTCCTTATATCTGTAGCTAACTTCTCGGACCCTCCAATTTAATGTTGCCCAAAAATCGATTTATTTTTTACTAAATGCCCTGGCCTATAATATAACAGTTGTTTTCTCTTCAAATAAATAAATTTTCTTTAGATGTAGATGAACGATCTAAAAATTGGCCATATATTTACGTAGGAATTTGGCTCTTAAAGCAGCAATACTGTCCACTCAATTAAAGCTCAACAAGTTGCTTCCAGATGGTTTGCCAATAGATAAAATTTCTTTATTCGTTAATTTAGTGCTAAATCGTTGCAGGGTAACGTGCTGTTCAAATATAATGGAACACAAACATAAAAAATTCAATAAAAAGAATAGAAATAAAATCATTATACGAGTACTAAACATACAGAAACAATCATACTGATCTGATTAGTACAATGTACACAAAAAATAATTTCTCAATGTAATTGTATTCTATTTAATAAATCTATGTTATTGAGGTAGTTTAATTTGTCAAAGCTATGGATTCGAATTCGCCTATAAAATTTATACAGGGTGTCCAGAAATTCTACCGACAAACGAAGACAGAAGATTCCTGAGATAATTTTAAGACAATTTAACCTAATTCGCCTAGTCCGAAAATGCTTCCTAAGGGAGCTAGAGCTCTTTGAAGATGGCGTCTTGTAATTAGTTTTTCTGAAATACCTCCAGAACGCTTCTAGTTAGAAAAACGAAAATTGGTAGGCGTATTTATCTTCCACAGATAAATCGATTTCATCCATTGCGAATTTCTAGTACCGGTCATAGGCGTCCATTTTGGGTAGGGCAACGGTTATTTTATCGCATAACTTTTTGTCTTTAAATTTTAAGCATTTTTGACTCTGGATTATTAAATTTTGGGGTATTCTAGTCTAAAATATACTCTTGCTTTAAGTCGGTAGGATACACCGTTTTCTAGAAAAACGTATTTGAAAATTTTTCGTCTCTTGAATTTGAAAAAAAAAATTGAAAAAAATGAAAAAAAACGGTGTATTTTACCAACTTAACCAAGACTGAAGAGTAACTTTTAGTACTAGAATACATCATAATTTAATAATCTACTGTCAAAAATGCTACCCAAAACCGACGCATATGACCAGTACTAAAAATTCGCAATTAATGAAATCAATTCATCTCTGCAAAATAATTAAACGTACAAGTTTTCGTTTTTCTAAAGAGTTTTTTTTTGCAAATTTTTTTGTTTAATTCAAAAAACGAAAAATTTTCAAATCGTTTTTTCTAGAAAATGGTGTATCCTATCGACTTAAAGCAAGAGTACCTTTTAGTACTAGAATACCTCACAATTTAATAATCCAGAGTCAAAAATGCTTAGAAATTAAAGACAAAAAAGTTATGCGATAAAGTAACCGTTGCCCTACCCTAACGGAGGCCTATGACCGGTACTAGAAATTCTCAATGGATGGAATCGATTTATCTCGGGCAGATAAATACTCATACCAATTTTTGTTTTTCTAAATACATAGAAGCGTTCTGGAGGTATTTAAGAAAAACTAATTAACAGACGCCATCTTCAAATAGCTCTAGCTCCCTTAGGAAGCATTTTCGGACGAGGTGAATTGGGTTAAATTGTCTTAAAATTATCTGAGGAATCTCCTGTCTTCGTTTGTCGGTAGAGTTTTTGGACACCCTGTATAATATAATAATCACCAAATTTTATTACAATCAATTTAATAAATTTCGCCTAATAATTTTGCAATCTATTTTTTTTATTGTAATAAAGAAAAGAGAGACGTTCTCACAAACAATTTATTTTACAACTGACGACCGGTCTCGCTGTCAAAACTAAACCATATAAAAGTGTGCCAATTTTTTTACATGTAAAGGGTACTCCACATATCCAACGCACTTCATATAATTGAAATCAGATTATTTGGTAGTCTCAGGAAATTTTAAAAATTGTAAAAAATTTTTTAACTAATAGAATATCTCGATAAATTAATATTAAATTCAGAAAACGGCGGCGTTCAAAAACAACTCAGTAGGATGCTTCCTTTTAAAGGAAAATTAGTTGAATTGAATGGATAAAGCACATTTAGCTCAATATGTAGGCCTACTAATGGGCAGACCATGTATTTAGGATGGAAAGATAACAGGTTCCTAAAAAAACTGTAGAATGCAGGGGAAGAGACCTATTGGAAGACTGAGAAAGGGATGGGAGGATGATGTGGATGAGGACGCAACAAATCTCCATGGTAGACTATCGTAGAGGAGAGTGACTACAGACCGTAACGCATGGAGAGGAGTGAGGCCAAGGCTCGAATTATGCTAAAGAGCCATAGAATATATGGAACATCTAAAAAAAAATTTAATATTGACTTAGGATCTCAAAAAAAAACACTCTCAGTTTGTTGTATATGTTAGTAGCACATATAGTCCTGTAGACAGGTGGGTACAACGGCCTTCTTTATTCAGATGGACTTACCCAAGTTTTTTTATGTATTTTCACCCGTAGAACACGAATTTTTTGGGTAACAGTTGATCCGGGTGTCGATATGATTGTTATTAACACAGAACTTGAGGAATATGAGGCACATCTGTACAAATTAGGAATAGTTAATTCATCAGTCTGTTTTTGTGATAATGTTTCGATTAGAGATTTGAACCATATTTTCTTTGAATGCAAAATTAACGAGAGATATACAAATCAATTATATTACAATTTACGACAAACACAGGTTCATTTTCCAATTAGTATAGAATATCTAATATGTTGTCATAAAATGGAAATATTTAAATTACTCATTAACTACTTGAGAGAAACAAATATAGTCATTTAAGTGAAATAGGTATAAATATAACAAAACTAATAAATTGAGGTAAAAATAAAATAAAAATCTGTGGCTAACGGACCCGCATCCAAGCTCTCTCTCTCTCACACACACACACACACAACTTGAGGAATTACATAACAGCAATTTTTCGCACAACAAAACATTTTCTTGCATTTTTTGGATCATTCTAAGCAAAAAATGTTCTTAAAAGTTTCTTCGTAGGATGCATAGTTTTCGAGATAAACGCGGTTCAACTTTAAAAAAATCGAAAAATTGCAATTTTTGAACCCTAATAACTTTTTATTAAAAACTAAAATAGCAATTCTGCTTACCGCATTTGAAAGTTCAAGTTAAATTATACCGATTTTGATTATTTGCATTGCTAAAAATTAATTTTTTTATTGTCAAACAAAGCTATAAACAAATAGTGTTTCCCGTTCCCAATGCATGCGTTTTAACGCATGCTACGTAGAAATAGCCTGTTTGTTGGCGTGCCTACTCGTTCGATTTTAAATGAGAAATGCATTGAAAACATCACTCAAGCACTATATGTTTATAGCTTTGTTTGACAATAAAAAAATTAATTTTTAGCAATGCAAATAATCAAAACCGGTATAATTTGACTTGAACTTTCAAAATGCGGTAAGCAGAATTGCTATTATATTTTTTAATCAAAAGTTATTCGGGTTCGAAAATTGCAATTTTTCGATTTTTTGAAAGTTAAACCGCGTTTAGCTCGAAAACTATGTATCCTATGAATAAACTTGTCAAAACTTTTTCGTTTAGAATGACCCAAAAAATACAAAAAATGTTTTGTTTTGAGAAAAATCGCTGTTATGTAATTCCTCAAGTTCATTGTTTATAACAATCTTATCGACATCCGGATCAACTGTTACCCAAAAAATTCGTGTTCTACGGGTCAAAATACATAAAAAAATTTGGGTAAATCCATCTGAACAAAGGAGGCCGTTGTACCCCCCCTGGCGACAGGACTAATAAATTCTAGTGATTAAAAACTTTCTACAAGCAAATCCAGAACTTTCTAATTTTGTCCCATATAAACACAATCACCTACAAAGTTCACCTGGCACTCAAAGCTTTCTAACCCCACACATTATAAATTATTTATCTACATCAGCATAAAACATTGTCGACTCCGTAAGAAATTAAATTATTATCCCTTTATAGCAAATTAAACATCGCAACTGTGTGATAATTCACTTTGTGTTTGTTTGTTCTCAGGTTCACCTGCTGACAAAGACAATTTGGAAGTTGGAGATGAAATTTTGGAGGTTAACGGGAAGACATTAGAAGATGCAACTCACACAGAAGTGATCAGTCATATCCATCAGGTAAAAGTTTGTTCTTTGTTATTTGCGGCTGGTTTAATTAATAAAAGAAATTACATAATAAATTACGACATAACGAAAACAATAAGTCTTATCCTATAAAATTTAACAAATGGGATAATAGCCATTTTCAAGGCTTAATAAATAGGGAGTTTTTGTGCACACAAATACGTAAACGTAACGCATCTTTTTGACATGTACGCTTGCGCATTAATGGTTGAACTCCCGTATCTCGATACGTATTAGGGAGATTTTGTTGCTACGTAGCGTAACCATCTCCGTATACGTAAAGCAACTAACGTGTCGTAGAGGATGAATATTAAAATAGGTAGTTTTTGTAACTGCCTTAACGTAACGTAAAGGCAGCGTCTCACCATCAAATGGTTTGATCAAACTGGGTTTGAGCAAACTAAAGTGACAGTTAGTGACGTCACATCCTGAGTGTTCATTGTGGATAATAACGAAAAATTTTAATTTTAAATAAAGTACAAACAAGTTAGACAAATCAATACTTCCGGAGTTTGCTCAAACTGATCAAATTATTTGATGGTGAGACGCGGCCTTAAAGCAAATCGTAAAGTCATTTTTAAATTCCGTTGACATTAAAAAAATAAAACAATGTTCACACAATATACAATTAATATACAAATGTAAAAAAAGATAAATTAATGATGAAATTGTATGGTTTTAATTGCTTCTATTTAAATATAAAAATATTATTTTTCCTTGGTTAAAATTTTTTTATTTTTGTTTATACCTACTTTTTAGTTGTAAATTATTGTACCTACATCAGAATTCCAGTATAATGTATAATGTAAATAGTTGGGTAATATTTATTTGAAAATTTTACTGAAACCAAGTCATTTGTTTATCTAGTTATTAATTGTGGTGATCACTGTATTTCTTAAATTAATACAAGATTTGTTTGTTTTGCTTTATTAATAGACAACTTAAAAACAATAAAATTTTAAATCTATTATGAAGTTCCAATTTCCAATTACAAACACAGAATAATTTTACTCAAATAGACTAAACCAATAACCTTAAAATGTTTATAAACGGGTAGTACGCTGATGAAATGTTCATTTGGTAGGTAATCGGGCAAGATCCTCGTGTGCATTCGGTGACTTTCGTCTCGATAGGGATGCGTTCTCACGTACGTATCAGAGCGTTAGTAGGGAGTTTTTGTGCACACAAATACGTAAACGTAACGCATCTTTTTGACATATACGCTTGCGCATTAATGGTTGAACTCCCGTATCGCGATACGTATTACCTAAGGTTACGGGCTGGTACGTTAGGTTCATACGCATCCCTATCAAGCCGAAAGTCACCGAATGCACACGAGGATCTTGCCCGATTACCTACCAAATGAACATTTCATCAGCATACTACCCGTTTATAAACATTTTAAGGTTATATTGGTTATTGGTTTAGTCTATTTGAGTAAAATTATTCTGTGTTTGTAATTGGAAATTGGAACTTCATAATAGATTTAAAATTTTATTGTTTTTAAGTTGTCTATTAATAAAACAAAACAAACAAATCTTGTATTAATTTAAGAAATAGAGTGATCACCACAATTAATAACTAGATAAACAAATAACGACCTAGTTTTAGTAAAATTTTCAAATAAATATTACCACACTATTTACATTATACCTACTGGAATTCTGATGTAGGTATACAATAATTTACAACTAAAAAGTAGGTATAAACAAAAATAAAAAAAATTTAACCTAAGGAAAAATAATATTTTTATATTTAAATAGAAGCAATTAAAACCATACAATTTCATCATTCATTTATCTTTTTTTACATTTGTATATTAATTGTATATTGTGTGAACATTGTTTTATTTTTTTTTAAATGTCAACGGAATTTAAAAATGACTTTACGATTTGCTTTATGTTACGTTAAGGCAGTTACAAAAACTACCTAATTTAACATTATCGAAAGTAACGCTCTGATACGTACGTGAGAACGCATCCCTATCGAGACGAAAGTCACCGAATGCACACGAGGATCTTGCCCGATTACCTTACCTACCAAATGAACATTTCATAAGCGTACTACCCGTTTATAAACATTTTAAGGTTATATATTGGTTTAGTCTATTTGAGTAAAATTATTCTGTGTTTGTAATTGGAAATTGGAACTTCATAATAGATTTAAAATTTTATTGTTTTTAAGTTGTCTGTTAATAAAGCAAAACAAACAAATCTTGTATTAATTTAAGAAATACAGTGATCACCACAATTAATAACTAGATAAACAAATGACCTAGTTTCAGTAAAATTTTCAAATAAATATTACCAAACTATTTACATTATACTGGAATTCTGATGTAGGTACAATAATTTACAACTAAAAAAGTAGGTATAAACAAAAATAAAAAAATTTTAACCTAAGGAAAAATAATATTTTTATATTTAAATAGAAGCAATTAAAACCATACAATTTCATCATTCATTTATCTTTTTTTACATTTGTATATTAATTGTATATTGTGTGAACATTGTTTTATTT
The DNA here is from genome assembly GCF_917563875.1 of Diabrotica virgifera virgifera. NCBI lineage: Eukaryota > Metazoa > Arthropoda > Insecta > Coleoptera > Chrysomelidae > Diabrotica > Diabrotica virgifera. The sequence continues at coordinate 36,571,806 of NC_065447.1, read as the reverse complement.
TTTTAATGTCAACGGAATTTAAAAATGACTTTACGATTTGCTTTGCGTTACGTTAAGGCAGTTACAAAAACTACCTATTTTAACATTCATCCCCTACTACACGTTAGTTGCTTTACGTATACGGAGATGCGTTACGTTACGTAGCAACAAAAACTCCGTAATAAGCCTATCGCGTATACATAACTCGGCAACAATAAATTTTAAAGAAATATCACACAAGACAAAATTGCTCAGAATGACCCAGATTATCTAAAAAAATTGTTCGAAGTAAAAAAATTATTTTTGTGACTTTGTTTAAAAAAAATGTTTAAACAATTTTTCGACCACGGCACCGCCTGGCACCCAGTGGATTTGTTATAAGGCCCTCTTTTTGAGCAAATTTGTGCAAAAAAATCTATTATAAGCAATTATAAGCAATTTAAGAAAATGCTTACTTCGTTAAAACATTTTAGTTAAAAAACCCCATTTTAATGGGGTAGGCGCAAAATCCTGAGAAAACTAATAAGTATTCTTGAAAAATTTAAACGCATAATGAAAGATTACCTTGTTACCGAAGACCGAAAGTCCCTTAGAAAGTTTCTTTTGAATGAAATATTTGAAATTAAAAATCACACTAAATTTTATTTTTTTTTTGTCACCCCTGTAACTTATTAATATAAACATTATAGAAGTTTTCAGGGACTTTATAGACCAGGGCGCATCTGTAAAAATATTAGTACATTTGGACGTTGAGAGGTGACTCAAATTTTTTTGCAGAAATTGCTTGAAAATAAGTCAAATAATAATATTTGAGTTATCCTCCCTCTCAAAAAGGTCCGGAACATTGTTTAAATAATCAAAATGTCAAAAAATTAAGTAAAAATTCGATTTTTTTCCTGGTTTTTTGATTATAACTTTAAAAGTATTCATTTCCGAGAAAAGTTGTATTGACATAAAAGTTGCGTAATTAAATTTCCTACAACGTAGAATTGGTTAAAAATTTAAAAAATAGTCACCCTTGTTGCAAAATAGCAATAATTGTTAAAAAAAAAACATACAAAAACAAGTATTCGCATTTTACGTTTTTCAACCATTTATGCTACACTTAAGACCTTCACATTTCACCCTGAAAAACTTGATGATACAGTAAAACAGTACTGTAAAGTTCATTAAGATCGGTTTAATAAATTTTGCAAAATAAATTTTGCAATCCAGCTTTCGTAAAAAAAATTCATTTTTTAAAAATGTTACAGGACTGAAAATAAAGTAGATAGCAAGTTGAAAATTTTTTTGCTTATAGAAGTGTACTGTACCTTTCATTTGCAATTTTGAAAAATTGAAATCGATTAACACCACGACGTCAGTAATTTTTTTAAATAAACATTAATTATTGGTGCTACGCGCAGGACAGCGGATAGTTTGCTCTGATTGGGCATTCCAATGACCTTTGATAATGATTGATACATTTTAATTTTTATTACATTTCGATATAAATAAATAAATTTGTTTATTGCAAAAAAAAACACATACTCTATCCTTTGAAATAACACTTTTATTAGCAAAAACTTTCTTTGTTCATATATTTTAACTTAAATAGTAAAAGTTTATTATTTTTAAATATATGCAATTGTTTAAACAATATTTCACAAACAATAATAAAATTAGTTTGATTTTTGTGGAATTAAAATATTAAAATACAACAAAATATAGAGTAAGAAAATAATATATTAGATAAAGATTGGAAGAAATTTTGGTGGAAATCAACTTGTTTGAATCGAACACCGCTGTCCTGCGCGTAGCACCAAAAATTATTGTTTATTCAAAAATTTTTTGACGCCGTGGTAATTAATCGATTTTAATTTTGAAAATTGCAAATGAAAGGTACAGTACACTTCTACAAGCAAAAAAAATTTCAACTTGCTATCTGCTTTATTTTCAGTCCTGTAACATTTTGAAAAAATTAATTTTTTTTGCGAAAGCTGGATTGCAAAATTTATTTTGCAAAATCTACTAAACCGGTCTTAATGAAATTTACACTATTGTTTTACTGTATCATATAGTTTTTCTGGGTGAAATATGAAGGTCCTAAGTTTAGTATAAATGGTTGAAAAACGTAAAATGAAAATACTTGTTTTTGTATGGTTTTTTCGCAATTTTTGCTATTTTTCAACTAGGGTGACTATTTTTTAAATTTTCAACCCATTCTATATTATAGAAAATTTAATTACCCAACTTTTATGTCAGTACAACTTTTTTCGAAAATGAACAGTTTTAAAGTTATAATCAAAAAACGAAGAAAATAATCGAATTTTTCCTTCCATTTTTGACATTTTGATTATTTAAACAATGTTCCGGACCTTTTTGAGAGGGAGGATAACTCAAATATTATTATCTGATTCATTTTCAAGCAATTTCTGCAAAAAAATTTGAGTCACCTCTCAACGTCCATCTCAAAACAGATCCGCCCTGGACTATTAGGCCCTCGGCAATAATGTAATCTTTCATTCTGCGTTTAAATTTTTAAAAATACTTATTAGTTTTCGAAAAATAGCTTCGACAAAATAGCCCGTAAACAAAATAGCCCCGGTCAAGACAGCCCCGACTAAAACAGCCGCTGCGAAAACAGCCCCAATAAAAAGTTTTAACTTTTAACGGAGTACCATTTATTTTAAATCACTATTCTAATTGGGAAATAAGCCATAATTTAACTTTAAAAAAAATATTTTAATAACGTTTCGACTTCCACTTCGGACGTCGTTGTCAAAATACAAAATATTAATAAATTAAACAAAAATGTTGTTGCTTAGTAAAAAATTCTAATGAGTTAATTTCATCTGACTCATTCATATCGGCAATTCATACATATATTATTATTGCCAATATTTATTGGTTGTGTTCCTGGGACGACATTATTGAAAGATAGTTCATTCGATTACATGAAATCAACTTCAACTTAAGAATATCCGTCACAAAAAATCACAGCATCTGATCCGTCTTTAAAAAGACAACCACACTCAATAGTGATAGTAAAATTCTCGTGTTAGTGATTCCATAGTAAATCACGAGGAAAAACCAGGAATTTTTTGTTCCTGGGTTTTCCTAACAGAAGACAAAGGGTTCGGGTTCTCTGAAAAGACCATTTTTATTTAATGTGATTCAATAATGTGGTTTAATAAGTAAAGGTAAACATCTGAATAAAGGATAATTACCATTTCCGAAAAAATGTATTTTTAAGGGATTATTTTTTATGATGAATTCTGAAGGGAGCTTTTTTGTCGGCACTATTTTGTCGGGGCTATTTTGTGGGCGAGCTATTGTTCCGCGGCTATTTTGTCAGCAGGCTATTTTGTCGGAGCTGTTTTGTGTGCGGGATACTGGGTCTATTGAATAAAAAGAAGTATTTGCTTTTACTTCCTCGTATTTAAGTATCTACTTAATAGTAATTGAATAAAGCATTAAAGAAATGACTTTATTCAATTAGTATTAAGTAAATACTTAAATACTTGTAAGTAAAAGCAAATACTTCTTTTTATTCAATAGACTCAATATGTCGGGGCTATTTTGTCGGAGCTTTTTCGACGGGGCTATTTTGACGGGGTACCATTAGTTTTCTCAGGATTCGAAAAAAATGAATGCATTGGGCCAAGATTTTGCGCATACCCCCTTAAACAGTAAGTATTTTCAAGAAAGTCCTCTGTTCAACGTTTTCATCTGCAATGCGTAGTTTTTTTTACAATATTGGAAAGAATAAAAAAATAAGTCACTATTTTCGCTTAAATGTTAAATAAAAGCCATGACACAGTAAAGATTTTGATACCAACGAGATGGTACTTACGTCTTTTCTATTGACTTCCCCCAAATATTCCAGTTGAAAAATCTCGACCAGTAATTTTTCGATTTTTAAGTAATATTTCGGCTTCGTTTCCTGGGGAATCTTTTAAAATGAACAACATAGAGCCTTAAAAAATCGATAAACATCAAACTCAGATAATCTCATTAACAACCAAGCACATATCACTTATTTACGGTTCTTTAATAGTTTTCATAGACACGAAAAAAGAGGTAAACTCGTATTTTCCTGTTCTCGTTTTGTTATGCCAATCATAAAATCATTTATTTATTTATAATCATATACTCTACCATACTATGATGTAGTTTTACATACAGTCGGAAAAATGAAAGAATACCCATGAACGAACATATAAAACACGCTGTATTTTTCTGTCACCGTGTCACAAAGAAAATTGTCCAGTGCAAGTACATTTAGCAATAATTATTACATGTACTTACGCTGGCCAATTTTTTGTGTGACACGGTGACATGAAAATACAGCGTGTTTTATATGTTCGTTCATGGGTATTCTTTCATTTTTCCTACTGTAGGTACTTACAAATATACAAATTACACCTTTACATTTCTAAATAATTTCATTAATTCTATAAAATATCAGTTATCTATACAAAAATTGTTTCCTCTCTTTTCTGTCTTGTGCTATCGCTTTGGCATCTATCCAGTTTGATCTTTTCTTTTGCAGAATGGCTCCTATTGCTTTATCCCATGTTTGTCTGGGTCTCTTTTCTGTCTTGTGCTATCGCTTTGGCATCTATCCAGTTTGATCTTTTCTTTTGCAGAATGGCTCCTATTGCTTTATCCCATGTTTGTCTGGGTCTTCCTCCCTTCCTGTTTTTTGATATTTTTGCTTCCCATACTCTTCGAACTGGTCTAGTTTCTTTCATTCGTTGTAGATGTCCCCACCAACATAATTGTCTTTGCTCTATATACTCCAATATAGATGATATTTTTAACTCACTTCTTATGTCTTCATTTCGCAGTCGGTCTAATTTTGTGACGCCTTTTACTCTTCTCAGGAACTTCATTTCCATGGCTTGGATCTTGCTTTTTGTCGGTTTGTTAAGACCCAAGATTCGCTGCCAAAGGTTAGTACTGGTCTATAAATTGATTTGAACACTTTTAATTTTTGTTTCTCGTGAGCTTTATTTTCGACTGGTAGTTTTTTTATTCATTGCGTGGTACAGCTGTATTGTTTTATCTATTCTATTGTTAACTTCAGCATCTTGAGTGCCTGCCTGGTCAATTATTACACCTAGAAAAGAGAAAGTTTTCACTTTTTCAATTTGTGTTCCTTCAATTTCTATTCTTAGCTCCTGTCTCTCTTCACCGATCTGTAGTACTTTGGTCTTGCTTTTGTTTATTACCAATTCATTTTCAAGGAATACTCTGTTCCATATTTCAATGTTTTGTTGTAAATCTTTTTCACTTCTTGCAATTAACACCAAGTCGTCTGCAAACACTCCTTCCGATATTTCTACTCTACGTAAATATCTGTGTCCAACATTTAATTTTTTGCTTTCTATTGTGCATCTTTTAATTATTTGGTCCATAAACAATATAAACAGCTTTGGGCTAAGTGCTCCGCCTTGTCTTAGTTCTCCTGTTACTGTAAAAGTGTTTGATCTATTGTTGTTACTAATTACCGAGTTTATATTCTGACTATATATTTTCTGGATGATTCGTATCATCTTAGGTCCTACACCTTTCTCTCTTAGCACTTTCCACACTCTCTGTCTGGGACTTTGTCGAAGGCATTATCTAGGTCTAAGAATGCTAAGTATATGTTCTTTTTCTCTTGAAGCGCTTTCTCGCTTATTTGTTTTAGCGTGAATATATGATCATGTATGCTCCTTCCGCTTCTGAAACCGCTTTGTGACTCGTCTAGTGTATGTTCCGCCATTATTCTTATTCGTTTATCTATAATTTTCTCTAATATTTTCATTGATACACATTGCAGCTTCAATCCTCTGTAGTTCTTACATTATCTTTTGTCACCTTTCTTATGTATGGGAACCATCAATGCGGTTTTCCAGTCTTCTGGTAATATTTCATCTTTCCAAACTTTATACATTATTTCTAGTAGGTAGTGTTTCAGTACCTTGTTGTCCCATGTCTTTTATTAATTCCACCGTTACTTTGTCAATTCCCGGAGCTTTTCCATATTTTAGTTGTTTTATGGCTTCTTGTAGTTCTTCTAATGTTATTGGTTCTTCTACATTTTCTTCAGGTGTTTCTTCTGGTTCACTATTGGTTTCTGTATCGTTGTCCTGGTTCAATAGTTCTTCAAAATGTTCTTTCCATCTATTCATTATTTGATTTGATCCTGCCTAATAATTTTTGTTTGTCCTCTGTTCTTAATGTTTTTAGTGTTCTATAGAAAAGCATTTTGAGCATACCCCCTCAAAAGTAAGTATTTTCAAGAAAGTCCTCTGTTGAACGTTTTCATCTACAATGCGTAGTTTTTTTACAATATTGAAATGAATAAAAAAAATAAGTCGCTATTTTCGCTTAAATGTTAATAAAAACCATGACGCAGTAAAGATTTTGATACCCACGATATAGTATGTCTTTTCTATTGACTTCTCGCAGATATTCCAGTTGAAAAATCTGGACCAGTAATTTTTCGATTTTTAAGTCATATTTTGGCTTCGTTTCCTGGGGTATCTTTAAAATGAACAACCTAGAGCCTTAAAAAATCGATAAACATCAAACTCAGATAATCTCATTAACAACCAAGCACATATCAATTATTTACCGTTGTTTAATCCTTTTCATAAACATGAAAAAAGAGGTAAACTCGTATTTCCCTGTTCTCGTTTTGTTATGCCAATCATAAAATCATAATAAACATTAATTCAGATATCGTGTGGTTTTTATGTATGGGTGAATACACTGGCATTTATTGAAAGTATAATTTAGATTTATTTATTATTCACTATAAAAATTATCGATTTACGCCCTCTGGTATTTTGAAACGTATATTTATAATTTTTTCCGAGGTATAATTGTTAGTTTTTTAATACAGTACTAGGTGGTTCGATAACTAACCTCATTTAAAATAAAAGCGATATAAACTTACGTGCACAGAAATCGGCCCACTTAAAAATTTTGCCATTTTTGATGTCTCGTATTTTCTAAACCTGTTGGCCGATTTAAGTGATTTTTTTAATAATAATATGTTATAGACTGATTCTTTAACAATATCGCTGAAATAATATTGTTTTTAAACTAAACAGATAAATTTTTATTTTATACCGGGTGTACGAATCAAACTGTGTTTTTTTCTCGAAGTTCGCATCACACTGTGAAATATTCTAGGATTTATAAAATACTGAAATTAAAACCCAACTATAGCCTCAGGTTTTCTTAACATTCTGATTTTTGATTCATTCGTTTATGTTGGATAATAAAAAAGTTAAGTACTTCAATAACTAGACATGTTCTTCATCAATACACGGTGTTTCTAAATAAGTGGGACAAACTGGGCAAAAATAATGATAGTTTGCTTTATAAACGTATTGTAGCGGAAGAGAAATCTTGGCCGATCCCCGTATAACAGTAAACACCTCGAGAATGACGTAATCGGATGTGCTAGGCCTCGCCGGAGAATTCTGGAAGGTACGTCACGTAGGCGGAACAAGCCGATAGCTCGAGATGGGAGTCGATTGTTCCAGAATAACAACTGGGTATAAATACGGGCATATTTTGTGAATAAGTTTAGTGTATAAGATAAATTCGTCTGTAACTTATATAAATAAAGTCGTATATAAATTACGAACCGCTAGTTTTATTGTAATTAGAAGTAATTACACTAATCACGCTACAGTTGGTGTCGGTGTTCGGTAAACTTAGTGCGATATAAATAAGTGAATTACAGAGAGACTTTAAAAGACTTTTGAACTTTATTCGTCGGAAATAACCGGAGTGCGTTAATTGTTCGGTATTCGGAAAGACTTTAAAAGACTTTTGGACTTTATTCGTCGGGAATAGTTAAAGTGCGTTGATTGTTCGGTATTCGGAAAGACTGTTAAAAGACATTTTGGAAAGTACGTGTGTGCCGACCAAAGATGTTGCTACAAGAACTTACAGTAAAACAGCTCCGTGAACAGCTCGAGGAACGGGATCTGGACAGCAGTGGGCTCAAGATAGTCCTACAAGCACGACTCGAGGATGTCCTCACGAAGAACGGAGAAGACCCAAAGACGTTCCACTTCCAGTCAGCAGAACAAGTAATCTTATCGAAATTAAAAACTGTTTCTGAAACGATCGATGAAACTTCTAGAAGAAGCGACGAGAAACTTGAAGAAGTTAGTAGACAGAACAACGAGAAATTTGAAAGTGTTTCTCAAAAGATCGATGAAACTTCTAGAAGAAGCGACGAGAAACTTGAAGAAGTTAGTAGAAAAAGCGACGAGAAATTCGAAAATGTTGCTAAAAGATTCGATGAGACTTCTCAAATAATTAAAGAGGTCTGTAGGCAAAACAACGAAAAACTAGAAGAAGTTTGTAAACAGAACAATGAGAAATTTGAAGAAGTTTCTAGAACATTCGATAAGATGCAGAAAAGTGTAGAGACCGTAGAAGAAAAGATCAAACAGCTAGAGAGCAGGATAACCGATACAAAAGTACAACCATCAGTTAATGCAGCAACGTTAGATCCTTTAGTGAAAGATGAACTACCGAGAGACGAAACGTCGCATAATATGAGATTCAAATTACCACCATTTGATGGAAAGTCCTCTTGGTCCATATATCTTAGACAGTTTGAAGCTATTGCGACCGCCAATCATTGGACCGAACAAGAAAAGGCTGTTTCCTTGACTGCTGCTTTACGAGGTGATGCTGCAGATATATTAAGGTCAATTCCCAAGGGTCAAGAAAATTGTTACCAGACCTTGTTCACTCGTCTAGAAAAACGCTATGGAGATGCCCATCTACAACAAGTATACAAAGCACAACTGCGAAGTAGAAGTCAACGAGCAAGTGAGAATCTGCAAGAATTTGAAGCAGATGTGGCTCGTGTGGTGCGGTTGGCTTATCCAGAGGTGCCAGACAGCGTTTTAGAAGAAATTGCAGTAGATACCTTCGTCAATGGGCTGAAAGATAATGAACTACAGAAAGCTTTACGACTAGCAAGACCGAAAGTTTTAGATGAAGCACTTGCTATTGCATTGGAACACGAAACGGCTAGTCAAACTTCACGAGGCCATAGAGTAAGAACCATTGAAGAAAGTGACGAACACAACGATGAACGTCTGGAGGAAATGATACGGAGAGTATTAAGTAATCAGATGCCAAAGAGACGCGAGCCTAGATGTTGGAATTGTGGAGACGTAGGCCACATTCGTCGTAATTGTAAGAAGATCGTACAGCCGTCGGAAAACTAGAGCGGGTCGACACCAAGGGGCAACTGCCGACCTCGAGAACTAGAGCCCCCATAGTAACTGTCAACCTTACGTCCTCCGGTGGAATCCACAACTTATACATCGAAGGTCGTATCAGTAATAGATGTAGATCATTTTTGGTGGATACAGGTGCAACGAGAACTATCGCACGTCCAGATGTAGTACGAGACCATAATAAATTATCACCTGCAACAGTAAAGCTTAGAACAGCGACTGGTGAGCTAATTAATACATATGGCGAGGCTAATATGTCAGTATCCATTGGCCAGACCACAGTTGAACATCAAGTATTAATTGCCGAGATCTCCGACGAATTCATATTGGGGATGGACGTACTAAGGAAAGTGGGGGCAATATTGGATGTTCAAAATGGAGTTCTCAAGATCAATGGTGAAGAGTTGCCCTTTCACGACGACAAAGAAGATGTCATCCGCTTACTTACTACATGCGACGTAACCATACCCGGTAATAGTGAGAAAATTCTGATGACCATGCTTGATGGACACTGCCGAGAGGGAAGTTTAAGGATGGTCGAAGATGTGGATAATGTCGAGTTCCTAACGGCGAAAACTTTGGTAAAAGTTCGAGATGTGATCCCTGTAAGAGTTATGAATTTAAGGGAAACTGCTATCAAGTTAAGTAGAGGAGCTTTGATCGGGCAGTGTGTTCCCGTGGCTTCAATTTGCTCTGTGAATACCAATGAGAAATCATCGAGGGCGAAGTATCCAAAGGAGCTTGTTGAGATGATCATTGAAAGATGCCAAGATCTTGATCATGAACGAACGGAAAAAGTGACATCTATGCTGATAGAGTATCAAGATGTTTTTGCTATTGACACGAAGGATAAGGGAAAAACAAGCATAGTAACGCATAAAATAAATACCGGAGACGCTCAGCCAATCAGACAACGGCCTAGACGACTTCCATTTGCGAAAAGAGATGAAGCCGAAGAGATTATCAAGGATATGGACAAACAAGGGGTAATTGAACCATCGAACAGTCCATGGACATCACCAGTAGTTCTGGTAAAGAAGAAAGATGGTTCAACGCGTTTTTGTATCGACTACCGCCAGCTCAATGCGGTAACAAAAAAAGATAGTTATCCTTTGCCCAGAATAGACGATACATTGGATACTCTCTCCGGTTCTCGTTGGTTTTCCACACTCGATTTAAAAAGTGGATATTGGCAAGTAGACATGGAGCCAGCCGATCGGGAGAAAACCGCATTTTCGATAGGATCAGGGCTTTGGCAGTTTACGGCTATGCCGTTTGGTTTATGTAATGCCCCTGCCACATTTGAAAGATTAATGGAGGCAGTTTTAAGAGGTCTAACATGGAAAACATGCCTGGTTTACTTGGATGATGTAATTGTGGTTGGAAGGTCCTTTGATGAACATGCCAAGAATCTAATAGACGTCTTTCAACGATTGAGGGCAGCGAACTTGAAGTTAAGTCCGAAGAAATGTCACATGTTTCGACGAGAAGTTAAGTACTTAGGACATATTGTATCGAGTAATGGTGTAACAGCTGATCCTGAAAAGATTGATGCAATTAAAGATTGGCCAGTACCAAAAGATAAACATGAAATTAGAAGTTTCCTTGGCCTATGTACATATTACCGACGATTTGTCAAAGGATTTGCCAATATCTCCAAGCCCCTAACAAAGTTGACGGAGGAGGGCAAAGAATATACATGGAGTGAGGAGTGTCAAAAAGCTTTCGAACAACTACAAAGGGCTCTGATCAGTGCACCGATATTAAGCTACCCGGGACAGGCAGGAAAATTTGTTTTGGATACCGATGCTAGCAACAGTGCTCTAGGAGCTGTTCTCTCCCAAATCCAGGACGGACAGGAAAAAGTCATCGCTTATTTCAGCAAAGTCCTGTCGAAACCGGAAAGAAACTATTGCGTTACCAGAAGAGAACTGCTGGGTGTAGTGAAGGCTTGCGAACATTTCCATAAATACTTGTATGGCAGAAAGTTCCTTCTTCGCACCGATCACGCTGCTCTAAAATGGCTCATACAATTCCGTAATCCAGAGGGCCAGATGGCAAGATGGTTAGAACGATTACAAGAATATGATTACGAGATAGAACACAGGGCCGGAAGAGTTCACTCAAATGCTGATGCCCTTTCGAGACGACCATGCAGTGCGAATTGTAATCACTGTGCCAAATTAGAGGAACGATTTTGCCCCGTGAGACGAACCACCGTAATTAATGAGCAATGGCAGCCCCAACAGTTACAAGACGCCCAAGAAGATGATCCATGTATAAAAAGAGTATTGGATTGGATGCGGCAAGGTGAGAGACCTAGTTGGCAGAACATTAGTGCATGTAGTCCAGAAGTCAAGGCCTACTGGAGCCAATGGAATTGCCTGGTACTAAAAGATGATCTTCTGTACAGAACCTTTGAGAACGATGATGGTACAGAATCAAAGCTTCAGTTGATTGTACCTAAAAGTAAAGTGTCAGAAGTATTGCGTCAGTTGCATGACGGTACATCAGGTGGACACTTTGGTATTACGAAGACTCTGCAAAAGGTTCGAGAACGGTTCTATTGGGTGAACTGTAAAGATGATGTAAGAAGATGGTGCCGGAAATGTGAACTGTGTGCATCCGGTAATGGTCCAGTTGGTAAAAAGAGAGCACCCATGAGACAGTACAATGTTGGAAGTCCTATGGAAAGAGTAGCAATCGACATTGCAGGTCCATTTCCAGAAACCGATGCTGGAAATAAATACATTCTGGTAGCCATGGACTATTTTACGAAATGGACCGAGGCCTATGCATTACCGAATCAAGAAGCTGCTACCGTTGCAGAGGTACTTGTTAAAGAATTCTTCAGCCGATTTGGTGTTCCCTTGGAGATCCACTCCGACCAAGGGCGAAACTTTGAGTCAGCTCTTTTCCAAAACGTTTGTAAATTGATTGGTGCCAATAAGACCAGAACAACACCCCTGCATCCTCAATCAGATGGAATGGTCGAGAGGATGAACCGAACGATGGGTAAACACTTGTCCAAAGTTGTATCTGAACATCAGCGAGATTGGGATCAACACATTCATTTATTCCTGATGGCCTACCGCTCGGCCGTAAATGAAACTACAGGTCAAACACCAACCTGCCTGATGTTGGGTCGTGAAGTTCGTTTGCCCTGCGACCTAGAGTTTGGCTGCAGACCTTCCGAGGAATATGTTGCAGGCGAAGAATACGTAGACCGCCTGAAGTTACGAATGAACAACATTCATGAACTTGCCCGACAACACATCCAGATAGCCAGTGACAGAATGAAAGATCAATATGATTCTCGCTGCAAGAATGAAAGCTTCGAAGTAGGTGATCTTGTCTGGCTTTATAATCCACAACGTCGTCGAGGCCTGTGTCCTAAACTGCAAAGACAATGGGAAGGTCCGTATGAAGTTAAGAAGAAAATAAATGACGTAATATACAGAATTAAGAAGTTGCCAAACGGTAAACCAAAAGTTATTCACATAAATCGTCTTGCACCATATGCTGGCTCCAATGAAACAGAAGAAGCCCGAGTCCTCCAACAGGAAATGAAAGATGCCGCACAGCCAAGTTTTAAGGAATTTATGTCAAATTACGCAGAAAGAAAGAGTGCTAGATTCGGCGTGACCACAGAAGTTCAGCAAGATCTGTTTGGTGTTCCAGAAAACGTCTCTCTAGCCCACTGTGTTGCCCAAGACCTCGAGATGACTAAAGGAATCTCGTCCGTATTCAATAGAAAGTTCGGCCGCCTGGACGAGTTAAGAAATCAGCAGCCTAAAATTGGAAGAGTACTGCGATTGGAAGATGGTCCTCGATCTTTGCTGTATATGGTGACCAGGAAGTCTTATACGGACACGCCAAGCTATGAGAACATATGGCGTGCTCTATGTAATTTGAAGAAAATCGTGTGTAATTATGACATCAAAAATTTGGCTTTACCAAAAATAGGCCATGCAGTAGAAAATCTGGATTGGAAGATTGTGAGAAGCATGCTTGAAGTGGTCTTCAGAGGAACTGGTGTACAAATCACTGTGTGTTGCATGAACCCGAAGATGTCGTACCCTTCAAAGACAGTAGACTGTTATTTCTTCTTGAAGGGTGTATGCAGAGCTGGAGAGTCGTGTAGATTCCGCCATCCTGGGCCTTCATTTAGAGTTGCTGATCGAGACGCTCAGATCTTAAGAGGGGAGCAGTGTAGCGGAAGAGAAATCTTGGCCGATCCCCGTATAACAGTAAACACCTCGAGAATGACGTAATCGGATGTGCTAGGCCTCGCCGGAGAATTCTGGAAGGTACGTCACGTAGGCGGAACAAGCCGATAGCTCGAGATGGGAGTCGATTGTTCCAGAATAACAACTGGGTATAAATACGGGCATATTTTGTGAATAAGTTTAGTGTATAAGATAAATTCGTCTGTAACTTATATAAATAAAGTCGTATATAAATTACGAACCGCTAGTTTTATTGTAATTAGAAGTAATTACACTAATCACGCTACAGTATGTTTCGTGGCCGAGATACAGGATGTTGAATTTTTTTTACAAACTGACTATTTATTTATTGCTCTAAAACCAGTTGAGATATGCAAATAAAATTTGGTAGGTTTTAAGAGATAGTTATTACCGATTTATTGACAAAAAATTAAGAATTTTATATTCACCATTAGCGTGCATACGGGTAATATGATCGGTCATTACCCGTATGCACGCTAAGGGTGAATATAAAATTCTTAATTTTATGTCAAAAAATCGGTAATAACTATCTCTTAAAACGTACCAAATTTCCTTTGCATATCTCAACTGGTTTTAGAGCAGTAAATAAATCGTCAGTTTGTAAGAAAAAATTCAACATCCCGTATCTCTGAAACGAAACATTTGCAAACATACGTTTATAAAGCAAACTGTCATTATTTTTTCATGCAGAATTACCCCTTAAAGTTTGTCCCGCTTATTTAGAAACACCGTGTATTGATGAAGAACATGTCTAGTTGTTAAAGTACCTAACTTTTTTATTATATAACATAAACGAATAAATCAAAAAACAGAATGTTAAGAAAACCCGAGGCTATAGTTGGGTTTTAATTTCAGTATTTTATAAATCCTAGAATATTCCACAGTATGATGCGAACTTAAAAAAAAAACACAGTTTAATTCGTACACCCGATGTACAATAAAAATTTACCTGTTTAGCTACAATATTATTACATCGATATTGTTAAAGAATCAGGCTATATCGTAATAAAAAAATCACTTACATCGGCCAAGAGGTTTAGAAAATACGAGACATCAAAAATGACCAAATTTTTAAGTGGGCCGATTTCTATGCACGTAAGTTTATTTTTTCTAAAACCCTTTTTTTCAATATAGTCTCCTTTTAGCTCATTATAAAGACTTTTTCAATTTTTTATAACACATTTTTCAATTTATTTATGCCGTCCAAATAATACGATTATGGAACTTCTGCAAAATGGTCGTTTGTTTCGTCAATTATCTCTTCCTTCGGGCTGAATTTTTTATTTACGACTCATCTTTTCAGATCTGAGAACATATAATATTCGAAGGGGGTCAAATCAGGAGATTAAGCGGGATAAGCAAGCAAGACGAAGCTTGAATTTTTGCCAGTCTCATAACGCTCTTGTGAGATAGTACCTTGTCTTGTTTGTCTAGTGAATCCAGGTTTCATCGACGATTACAATCGATGCAGAAGTCCAACACGTGCTCTCTCAATTGAATTAATGCATCCCATACATCTCGGTAGGCAGGTTGCTCATGAACACTGTCTTTTGTTACCAGATAGAATAGGTAACTTGATGCCTCTTGGAGTTTCAATGCTTTACCAGGAGCTGGCAATTGGCATTGAAGTTCTGCAACTCGACCAAACTTCCTTCGAAAGGCGGATGCCAACCCTCGTGCGTCTTTGATACTGGCCGGGATGGTATGGGCCAGTGAATAGTCATCGGGAAGTGGTAACACCATGTCTCGCTTTACCGGTACCTCCATGGGCCCCCATGAACTCCTCAAACGTGAGGTCAGGTATTTCTCGAACTTGATTTACTTCCACTTCTTCATCTGCGTCGTGGTCTCCCTCGTACGGCGCCAACCGGTTGTGGTGGACTATCATCGGCTTTCCCCTAAGAATCTTGCTTATTCGGTAGATAACGTCATTAATCTTCTTGACAATGAGGTACGGGCCTGCCCAGAACTGCTGCAATTTGGGAGAACAACCTGTTCGCTTCTTTGGATTATAAAGCCAGACTTTGTCGTTCTCCTTGAAACATCTCGACTTGGGTATCGTATCGTTTATTTATTCGGTCGCTAAAGTGGCAAGGAAAATAAATATGCCACAACCGAAAATATATTAAAAAAGAAAGATATACCTAAGCCTTAAGTTCAAAAAAACCTAGAAACTATAGCAAACTCAGTATGAGATGAAGATATTGAAAAAAGAGGAATACTTTAAAACCGAAAATCCAAGAAGACATTGCGCTTACGATAAATGACGTTTTTGGAACTGTAAATTTATCTTCTTTTGGTAGTTACGGTCCGCTAACTTTTCAATCAGCCCTGGAATTAACAATAATATTTTATTACATTGCAGTTATATTTTTCGCAAAATGTATGAGTTTTGTTTTCTTTTAATTAAAATGATTGTTTATTTTGATTAGAATTTCATTTCAGTATTTATGTTATATGTATATTATTCCGGTTAATTTTTGCAAATGTCTCTCTTCGACGCTGTGAAAATAATTTATAGGTACATTGTAAAATACGAACATGTAATAGTCTAGGCAGGTGGAATCTGTCGAAAAGTAGACCATCACATGGACATTTTCCATAGGAGTGTACTTTTTTGCTGGAATCACTCAAGATGTATCTTGATGGTACCTTGTATCAATAATCGTGATCAGATATCTTTTCAATATGATGCAAGTCTTCGAAATGCCGCCCCTTAAATATTATTGAAACTTAACTTTTATTTTTACTAATAATGAAACTAACAAAATGAACGAAACCTTTTATTTTAAAAACAAAATATACTTTAAATTAAATGAAATTTTTATTAGCATTACATAACGTCTACAAAAATTATAATTTTACCCTTCTGACTTTAATTTTGGCAAACTCGTCAATCAGATTGGTGTAGTCTAAAGTAGCAGCTAGTGGGAACTCTACTGAAATGAGTGCTAAATTTTTTAGCTTTGTTTGCCTTATGTAGCTTCGTAAGTAGTTTTTAATAATTTTTAATTTTGAAAAACTACTTTCCCCACTAGCTACCGTGACAGAGAGCGTTAATAAAATTCGCATTGATACAACTACATTTGGCTATAAATATAAAGAAATAGGGTTATTTTGGCTAAATACACTCACCGGCACAAAATTTCGCCACTAAAAATTTTTGATTAAGTTTCACAACTTATAACTTTATTATTTGTTCTCCGATTTTCAAGATTCTTACATCAGTTTGTAGATACCTACATGTATTGATATCGTTTGTTGTTATTACGGTAACAAAAAAATTTGCTTAGATGGCATTATATGGGGCTGAATGGAAGCGTTATATTTTCTCCTAAATTTAAAAAATTCTGTGGAAAAATTGAAGAGCTTGAAAAATTATCCAAATATCTCTTTTCTTGTAAGAGCTGCGCAATTTTTTGTAAATAAAAGCACTGATTGACTCATAAATATACATATCTTAAATAGAGAAATAAGTCGATCGGATAGCTCAGTGCGACTAGCGGCTGACCCACACTTCACTTCGCCTTGAGGTATGTGAGTTCAAGCCCAGCCCAGGCCATCGGAAAAACAAAAAGGCTAACGCGCCAGTATAAAATTCTGAATATGAATCTGGCGCTTAGACTGGAATATGCGGGCATCTGATCGACCTATGAGGGAGCAGTACGGCAAGGGATAAGGGCTTGCGGCTCGGTGATACTCCCCATAGATCCCTACCGAAGGGTGTTGACGCCTAAAAAACGGTGTAATACAAATAGAGAAATATCTATATCCGATTCTTTTTCTTTTTCACTTTTTCTATTGAAAGTATTGAATGAAGATGCATACAATATTTTTATAGTGTCTTATCATCTATTTCCCTCAATTTAAAATTAATCAAATTATTATGTCATATTATAAAATTTTTAAATTTTTAGAGTTTCTAGAAGCGAAAATCGATCAATCAAAGCATTAATAACAATGTTTAAAATGTAGATGAATATTATTTTAAATTGATCTTCCTTGTTAAGAGCTCATCCACAGACTTTTCTTAATCAAATCGACGCTTTTGCTTTTTTCTCCTGCAGTGAGAGCACGCAAAAATACCGATATAATATCATTCTGAATGACCAACTCGAAACAAACAACTCCCCACTATTTATCTATATCTATTTTAGTGACGTCACGTTGCCTAGCAAGCGTCGATTCTCGCATTGTGAAATTCGTTTTGTGACGTCAGCAAAATAGAATTCTATTTTCCGTGCTCCCACTGCAGGCTCGAATTCCATTTTCAGCTGGAAATTCGGAACTTATATTAAGATTTTCTGCAATTTGATTTGCAGTAATTTTCATTTGGTCATAGCTAGATTGTCTGTAAATTTTCATTTTTTCGCTTAGACATTGTTGTTAAAACATAAATCCTTAAATCGTACCTATGCCTCAATGTCGGAATAACAAAGAATTTATGGAAAAAATAAGCGTTGTATAAAATATTTAAACTTTCGGTTAACACTTGGTCCTACATATTTTTTTAATTATTGAATGGTTCAAATGTATTTTGATTTTACTGATTATGCCGCCCCTCTTGTGATGCCGCCTGATGCGACTGCCTCACCGCATCATAGCACGACACGGCCCTGATCGTGATATGCGCTAGTTGCAAACCTTGTGCTTCATTTTTTATTTAACAAAATCTGAAAAAATCGATATTTTTTACTTTTTTCGCTCATATTCTCCCCGCAGGTGCAGTTTTGAGAAGTGGTCAATCCTATAGTGGAAGTCTCATTCTTCAGATGGCAGTGTACGGATATAGGATAACAGTGTTGACAATTCTACTGCCATTGTACATTTTGCTACTTTTTTAAAATAAGCAGGGCCAAACTAAAAAAAAAGTTCACAAAAGTGTAGTATTTCTCTATTTTACATTCATAAATATTTCCCAAATTATAATTATTTTATAGGAGCCGGCCTATAATCTACAATTAAAAACTAGGACAACATTGTAGTTATTTCTGCCACATAGAAAGCACAGGCGTATCTTTGTAACGCTGCCATCTGAATGTGAACTTCAGTATAGTTTATTTGTATTGATTTACTGCATTTTTACAAAACGAAGTACATAATAAGCAATTTGTGGATTCGACCGTTACTTGATGGAAGTTCATTTTATCTACACTGAAAACGTTTGTTTTCTATACTTCCACAAAATTTATTACAACTATGTGATTACAGCTGTTTCGGCAGAGTGCCTTTCTCAGGTGATTTAGATTACTATGGGTTTGCCTGTTTAAAGTCTTTAACTGAAGAGGTTGAGGAGCGGGGAGCTCTTTGTCTCGAGTTGTTCATTCAGAATTATATCCGTATCCTTTAATTTATTAATTTCCATAGATTCTAATAAAGATAGCTTAAGGCCTTTATTTTGAATATGCAGATTTTTAAACTGTTCATTAAAAGAATGATTGTGATCTAGAAGGTGAAGTGCGTATGTAGAAGTGTCTGTTTTTCTATTGTTGAAAGCCCTTTTGCCAGGTTCTGCCAGTTTGACCGATGTAAGTTTTCGGACAGTCGCCACAAGTTAGTTTGTAAACACCACTCTGTAGTTGTTTTCTCTTTCGGCTCTTATTGTTAACGATATTGTTACAACAGAGTGGTGTTAACAATAAGAGCCGAAAGAGAAAACAACTACAGAGTGGTGTTTACAAACTAACTTGTGGTGACTGTCCGAAAACTTACATCGGTCAAACTGGCAGAACCTTTGACAAACGGATAGCAGAACACAAAAGTGCTTTCAACAATAGAAAAACAGGCACTTCTACATACGCACTTCACCTTCTAGATCATAATCATTCTTTTAATGAACAGTTTCAAATTCTGCATATTCAAAATAAAGGCCTTAAGCTATCTTTATTAGAAACTATGGAAATTAATAAATGAAAATACAGATTGAAAAATACAGATATCATTCTGAATGACCAACTCGAAACAAACAACTCCCCACTCCTCAACCTCTTCAGTTAAAGACTTTAAAAAGGCAAACCCATAGTAATATAATTAATTCACTTGAGAAAGGCACCCTGCTGAAACAGCAGTAGTCACGTAGTTGTAATTAAATTTTGTGGAAGTGTAGAAAACAAACGTTTTCAGTGTTTTATTATTAGAAGTAATAAGTATAGTAAAGCCGGATTTATGTTAGGACGGGGACGTGCACGACACGGCTGTCTTACGACGCACGTTAAAGAATCGTCTGATATGAAAAGCATTGGCTAATAAGTCTATTAAGGTGAGTTAAGTCAGAGACATGTTAACAATAGACCAGGCTAGTTATATGCCACTCAATGCATCGGAGTGTAATACCAATATTAAGTACGGTGGTCTAGCTATCTTTGTCTGTCGTGCGAGTGTGAGCGTATCTACCAAGAGTTGGGAGTTATGGAACGACACAAACACAGAGGCGGCGGCCATCATATGCTAGAGAGAGAAAGCTAAGCGCCGGTAGAGAGAGATAGATAGATAGATAAACCACCGACCCGAACTGCTCCGAGTTACACTATTTTTCGGAACTGGCCGAATCTACTTGTTATTATATTTATGAGTTAGGTACCATCCAGTGACGGTTCTCTGTAGGTCTTCTGGCTACGGATGGAGGTTGTTGACAAAACACCGGTTTTCCGTTATACCGGTTTTTCTTACTTACGGTTTAACCTAGCGGTTATAACCGGTCAAAAAAACCGGTTATTGCAAAAACCGTGTTCGGTTTTTATATTCACCAGCCAATACGCATTACGCTACAATGTTCCATCTGCATTTCACTTTATTTTGCGATACTCCGTTCGAATTGATACTAGTATTATCGATATCGACACTATTGAAAGAATATATCGATACCAAGATAATCAATCGATATATAAATTATTCAGGATGGATTGTAGCAGGTCTCATAATGTGTCCGAAATATTGCAGTTTTAGAGATTTTATAGTCGTCTCGGTTATTTTTCACTTTTTTAAGGACCTACTCTTCCGTGAACGAGTCAGTAAACGAGGTCTTTAATATTTTCCAATATGGGAACATATTAAACGTTTCCAATGTTCTGCACATATCTTCGTTTAACATTCACGATTCAGCATCGTAAAAAGACAGAAAAACGTAGCATTGCCCCATTCTTACTTTTATACCAAAAGAGAGGTTGTGTGTTTTTTTTTACCTTTTTCTTGCTAATGGTCATGAGTTTTGTGCTCTATTTTTAAAGTAATCCACTCCTCAATTTTGGCACATTGATGAAAAGACAGTCAATCTATATTAGTCAAATCCATCTTTATCGTCTAGCCAATATTAGGTTTAAAGAATATGTACTAGCTATCTAGATTATAGATGCTTTTGTATCCACTTATAAACGTTGCTCTGTAAATATATGAGGGTGGAGTAATATATGTGGACTTGTGGACCCTATAATATCTATATACAAATCTCCCAATGTTTTCTCTGAAATAATTATGTTTTCCAGAGGTAACCTATCCGGTTTTCACCGGTTATTAGGTACTTTTAACAGGAACAACCGGTTATAACCGGAACACAAAAACAAACGAAAAAATCGATTATTGCTGAGTAAAAAACCGGTTTTTGGTTATAACCGGTAGGTTTTTCCCATCCCTAATTCTGGCCATACTCTTGTCAGTCTTCTTTCAGCGAGTGGTTGTGTGAATAAATTATTTATCAATTCGTTGTTGTGGTCAGTGGTGCCATTTTTATATTTTATTGAACGATTCTTTATTATGTCCTTGATTAGTGGGATGTCCAGATCATTGTGAAGTGTCTGATTAGATACGTACCATCCGTTTACTTATCATACGGACTATTTTGGATTGGAATGTTTGGAGTAACATCTTCTCGTATTTGAAGGTTAATTCAGCCCCATAGTTCTATTCCGTATGTCCAAACTGGTATTAGTATTGCTCTGTACAGACGCAGTTTATTTTCAAGAGATAACTGAGGCCTTTTGTTAAGTAGCCAGTTTATATTTTTCAGTTTATATTTAAGATATATTTATTTCCGTTTAGTTTTAATGTGCGTTTTTCATATCAGTTTATCAGCGTTTCATCCAGACGCAATCCCAAGTATTTGAAAGCTGGTTTTATGGGAATCGGGTTATTATTAATAGAAGAAAAATAACAGTTGAATAGCTAAAAGGTCAAAATTTAATGTTTATTATTTGAAAAATAGCAATACATTAAGAAAAAGTGCAGATAATGGAGTTTTTTCTTCAAAATTTTTGACCCCTTAAACAAAACTTACAGCCTTCATATTCCGCCTTACTTACGAGGTTTTGGGGGTTACCCCCCCCCCCACAGGGCATATGAAAATATATTAAGAATATTAAGAAAATGTAACTTGTCTTCCACAAACAGTATAAAAAAAAATTCGGTGCCAAGGCCAACCCCCCCCCCCCCCCAGAGAAATATTCTGGGTGCGCCACTACCGTGTAGAAAAACATAAAACGACTGAAAAGTGTGTTAAAATTCGTTATAATCGGTTTAATAGTTTTTATATTATAATAATTTTGCAAAACAGGGTCGGGTCCACAAAAAATGCAAATTTTCAAAATTATGTTGTACCCAAAAAATACTTTATGTAAGTAGATGAAATTAATTTTTTACAGACAAAGAATGGCTCAAGATTTCAAACGCACTTTGAAAAATTGAAATAGGTTCAGTAAAAAAACCTCGAGAATTTGTTAAAGTTATGTAGTTGGGGTAGCTCCTCCGCGCGCCGAGCAAAGTTATATGTGCAGAGGGGCTACTCACACCACCATTTAAATTTTTCAAAGTGCGTTTGAAATCGTGAGTCTTTCTTTACATTTAAATATTTCGACTATTTAGTTTTCTACATAATTTTGCAAATTTTCAATTTTTTCTGAGTACCCTAGATTGCAAAATTATTATGCAAACTTTATTAAACATATTCTAACGAAATTAGTTTTTGCTAGAGATTTGCTAAAGGCTCGAAAAAATTTTCTATTTTTTGAAAAACTCCATTTTTTCCACTGTTTTCCCAATTATTGCTATTTTTCAAACAAAAAACATTAAGGGCCGGTTGTTCGAACGCTAATCAACAATGATCACTATCAAATATTTAATTACTGTCACAACTGTCAATGTCTACTTTGTTTGGGTTGCTGAAAACATAATTGATTACAATTATGAAATTACTTAATCAATCATGTTAATAATTGTTATGTTAATTGATTAACTAATCTCATAATTATAAACAATTATGTTTTCAGCAACCCAATAAAAGTTGACATTGACAGTTTTGGTGACAGTAATTAAATATTTGATAGTGATCATTGTTGATTAGCGTTCGAACAACCGGCCCTAATGTTCAATTTCTAGCTATTCAAATATTATGTACGACTTTTTTCATATTCTCAGATTATGTTAAAAATAAAAAATTAAGCACAAGGTTTGTGATTGGCGCATAAAGGTGATTATTGAAACAAGGTACATCCTGAAGTGATTTCAGCAAAAAATAGACTTCTATGGAAAATACCCAATTGAAAATAGATCCTGGACTATAATAACATTTTAGTACAATGTTAATTCTAATTCAAAATGTAAACGCAATCCCTCCATTCCAGTGTCTAATTAACTTTCATTTGTTTTAGTTAACTTTGGTGAAATTTTAATGTAGAAAATGCAGTTTTTAATACGTTTTTGTTTTAATGGATGATTTTAACATTTTTGTTGTAGATATTGTTTGACTATGAATACGAATTACCTTTTTATATCAATATCAAAAAATGAAAATTAATTATCATAAAATGACTTATTTTGGCAATGATGTTGTTCTAAAACTATTACCCCAATTTACAATAAAATACAGAAAAATAAAATCCTTAATAGGATAGGCGAAAACTTTTGGTCCAATGCTATTTAAATACATTCATTTTTTTTCGATTCCTGAGAAATAAGTATTTTTGAAAAATTTAAACGCTGAATGAAAGATTACATTATTACCGAATGGCGAAATTACCTGAAAACTTCTGTAATGTTTATTTTAATAAGTTACAGGGTGAAAAATAAGGGAAAATTTAGTGTAATTTTTATTTCAAATATTTCATTCAAAAGAATCTTTTTGTTTATTTTGAGAAACTTTCGGCCCTGCGTAATAATGTAATCTTTCATTCTGCGTTTAAATTTTTTAAAAACATTTATCAGTTTTTTCAGTATTCGAAAAAAAAATGAATGCATTTAAATAGCATTGGACCAAGATTTTGCACCTACCCCATAAAGAACTGATAGAAAAGAACAATTTCAGCCTATAACCAAGTTAGAGGTCCAAATGAATAAAATAGTACTACTCTATCAACGGTATCCAAAATATCTCGGGGGAATCTTGACAGAACTCTATAATTCAAAAAACATTTCGAAACCATAGCTCAAAAAATCCTTACCGGAAATAACCTTATTCAGAGACTGTGTTCAATACAATCTGACCTCATCTCTGGTCAATACAATCAAAATTAGAAAGACATCATATCTAGGACACATAATGCGCCATAGGGAATTTTAGCAGCTTCAGGTAATATTAGAATGCAAAATCGAAGGTAAAATGGGTATAGGAAGAAAGAAAAAATCCTGGCTCCGAAACATCAGAGGTTGGACCCACACAACAGGGAATGACTTAATTCATCAAGCCCAGAACAGAGAGAAATTTTCCATATTGATCGCCAACCTCAAGAGAGAAGGCACTTAGGAGGAGGAGGAGAGACTGTGTATCACCAGCTGGGGAGCATCAGCAGATATATTTCTGTATGAACAAACAGAGCAGATGGATAAACAGCGTACATATAAAGAAAGTAGACACTGCATCATAGTGAATTCATCAGAACTACTCTATCTTATTGGCCCCTAACACTCAGCTACATATCCCTAATTATCTTCCCCATTGGGTTACAAGTATGAGGCGTATAGAAGCCTTTGAGATGTGGGTTTCTCGAAAGATGCTGAAGATCTCTTGGACAGAGCATGTGACCAACAACGAGGTGCTGAGAAAAATGGGGACTGAGAGAGGAACTCTTATATATATGTATCGATTTTAGAACGTCTTTCGACGTTGTTCGATGCCTAACTTCCACGTCCTTCTATCATCCCATTGGCCATCTCTAAGATCCCTTGTACTCATTGCTTTGGTTACCCCTTCTTTCCATGTCTTTTTGGGTCTTCCTCGTTTTTTGCGGTTTGGTGGTACCAACTGCATAATCTTTTTGGGCAATCTTGTGTCTTCCATTCTTTGAACATGACCATACCAAATCAACTGTTTCCTCTCAGTGTCTGTTGTTAAGTAAGTAAGAGAAGAACTCCTAATTATCGTAAAAACGAGAAAAACGAGTTATCTAGGACAAATTTACAGAGGAAAAAGATACAACTTTTTACGACTCATAATGGAAGGGAAAGTGGAAGGAAGAAGAGGTCCAGGAAGAAGAAAATGCTCATGGCTGAAGAAAGTAAGAGACTGGACAGATATGAACAGATATTAAGATTCGATATTAAGGACCGCTCAAGATAGAGAGCAATTTGCTGTAGTTATAGCCAACCTTCAGTAATGGAGAAGGCACCTTAAGAAGAAGACATATTATTGTACAACTGAAATGTTTATACAGTGTGGGCCAAAGAAAAGAATCCACCTCGATATTTGGCATTAGGTATTAGATTTTAAGGAAATGCCAAAACAGGTCGATTTTTTATCTACGGAGGACACATTTTTACGGTACATACATCTGTTATTTGTCAACCCCCTCCCTTCCACTTCCCCCACACCTTATTTTTAAATAGGGAATAGGGGTCGTGTGCTAGCTCATTTGAAAGGTTATTTAATTCTCTATTCAGTAATATAAACATTAACATAATTATTTATACAAGGTGTCCAAGAAATTTTTTTTAAATAAATAAATTGACACAAAAAGAAGAATGTATGTAATATATTTAATTCAAAATACATTCTACTGCTGTTACAAAACAGCATGTAATTTATGTATGTAATTTATGTTATGTATGTAATTTATTTAATTCAAAATACATTCTGCTGCTGTTACAGAACAGGAAACAGTGTGTTTTGATAAATAAACATTGCTTTTCGCTTGATTTCAGTGTTCAAGCTGCCACCCATCTGTCTCTTGGTAGGTTGAATATTGAACTTAAGCAACAAATAATGTTTATTTATCGAATAAACATTTTTTTCTGTTTTCTGTCAGCAGTAGTTTGTATTTTGAGTTAAATAAAGTACATATATTCTTCTTTTGTGTCAATTAATTTAATACAAAATAATTTTTCTTGGTATAAATAGTGATGTCAATATTAATATTACTGAATAGAGAATTGAATAACCTTTCAAATGAGCTAGCACACGGCCCCTATTCCCCATTTAAAAATAAGGGGTGGGGAAAGTGGAAGGGAGAGGGTTGAGAAATGACAGATGTATGTACCGTAAAAATGTGTCCTTCTTAGATCAAAAATCGACCAGTTTCGGTATTTCCTTAAAATCTAATAACTACTGCCAAATATCGAGGTGGACTCTTTTCTTTGGCCCACACTGTATTGTATACATACAGGGTGTAACAAAAATACAGGTCATAAATTAAATCACATATTCTGGGACCAAAAATAGTTCGAATGAACCTATCTTACCTTGGTACAAATATGCACATAAAAGAAGTTACAGCCCTTTAAAGTTACAAAATGAAAATAGATTTTTTCGAATATATCGAAAACTATTGTAGATTTTTATTGAAAATGGACATGTTTCTTATGGCAGGAACATCTCAAAGAAACATTATAGTGAAATTTTTGCATCCCATAAAAATTTTATGGGGGGTTTGTTCCCTTAAACCCCCCAAACTTTTGTGTACAACCCAATTAAATTATTATTGTGGTACCATTAGTTAAATTCAATATTATTAAAACTTTTTTGCCTCTTAGTATTTTTTCGATAAGACAGTTTTTATCGAGTTGAGGCTTATTTTTCAATATGTTTACATAAAAATTTTATGGGGTTTTGTTTTTTTAAACCCCCCAAATGTTTGTGTACGTTCCAATTAAAATATTACCGCGGCACCATTAGTTAAACACAGTGTTTTTAAAACTTTTTGCCTCTTTGTATTTTTTCGAAAAGGCACCTTTTATCGAGATGTGGCTTCTTTTTTAATATGGTTCAAAATATCCCTAAAATGTAAATCATAAATAAATTTTCATATTATTACAGTATTTCTCATGATCATCTTTCAGTGCGTCACAGTTTTTCGATTTCTTTCTAACGCATTAAATTGTATGTGACACGTCGGTGATTACATTTCGTCGGTGACATTTTTATAACATTTCTTCTAGTTATTCTAGTTGTCGATAGATGGCGCCATAATAAAAAAATAATTTTTTTTAATTAGATAATAATATTACAAATATAATCTGTATAATTTTATAAGACTATACAAATCAAAGAAAATACCATTTTAAAAATGCAAGAAACACATTTGATTTGTTTTTATTCCAAATTGAAAATAAAATGTGACAACTGCCAGATTTAACTAAAATGTCATGTTAGAATAAATGCCATAAATGTGTATTATCACGGACTTACCCTTTTTCCTATCATTTGTGACGCACTGAAAAATGATCATGAAAAGGACAATACCAAGTCTCCATAATCGTACTTAAACCATATACAAATATGTGGTGGATTTGACAAATATTGGAAATATCTCGATAAAAACTGACTTTTAGAAAAAGTACTAAGAGGCAAAAAAGTCTTAAAAACACTGTGTTTAACTAATGGTACTACAATAATAATTTAATTGGAACGTACACAAAAGTTTGGGGGGGTTTAAAGGAACAAAACCCCCATAAAATTTTTATGGGGTGTCCAAATTTCACTATAATTTTTTTTAAGATGCTACTGCCATAAGAATGCCACATGTCCATTTTCAATAAAAAATCACCAAATAGTTTTCGATATATTGGAAAAAATCAATTTCATTTTGTAACTTCAAAGGGCTGTAACTTTTTTTATTTGCACATTTGTACTAAGGTAAGTTAGGCTCAATCGAATTATTTTTGGTCCCAGAATATGTGATTAAATTTATGACCTCTATTTTTGTTACACCCTGTATATATCTTAAGGTATACATATGTGTCGCCTACCCGCTTAATGATGTCACGAGCCGCCACTGTTTTATATGTTACAAATAAGTATGATCTCGCTGTTGTAAAGTTGTCTAATATCTTTTATATCTTTTCAGTGTATAAGATCTCGAACAATATGTCTGCGTGTAAAGAGAAGAAGTGGCGCTCGTTTAGGTAAGTGCCTTATTTGAATGTGAATAATTGTAATTATTATATAAAGTGTATGTTATGTAATAAATTAATAATAGATAAAAAAATAACATTTGTGTGTAGATTATTCCAACGGCGTAACCAGGATGATCCTAAAAGGGGTTACAACTACTGGATGGTCTCTGGGGGGTATGGAAAGTGTTAAGCGTATAGAGCTTAACATACATCCCAATTGGGGTGGTTTATAACCCCAAAACCCCCTGGTTACGCCACTAGAGTATTCCACTAGAAATAAAATAATTTATATTGCATTTTATACATATTTGACGCCCACTTTATTATCAGAAATGATTCCTAAAAAGGACATTTTGTTTACTTTAACAAATGGTTACATTCTTATACATACGTTACTATTCTATATTATAATTTGATTTTTGAGCTGTGTCTGGTAGACATGTTCCAAATGTTCATAACCATAACGCATATTTAGTTTCTTCTTAAGTTATTCAGAATCAACTGTTTCCTCTATGGCTCTGGTCTAAAGCACATCCAAGGTATCTCCCCGAAGAGCAACAGTCAGGTTTACAGCCTTTTCTTTCTCTGACCATCCATTCGCTCTTGCAGCTGATTCGAACTATATCATGTAGTTGTTTTTTTTATGACGATTTTCCGTCGAAAGTTGGGACTTTAACACCTCCAGAAGAGGGATATAACCACCACTTCCTTCAAATGTCGGTCATGGCTCCAACTTACCTTTCATCTTGTCGTTATTGTCTTTACTGTAATTGATCGAATTCCTCTGTTTCCTGTCCCTGTTTCTATCTTATTTTAATTCACTTCTATTTTAAAGGCGAACAACGCTAAAGTTCAATGAGGGGCGTAGCAAGGGCTATTGTGACAATATATTTCTTTTTTCCACCGAAACTTGCGTAGAGTGTCATACCAATGTATTTAGCTGTGTTATGTTATCTACTAACTAAAGATGGTAAAGCTGTAGGGCCTGACCAGTTTTATGTAGAATTCCTAAAACTTATGGATGAACAAGGAATAAAATGGATAACAACTGTATTCAAGAAAATATACGTAACTGGAAAAATACCCCAAACCTGGTTAAAGTTGACCTTCGTAACTTTACCCAAAAAAGTAAATGCCAAAACATGTGAAGACTACAGAACAATTAGCCTAATGAGCCACTTACTCAAAACGTTTCTGAAAGTGATACACGGCAGAATATATAAAAAATGCGAAGAACAGGTATCATGGACGCAGTTTGGATTCCGCGATGCCTTAGGCACCCCAGAGGCTCTATTCGCTGTCCAAGTGCTTATGTAAAGATGCAG
This sequence comes from Diabrotica virgifera virgifera, assembly GCF_917563875.1. Taxonomy (NCBI): domain Eukaryota; kingdom Metazoa; phylum Arthropoda; class Insecta; order Coleoptera; family Chrysomelidae; genus Diabrotica; species Diabrotica virgifera. Next base: position 36,542,688 of record NC_065447.1, on the reverse strand, counting down.
GGATGTTGAATGTGACGTGTATATTTGTTTTATCGACTACAAAAGGCGTTTGATAGAGTAAAACATGATAAACTCATAAACATCTTGAAAGAAGCGGGAGTAGATGATAGAGACTTGAGAATCATATATAATTTGTATTACAACCAAACTGCCAATATTAAAGTGGATGAGAATGACCAATAGACAGAGGCAGTCTCCATAGATAGAGGAATGAGGCAAGGATGCATCCTGTCCCCGGTGCTGTTTAATATACACTCTGAATGTATCTTCAAGCAAGCGCTGGGAGAACTACAGGAAGGCGTATTAGTCAATGGAGTGCGTCTGAACAACATTAGATATGCCGACGACGCTGTAGTTTTTGCAGACAGTCTAGATGGTTTGCAAAGAATAATGTCGCGCATATCAGATATAAGTAGAGAATACGGACTTGATCTCAATACGAAAAAAAACAAAGTACATGGTAGTCAGTAAGCGCGAAATATTAAATACACAGCTTTTGGTTAACCAACAACTAATTGACAGGGTCGACAGCTACACATACCTTGGTACCAACATAAACAGCCAGTGGGACCACTCAAGTGAAATAAAACAACGCATAGAAAAAGCGAGATCAGCGTTCATAATGATGAAGTCTCGTTTCAGAAGCCACGATTTACCTCTTGCTACCAAAATCTCTATCATCAGATGCTATGTATTTTCTACGTTATTATACGGAGTAGAGTCCTGGACACTTTCTGAGGCTTCTTTAAGAAAACTCGAGGCATTCGAGATGTGGTGTTACAGGCGCATTTTGAGAATTTCGTGGGTGGATCGTGTAACTAATGTTGAGGTTCTACGTAGAATAGGCAAGGAATGCGAGATTATTAACACAATCAAATAGCGCAAACTAGAATATCTTGGCCATGTTATGAGGAATGAACATAGATATGCTTGTTGCAACTCATTCTTCAAGGCAAAGTATTTGGAAAGAGAGGACCAGGGAGAAGAAGAATATCTTGGCTTCGAAACCTGAGAAATGTGTTTTAATACATCGACAACCGGACTATTCAGAATAGCAGCAAGCAAAGTTAGGATAGCCATGCTGATCGCCAACATCCGGAACGGATAGGCACCTTAGAAGATGTTATCTACCTCGGAGTGGAAATCGAAAGTTAAAAATAAACGTGGTTTTAATTAGTTACTAATTAGTATAGTCGATAACAAAAAAGTAATTTCAGAATCATATGCTCTGTTAGTATTCTTTAGTTCTGTATTCTGTACCATTAATAAAGGCGTGTTCTTATGTAATCCTCTTATTTGTAAGAGTTATAATATGCGTTGATGTCGATTAGTTGAGTTTAATGCACAATTTCTTTATGTACGTGGCAACTTTGTTATAATAGGGGAGTGCAATTAGAACAAAAACATGCATTGTTTCGGAATAATTCAAACAAGCTTATATTTTTCTAAAACTTTTTTTGTTAGTTTATATATATTTATGTTAAAGTAAAAAGTTCTACTCGCAGATTTGGCCGCTAATTGTTTATTAATTGTTTAAACAATAACTATTGTTTTGTATAAATTATTTTAAAAATATCGTTGAATTCATCATTTTACTTTGATCAAATATGTTTCTATTTTGTTTTTGGTTATGCTGAATCCGAATATGGCATTACAATTTGAAAATTCTTATACAGAAGCTCTTATACAGTATGTTTGCGTAGCTAGAAACCACATGAAAAACTTTTTTTTTTATAAATTTTACGAAAAAAATTTATTCTTCATAAAATACTGTGGATAGACAAAAATCTAAAACTCAACCACCAGATATCAAATTTTATCAATTTTATACGAGTTATGTCAAAAATATGAATTTCTTTAAAGAGTAAAGTACCTTTTTATTCCAGAATATCAAAAAATGCTATCATGAAAAGTTGTTTGAAATTAAAAACTATGTTTTAATATACAATTACATTATTCTAATCGAAAAAAAAAAATTTCAATTTTTTCTCAAATTACGGATACCCATTATCATTTTATTTCAATTATTGTAACTATTTTATTATCAATTTTACGAAAAAAAGTTATTCTTCATAAAATGCTCTACCTGGTTTAAAATATATGATACAACCATCAGATATCAAACTTTTTCAGTTTTATATGAGGTATGTAAAAAATTTGAATTGTTCTTAAGAGTCAAGTGCCTTTATTATTCAGACTATTTTAATTAGAAGGATGTGGTTAAACACTGAAACACATTTTTTAATTCCAAACAACTTTTCTTTATCACAATTTTCGATATTGTGAAATATGAAGGTACTTTTCTCTTGAGTGAAATTCATATTTTTTAACATACCTCGTATAAAATTAATATAATTTTATATTTGATGGTTGCATCTTAGAGATTATATACGATGCAGAGTAATTTATAAAGAATAAATTTTTTTCGTAAGACTGACAATAAAAAAGTTATCAATAGGTTTCAAGTTACGCAGACATACTGTATATGAGCTAAAACAAATTTTTTTGTTGAACATTTATTATAGTTGAAGCTTATTATTAAATGTATTTTAGATAATATATGATTTAGAAATGTATTTTAGATATAAGTTTTACAGAAAAAAGTTTTGATCACTTTGTAAACATTTTTTAGCTGGTAATTTTCGGTTTTTGTATTACATTTTTGTTATCTTTCTTAAATTTCTCAAACAGAAATAGTCTATTTCATTTCTAAAGTAAAATAATTCAGTTCATTTTAAATACTACATCCTGAGCTTTAAAAAAATATCTATAAAACTGTAATAGATCTATTGAAAATTGAGTAATACCGTCTTAAAGTGGTGTTAATTCTGTAAAACTATGAAGTTTTCAAAAATTACATTTTTGACGTCGTATCACCTGAATTAACTTTTTGAGACTTTTTTTGAATGAAACATCGTTTAGTAAGACGATTGAAAGGTAAGTTGTGCAAAATTGAGAGTTTAATAAGAAAAATTGTATTAGTTACACATTATTAAATCATTTTTAAACAAAATTCATGTTTCAAAGATTTCACTCGCAAAAAAATTGCGAGCCAAAATGCTTCATTTCCTCGACTATAAGTATTAATATATTTAAAGGATTTTTGTGCTTCATGGATAACAAAATCTAGAAAAATATTCAAAATATTTAGCAAATAATAAACATTTTAGTTGAATTATCATTCAACAGTTTTATTACACCACTTTAATAAATATTATTAAGTTGTAATTTCGGTTGTACAAAATTTCAATTAATTTAAAATATTTATAACATATAATGCGCTGTGTATTCCTATTGGTTAAAAAGCACAAAAAACTATTTTCGAACAAACAGTAACTCAAAATATAAATGGACAAACAGAAAATTGGACATTTACAATTATAAAATTTAAATATTCACGTAGCGACCTAATTTAAGCATGTTTACTCGATTATAAATAATTTATTTTAAATTTCAATTTATTTTCCCATTTTTAAACCATTGTTATAATCTGCAATGATATAACTAGATAACATTATAGATTTTGTCAAATACTTTGCTCCATTAAATATTATCTATGTTTATATGGGATTATGTCACAAAACTGATTATAATAAAAATTAATTTTTTTACTGCTGATTGACGTTTCTATTTTACCTATTTTCAACTAGATAATGATTTTTTATGACTATTTAATAACATGCTCATTATTCACTATTATATAGATAATAACACCCAATACTTTACCTATGGGTATAACCAGGATGATCATTTAACGCCTATGACTTTACCCGTGAGTAATAGTTCATTACTCAAGGGTCATTACTTACAGGTTGAAGTTAGGTTGAAGTGATGCATGCCACTTTTAAGGAGGAGGTATGGTTTGAAATATTTAATTTTTTTTATTATTTCAAATAAAAATGCATACTTTCAAGAATACTCTCTGAAAATTTCAGATTGATCGGAGTAAAATTACCCGAGATACAGAGTTTTGAATATGCCTACCTTCGACCCGCGTTGCCGCGGCTTCGCGCCAGCACGCTTGACCGTAGTGAGAAACGTTAAACAACTGTTCGCCTTCTCTTTTGTAGATTACTCCGCAATTCAAAAAACATATTCCAATGTTCATCACTTTACGATTTGGCAGACAAATAAGAAGATGAAGATGCAGTTGTCAAAACTTTAAACGCATTTTTCTCAAAACTGCTTTTTCAAATGCGGTGGACATTGTAACTGAAAAACTACTTAACCGATCTACCTCAAATTTTGCATAAATTTTCTTTAGACATTTCGTGAGGTAACAACGTCGAGATATTTTTCGTTTTGTGCTTATTTTTTGTTCAACAATATTAAATCTGTTGGTTTTCACAAAATTTTTATCAAAAATTTCGTATTTTTGACTTCTGAGTGATACCAAATATTCAAAAATCATTATAAATAAAAAAAACTCGACGTTGTTACCTCGTGAAACTCATAAGCTAATTAAATCTTTTTTAATTTTTTGTTTCGTATGATCCAGTGATGAGTTCTGATGTCCACCGCAAAATCCATTATTTTTTGAGCTGCCTGTCAAAATTTGTCACCAATGGCTTATTTTTCAATATTTTGGATTGAATTTTTTCTTAAATATTCTTTGAATTGTACTTAATATGTTTGTTTAATTTAAAAATAAAATAATTCTACCATAGCTTCGAAAAAAATTCACAAAAATGTGCTTGATAAGTTGATTTCAAACCATACCCCCCCCCCCCTTAATATATTAGCCCGATCAAGGAACACAAAAATTTATGAAAACCTCCAAAAAAATAAAGGAAGGATGAAAATTTGGAAATGGGTAGTTGAAATTGTCTATTATTATATAAGAGAAAGTTTACAATTCTACACCCCCTCCATTTTACAAAAATGGAGGGGATTACCCCTTCTCGGGAGTGAAAAAATATACATTCAAAATAAGTTTGGAATTGGATAAAATGACTAATTCTGAGCAACTTTTGCTCTACAGAGTTTTTTCACTAAGTCAATACTTTTCGAGTTATTTGCGAGTGAATATGTTCATTTTTAACAAAGAAAAAACATGTTTTTGGACAGTTTTTCGCAAATAACTCAAAAAGTAAGGATTATCGAAAAAAATATTCCTAGCAAAAATATAGCCTATGAAAATGTGAAAAAAAATAGTGTATGCGTAAAGTCTGCATACCCACCAGTAGCGGAGTTATAGCTAATGAAAGGTAGGTTCTTATTCGTCCAATTCTAAAATCGAATATTTCGAAGTGAAATGACAAAAAAACGGAACACTTTCCTGGGAAAACTCATTATAACTTTTTTAAAGTGCTTAAAAAAAGGTTTATTTTTGTTAAAAAAAAACTTTTACCATTAAAAGTAAATGAGTTACGCTCAAGATATTGTTGGTCGCTTTTATTTTTTGGTAAAAAAATTGCGAAAATCACCCTCTAATTAGCATCCAAAATAAAATTAATCACTATTGTCTCACAAGTTACTTTGCTTATGACTTTTTTTATATGATCTGTAAGTTTCATCGGTTCAAAGTGCGTGTGTTTGAAAAGGCTGTAGTTAAAATGGCTTGAACGAGTCACTAATCAAGAGAGTATGCAAATTTTGAACAGTCATAGCATAACCAATTTTTGTCTACCGGGAAAACAAAAAATCCAAAATATTCAGAAAAGCACAACGTACATTTTATTACTCTTTGAAATTTTTGGTATTACTAATAATTTTTAAGTTATTTTGAAAACAAAAATAAAATTTTTTTCAAAATTAGAAAAAAAAATTTTTTTAAACCATTTTTTTTTCAATAATGAACACTTTTAACCAACGAAACTTATAGATCATATAAAGAATACATAAGCAAAGTAACTTGTGAGGCGGTAACGAATAATTTTATTTTGGATGCTAATTAGGGGGTGATTTTCGCGATTTTTTTACCAAAAAATAAAAGCGACCAACAATATTTTAAGCGTAACTCACTTACTTTTAATGATAAAAGATTTTTTAATAAACAAAAATAAACCTTTTTTTAAACTCTTTAAAAAAGTTAAAAGGAGGTTTCCCAAGAAAGTGTTCCGTTTTTTTTGTCATTTCACTTCGAAATATTCGATTTTGGAATTGGACGAATAAGAACCTACTTTTCATTAGCTATAACTCCGCTGCTGATGGGTATGCAGACTTCATGCATAAACCATTTTTTTCACTTTCTTATAGGCTATATTTTTGCAAAGAATATTTTTTCGATAAAATCCTTACTTTTTGAGTTATTTGCGAAAAACTGGTCAATAACATGTTTTTTTTTTTGTTTAAAATGAACATATTCACTCGCAAATAACTCGAAAAGTATTGACTTAGTGAAAAAACTCTATGGAGCAAAAATTGCTCACGATTAGTCATTTTATATAATTCCGAACTTATTTTGAATGCATATTTTTTCAAACAGACGAAATAGAGAATGTGGAAAAATCCCCTTACGAACAATTCACACATCCACCAATTCACACATCACTTGGATCTTTTGATCACTGAGTGTGTTTCAAAGATCTACATCTTATGTTTTAAACATATTTTTTCAGTCCCGAGAAGGGGCAATCCCCTCCATTTTTGTAAAATGAAGGGGGTGTAGAATTGTAAACTTTTTCTTATATAATAATAGACAATTTCAACTACCTATTCCCAAATTTTCATCCTTCCTTTATTTTTTTTTTGATCAGATTGTTCTTTGATCGGGCTATATATTAGTCGTATATAAACTGCAAATAAAATTACTTAAACTTGTTTATTTAATACAACAATTATTGCAATTTATATCAATAATTAACTTTTGCAAAGTGCAAACATTTTTGAAGGGTCACTACATTTTTTACGTTTATACCTTGTTTATTATTAGAGCTCGGTAAATATGCAAAATGTATATTAAGTGCATATTTGCATATGCATTTATTAAAAGTGCATATTTTGAGGGATTTATGAAAAACCGCTTTAAAACATGCATTTCTTGACGAATAATCAAAATATTTTATCTTTGATAACTTAAAAATTATTGATTTATTTTAATAACTTTATATAACAAATTTTCCTTAGAATTTGTCGCTCTATAATTTGTGGGGTTATATTTAATAAAGTAATTTTCACCCCTGAATAGAGGGTGGCATCCACCCCCAGGGTAAAAGCGCAAGTTGGCACAATTTCACTCTTGTATATTGAGGTATCGTCTAACCATTCACCAGTTTTCGTGAAAATCGATGGAGGTTTACTGAAATAGAAGCTAATAGTTGATTTTTACCTTCAGTGACGGCCCTTGCAATTCAATAATCGAAATGCACATATTTTGCATAAGTTCATAAATTAGTAAACAATAGGTAGTCGCAAAATAATATACATATTTTTTTTAATTCTAAGTACAATTCTCTCTTCAGCGAAGATGGGGTTTTCTTGCGAAGGGGTTGCAACTCACTAATCGAAATGCGCTTATTTTAGAAGTTTATTCTTGGATTTTAGACGCTATACGAACTTCATTTTTGTCGACATACATTTTTCTCTTGAGTTGAATCAATTAAAGTGTTGTTCGAGGGTTAAGGAGATAAGCCCAAAAATCTAAACTATATCACTTCGAAAGCTCATAAATTGCTCGGAATTAAGCCGCGAAGATCAATTCAATATCTCTCTTTTTAAGTAGTGGGAGGGGGGCCGCATCAGCCCCCACAAAAATATTAAATTTCTACCCAATGTAAAGAGCCCGAAATTTTTAATCTACGGTATATGAAATCTCATAAATAGCTCGTAATTTAGCGCTATTTGTATTTTAATCTCTACAAGGTGGGGTGACAGCTCAACAGGGGTGAAATATAAAGAAGTTTATCCGCGTATAAACAATTATTATCAAATAGACGGCACAGTTTTTCTCTAGAAAATTTAGAAAAACATTTAATAATAATACGTGTATATATAGTTTTAAATTTAATAACAATATAATACAGAATGATGATGATGAATATAAAGAATATAGTCCGTTCTTTAACGGTAAAATATTGCAAAACCTCTAAATTTTAAAGAACCGCTTGGATTGACATGAAATTTGGCATACACATAGCTAACAAGTCAAAGAAAAAAGTGATATTGTGCCGATATTTGCTTTTGCCCTGGGGGTGGTTTTCACCCCCTCTAGGGGGTGAAAAAATATTCGTCCAAAGAAAGTCAGGAAATGGATAAACTGGCTAATTTTAAGTAACTTTTGTTCTATAGAGTTTTTTCACTAAGTCAATACTTTTCCAGTTATTTGACAGTGAATATGTTCATTTTTTCAACAAAATAACCACGATTTTAGACGGTTTTTCGCAAATAACTCAAATAGTAAGTATATTGTCGAAAAAGTAAAAATATAGCCTGTAAAAAATTTAAAAAAATGGTGTATATATCACGTCTCTACACCTAGTATAAGCAGAGTTATAGCTAATGAAAAATGGGTTCATATTCGTCAAATTCCAAATGGAATACTTTAACGAGAAATAACCAAAAATAAAGCACATTTCGGGGAACTCATTTCAACTTATTTAAAGTGTTTAAAAAAATCTTCATTTTTGTTTTATAAAAAAAATTTCTAGCATCAAAATTAAACAAGTTACTTACTTACTTAGTCCTAAGCCTTTCTACCTTTAGGTGTAAGGCTGATTAAACAAGTTACGCTCAAAATAAAGTTAGTCCCTTTGGTTTTGGTAAAAAAATCGAGAAAATCACCCCCTAATTAGTATCCTAAATGAACTTAATCGTTACGACTTCACAAGTTTCTTGACTTATGTATATATTGTTTATATGATCTGTAAGTTTCATCGGTTCAAAGTCCTTATTATTGAAAGGGCTGTAGTTAAAAGGGGTTGAACGAGTCACTGATCACGTATGTATGCAAATTTAGAAACACCAAATCTTAATCAATTTTTGTCCAACAGACAAACAAAAAATACATAATATTCAGAAAAGCAAATCTGACTTTTTTGTTTTTCGAGATTTTTGGTACCTCTAACAATTTTTAAGTTATTTTGAAAAAAAGCATATTTTTCAAAATTTAAATTTTTAAAAATTTTACTTTGAAACCAAATTTTTTCAAAAATAAGCACTTTGAATCGATGAAACTTACAGATCATATAAACACAACATAAGCAAAATAATTTGTGGAGCGGTAACGATTAATTTAATTTTAAGTTGCTAATTAGTGGGTGGTCATCCCGATTTTTTTTGGCGAAAACAAAAGGGACCAACTTTATTTTGAGCGTAACTTGCTTAAATTTAATGCTAGAAACTTTCTGTAAAAACAGAAATAAAGCTTTTTTTAAACACTTTAAAAAAGTTATATAGGTTTTCCCCAAAAAGTGCTTAATGTTTTGGATATTTCACGTCGAAATATTCTATTTGAAATTTGGTGAATATGAATCTATTTTTCATTGGCTATAACTCTGGTTCTACGAGATCCAGAGACCTAACGCGTACACCGTTTTTTTTTACTTTTTTATAGGCTATATTTTTGCTAAGAACGTTTTTTCGACAAAATACTTACATTTTGAGTTATTTGCGAAAAACCGTCTAAAAATGTGGTTATTTTGTTGAAAAATGAACATATTCACTTGCAAATAACTCGAAAAGTGTTGACTTGGTGAAAAAGCTGTATGGAACAAAAGTTACTTAAAATTAGTCAGTTTACCCATTTCCGGACTTATTTTGGACATATTTTTTTTCACCCCCAATAGGGGGTGAAAGTCACCCCCAGGGCAAAAGCACACATCGGCACAATTTCACTTTTTTTCTTTGACATGTAAGCTATAAATATGCCAAATTTCATGTCAATCCAAGCGGTTCTTTAAAATTTAGAGCAAAAACCGTGAAAGAATGGACTAATACATGAATATAATGATGTAGAAATTTCAATAAATATTTTTGTGACTTTAACATAAAATAAATTAAATACTTTCAATACAAAGATTGCTGCGTTTTTTATTTATATGCATTAAATGCATAAAACCATATTTTAGTGCATATTTTAACTGTTTTTTGTGCATATTTGCATGCATATTTCAGAGTTTTTTAAGTGCATATTTCCCGAGCTCTATTTATTATGAACTTTTCCATATTATGATTGCAACTTATCTAGACACTCTGTATACAAATTAACTACTTGTTTAATATGTACTACGTATCTATAACTAATATGGTTATTAATTTTTTTTTCAATAAAACTAACATGTGCCTAGAATATTTAATAGCCCCCCAAAATACGGATATCCAGAAATCGTGCCACAAATATCTACAAATAGACCAGTAAGGATCTGTTTTTAGGTGGATGTGAGAGGTGGCATTCAGATTTTTGCGGATAAAGTTAGGGGATAACTTCGTTAATAATAATTGATTTATGTTCCTTCTCAAATATGCCCGGAACATTAATAAAAAAATAAAATATTAAAAAATTTTAAAAAATTTCGTTTTTTTTCTACTTTTTTTGCTTATAACTTTAAAACGATTCATTTTGGAACAAAGTCGTATAGAAATAAAACAAAAATAATTAAATTTTCTATCAGATGAGATTAGTTAAAAATGTCTTAATTTATCACCCTTGCTGCAAAATAGCAATAAATATAAAATAAGGGGGCAAAACAAGCCTGTCCTTGTTCAATGATTTTCCATCACTTAGGTTACACTTGGAACCTTCCTAATTCGCTTAGAAAATTTCTGTAATGTGCTAAAATTGTACACCAAATTTCATTAAAATTGACTTACTAGATTTTGAATAATAATTTTTCAATCTAAACTTTTTTTAAAAAATTAAAATTTTTTAAAATCTTGCACAACAAAAACTAGAACATACAAAGATTTGTCAATTTTTTTAAATATAAAGAAGCACCCCACCTATCTAATGCACTTTACAGAATTGAAATCGGATTGTTTAAGCAGCCTCAGCAATGTTTTAAAGTTATAAACAATTTTTTGGCTTATAAACAAATTAGTCCTGTGGCCAGGAGGGGGTGCTACGGGCTCCTTTATTTAGATGGACTTACCCAAGATTTTTATGTATTTTTTGACCCGTAGAACACGATTTTTTTGGGTAACAGTTGATCCGGATGTCGATAAGATTGTTATAAACAAAGAACTTGAGGAATTACATAACATCGATTTTTCGCAAAATAAAACATTTTTTGTATTTCTTGGGTAATTCTAAGCAAAAAATGTTCTTACAAGTTTTTTCGTAGGATGCAAGTTTTCGAGATAAACGCAGTGGAACTTTCAAAAATTCGAAAAATTGCAATTTTTGAAGGCGAGTAAATTTGATTAAAAAATAAAATAGCAATTCTGCTGACAGCATTTGAAAGTTTAAGTCAAATTATACCGGTTTTAATTATTTGCATTGCTAAAAATTATTTTTTTATTATTAAACAAAGCTATTTGTTTATAAGCCAAAAAATTGTTTATAAGTTTAAAACATTGCTAAGGCCCCTTAAATAATCCGATTTTAATTCTGTAAAGTGTATTAGATAGGTAGAGCACCTCTTTATATAAAAAAAAAATTAGCCAACTTCTAAATGGTCTACTTTTTGTTCAGAAAGATTTTAAAAAATTTGAACTTTTTTAAAAACATTTAGATTGCAAGTTTATTATGCAAAATTTATTAGGTCGATTTTAATAAAATTTGGTACACGGTTTAAGTATATTACAACGAATTTCCTAAGCGAATTACTAAGGTTCTAAGTGCCACCAAAGTGGTTAAAAACATTGAATAACAACAGGCGTATTTTGCCCCCTTATTTTGTATTTATTGCTATATTGCAGAAAAGGTAATACGTTAAGATATTTTTAACCAGCCGTATATCATACAAAATTCAATTATCTTTATTTTATTTCTGTACGACTTTGTTCCAAAACGAATCGTTTTAAAGTTATAAGCACAGAAAGCAGAAAAAAATCGACGTTTTTTGAAATTTTTAAATATTTTAATTTTTTTATTAATGTTCCGGGCATATTTGAGAAGGAGCATAAGTCAATTAATATTGTTGAAGTTGTCACCTAACTTTATCTGCAAAAATCCGAATGCCACCTTTCACATCCAAAAATAGACGTTTTTTCACAGATCCTTACTGGTCTAAAATCCAAATTCCTCATCACCCACTAACCAGTAGTAACGAATTAGCGTCTAATAAAATTAAGAAGAGATTTAATTAGAGAAGAGATAGATAGGTGACGTCTAGTTCCCAGACGTGCCGAATGATTCTAAGAAAATGTTTATGTGGAAATTGGTATTTGATTAGAAACAGAATGGAAAGTCTAATAGGAAATTGGAAGTTTCAAATTGGGGATATTCCTTCTAGGCAACAAAGTTTCCTCCTCGCTCTAATACGATATGATCATTTTATTGTTAAACTTGATGGTGAACTAGAATATTTTATAAAGCGTGAAAATTACGCATATTGTAAAATCTCTCGTAACTGAAATAATTTTAAACCGGTATACGGTGTACAAGAAATAATCCGGAAATATTTAAAAAAAAAAATTGAAATAGAATAGAATTGCGAACTGAATTAGAAATACTGCGACAAAAAAACGGGAAAATAAAAAACAAAAAATTGTAAAAGATTTCTTAAAAAATAGTGTTATTGTGAATCACCCTGTTAGTCCAAGTAATGAAGCTTAAAATAGGAGAAAGCCTCGCAATTTTTACAGAATGGATAGATTTGCTTAAAAATTCGAGAATAAATAGTGGATAGTCCAAGGATCAAAATCTATATCATGCCAAAAGGCGCTTTTACCATGGGGGTGGTTGCCACCTCATCTCGGGGGTAGAAATTTTTATTATATTTTGACGGCAAGAGTTGGTAAAACATTCATTATAAGCAAAAAACGTTCTATACATTTTTTTGATAAAATTAATAGTTTTCGATTTATTCGCTATCGAAAGTGTTAGTTTTATATCGAAAAAATCAATGTTTTTAATCAGTTTTCTGCTAATAACTCAAAAAGTTTTCGTTTTATCAAAACAACCTCACTTAATAAAAATGTACCTTTTGAAAAAATAAACAAAACCTGTTTTTTTTTATTTTCTTTAAGACCAATAGTAATCGAGCTATACTTTATTATATGTCGGCTCTTCTTCGTCAAATGCTAAATATTGTAGTTTCAAAGTCAAAGTACGGGAAAACTATGCATTTTTCGAGGATAACTTGTTGAAACTAAATTAAAGTATTTACAAATATGTATCTCCAGAAATAAAAAAATCTCAAGTTAAAAAATTAAGTGACATAATGAAAATAATGTCAATCCCTATTTTTTCAGCAAAAAATTGATAGTAAACAACCCCCCAATCACCACCCTTATTAAAATTTGTCATTAGCCTGATTAAGTTTTCTTGATTTATGTATTGTTAATAGGTTCTAGAAGTTTGATCGGCTTAGAATGATTAGTTTTTAAAGAAATGGAGTTAAAAGCCAATAACGAGTTTTTGTACTTTGGTAAAAAATGCCCTTTTCTTCAGAATAGAAAGATTAGCATCAGAGATACGAAAAAATATTTAAATATTAAATTGTAGCTTATTTAATTCCCAAGAACTTGGTTTGCAAAAATTTTTTTACGGCAAAAACTGAGTGAGCTATTGACAATTAAAACTTGTAATATCATGCAAAAACCACCTTTACCATCCCTTTCAATGCCACCTCTTTTTGTAACTAAGACATTTAAAAGGATTTAATATCATTAGCGTTATAGATCTTGTAAAAACCTACAAAATTCTTTTTTAACGAACTTTCTAGGTTAAAACATAAAAAAGTTACGGTTAAAAAATCAATATACTTTTTTGAAAAAAAAAAAGGAGAAATCCAATTGGAAGCATAATATTGTAAATTAGCGGTGTTATTAGTCATTGGACTTATTTATTTTTCTTTATTTATCTATTATTAATACATTCTAAAAGTTTGACTGGCTTAGAATAATTAGTTTTTAAAAAACTGAAGTTTAAAGCGAATAACGAATGTTTACAATTTGGTAAATAATGCCATTTTCTTCAGAATAGAAAGAGTAGCATCAGAGATACGAAAAACCGTTTAAATATGAAATTGTAGGTAATTTAATTTCCATGAAATCGGTTTGATTAAATTTGTTCTACGCAAAAATTGAGTGAATCGTAAATGAATACACCATCGAAAAACATTGATTTTTTAGATATAAAACTAACACTTTCGATAGCGAATAAATCGAAAACTATTAATTTTATCAAAAAAATGTGTAGAATATTTTTTGCTTACAATGAATATTTCTATTAACTTTTGCGGTCAAAATATAATAAAAAATTTCCACCCCCGAGATGGGGTGGCAACCACCCCCATGGTAAAAGCGCCTGTCGGCATCATATAGATTTTAATCCATGGACTATCTACTACTTATTCTCAAATTTCCAAGCCAATTGATCCATTCTGTAAAGATTGCGAAGTGAAAAGCTTTGGTTCCTGGACTATGTTGAATTCAGCGTATTATCCAAGCCTGGACAATATTATTGCCTACATTTTTTCTAAATAACTTTTTTGGATAATCTGTAACATAATGGAATTATTGACCAATGTCCACTAAAGGATTTGCACGACTGTCTTCCATCTTTCACCAAAGGTCTCCACTCCTTTCTATTCTGCCATTTTCGATCTCTAAAGGCTGTATGACACTATGCATTTTCTTGTATCATTTCTAATATCGTTTCTGATATGTCAAAAAAATGCATAGTGTCATACACAGATACAAGAAATGATATCAGAAACGATACAATAATTTGTGTCAGGCACAGATTCTTGTACAAGAACTGCGCCAATTTCTGCGCAAAGAGCAAAAACGTAAAACCTGCTGGTAAAGCATCTAAATGTCATAATGGCGGCTGAAAATGAGATCATATGATTTATGTCTTGATGAATTTATTTGTGTTTTTGTAGGTATTATTTATAAATCATTTATTGATACTTAATATACCGTTTGGTATGGACTACTGTTCTACTAATAACCATATATTTAGCTCCTACTAAAGTTCAAACTATGTATAACTTTGAGTTTCATGTTGCATAATTTTTTAATAGAGGAAAATACAATAGTTTCTAATTTGGATCAAACTGAAGATAATTCTAATGCAAATATTTTAGCACAAATATCAAAAGAAAATAAAAAACACAAATAATCAACAGTCAACGTAAATATTCTGGTTAACATTAAAATGTTAAATTTATGTTTTTAAAAGTTTATAAATTTTATAAAATCCTTAAAATCAGCTGTAGACACAGTACTACCATACCAATGTAACGTGACACAGGGTGACAAACAAAATTTCGACCAATCAGGTGCCGAATTTCATACAATTTTCGATACAAGAACTTGCATAGTGTCATACAGGGCACAAATGTACGTACAAGAAACGATACAAGAAAATGTATATCAGAAACGATATCAGAAAAGATATTAGAAATGATACAAGAAAATGCATAGTATCATACAGCCTTAAGGTCTCGTGTTTCCATAACCTCGCCCACTTCATCCCTCCATGACCTTCGGGGTCTACCTCTTATTCTCTTTTTCTCTTTCCTATTAGGCTTCAATTCAAAATTCTTGATATTCACCTTGTTCGATCTGCTCTTCTCACGTGTCCATACCAAAAATGAAACGTTTTTTGTTCAATGTGTGTCTTGTTCTAGTGACAGTGTTCTTGTTATTTCCTCATTTCTAATACGATCGAGTGTTATTACTCTACAGCTTCTTCTCATGAACTCAACTTCGGTTGCTATAATGGTTGTTGTTTTGTTTGTTTATTACCCAATTCTCTATTCAGTAAGTCATTACCAAGGTGTTATATTATTATCTTCTTTGTATTTCTGGTAATCTGTCTATCCCACAGTACTTAGTTTGTTTGATACATGCTGTTGTCTGTGCTAATATGCTGGTTATAGTCTAGTCGCAACATAGGGGATCCCGTGGACACTTTTAGTTCGCCGCGATTTGATGATGGTATTATAGGTTTTTTGGGTCGCTGAATCCAATGGAAGTGATCTGGATGCCCAAATGTGGTGCGTTTAATTGTTATTAACAAATTATGGTAAAATTAGGTGTTTTTCAGGAATTATTAGAAGCCCTGTAAATAAATTGATAGTGTTAGGGTCTTCTCTGGTGTATTTTCGGTTGCTGAATCGAATGCGACTAGTCGCGATCAGTCAAAATATGTATCAAAATATGTGATAGCTTAAACTACGTTCCGACTTTGTTATTGATAAATTATTCCAAAAATAACGGTTTATAGTACGGTTGCTCACGGTTTTTGCTCTAAATTAAAAAAAAACCACTTGGAATGACATGAAATTTGGCATGCACGTAGCTAACATGTCAAACTAAGCAATTGATATTGTGCCGATGTGTGTTTTTACCCTGGGGGTAAGTTTCGCCCCGTTTCCGGGGTGAAAGAAGAAACCTTTAAAATAAGTCCGGAATTGGATAAAGTGATTTATTCTAAGCAACGTTTGTTCTATACAGTTTTTTCACTAAGTCAATACTTTTCGAGTTTTTATTGAAAACTGTAAAACATTATTGAAACTATTGAAAACTGTATAGAACAAAAGTTGCTTAGAATTAATCAGTTTGTCCACTTTCGGACTTATTTTAAAGGTTTCTTTTTTCACCCCCGAAAAAGGGTGAAAGTGTCCCCCAGGGTAAAAGCAGACATCGACACAATATCACTTGTTTTGTTTGACATGTTAGCTACGTGTATGCCAAATTTCATGTCAATCCAAGTGGTTTTTTAAAATTTAGAGCAAAAACCGTGAGTGAACGTACTATAAACCGTTATTTTTGCATTAATTTATTAATAACAAAGTCGGAACGTGGTTTAAGCTATCACGACTAGCGGCAATCGATTTAGCGTATAAAAGTACTATGAAAAAGACTGCGAACTTGCTGTAGATAGCGCATTTCGAGCTTTTCGGCGAATAAACTATTATTTTGTTATTAACAAAATAGGAACATATTTTGACTAATCGCGACTAGTCGCATTCGATTCAGCGACCAAAAATACACCAGAGAAGACCTTAACACTGTCAATTTATTTACAGGGCTTCTAATAATTCCTGAAAAACACCTAATTTTACCATAATTTGTTAATTACAATTAAACGCACCACATTTGGGCTTCCAGACCACTTCCATTGGATTCAGCGACCCAAAAAACCTATTATACCACCATCAAATCGCGGCGAACTAAAAGTGTCCACGGGACCCCCTATGTTGCGACTATGAAGATAGACTAATATCCTTCTCAGTGTTTTCATTCTTTGAGATTATGAATCCTAAGTAATTAACTTTTTCAGTGCCTTTAATTTGCATTTCTTCGTCTATTTACCAATTTCTCGTTGGTTCTTGTTCTATTGTTAAGTATTCGATCTTTTGTAGGTTTATTTCCAGTCCATTTTTTGTGTATTCCTCTTCTAGTTTCCGGAGCATATAAGGTAGATGTTCTTCATCTTGAGCCTATACAACTTAGCCATCTGCAAAACTTAGTGTGTGTGACGACAAGAGGTCGTCTCGGACTGGTACTCCCATACATTTACATTTCCTTTTCTTCTTTTTCTTCTTCTTCTTTTTCATTTATACAGGCTGTACTGTTTTTCTTCAACGTTGCCTTTCATTCTGTCCCTTAATTGTCATTCCATCATTTCCTTGGGCGTCCTATACTTCTTCTGCCTAACGGAGACATGTCCCTGGCTATTCTTACTGTTCTTGATTCAGACATCCTGCTTATGTGTTGATCTTCTCACTCTTCTTTTCTGTTCTTTACCCAGGTATTTATATTGTATACCCCACATATGCGTCTGATTTCCTCACTTCCTACCCTGTCCTGTAGTCCTTTTCCAGCAGTCCTTCTTAAGATCTTCATTTCGTTGGTCTCCAGATGCCTTTTGCTGATGTGTTTTGCTTGTATCTGGTCTTGTTTCAGCCTTGTAAGTCATGACTGGCCTAATAACTGACTTATATATTCGGAACTTTGTTTCCACTCTTAGGTGTTTGTTTTTCCAAATTGTGTCGTTTAGGCATCCGGCTGTTCTACTGGCTTTAATTATTTGGTCTTTTACCTCTTCTTCGATATTATTGTTGTCGGCTGATTAAGGCCCTGGTATTTGAAAGTCATTACTTTCTTATTAGTCATATAGTCATCAGACTATAGTCATCTTATTGGTTCTTTGGCTATTACTAAGCTTTTTGTTTTTTGGGCTCATATTTTCATATTCATTTCTTTTGCGTTAATGTTGAATTCGTGCAGTAATCTTTGTAGGTCGTCTTCGCACTCTGCTACTAACACGGTGTCATCAGCGTAACAGAGTATTTTTATATCTCTATCACCCATTTTGTACCCTCTTGTTTTCTTTACTTGTTTTATTATTGCATCTAACATTATCTCCTTGACTGATTCCTGTGTTTGCTTCTATTCTATGGGTTCTGTTATTATTCCATTGACTTTCATTTCTATTTTATTTCTTACGTATATGTTTTCTATCACTTTTATGATATCCAGTGGTAGATTTTTGTCATATAGTAGGTGTATCACATCTTTTAATTTGGCGAATGGATTTAGTGTCCGCAGTCATATAAACCCAAACAACAAAACATCTTTTAATTGTATTCTATCAAACGTTTCTCTAGGCCTATGAACCAGAAAAAGGCTGGTTTGTTATATTCTAATGATTTCTCTTTTTCCATGGCATTCTAGAAATATCTTAAACAGCGCCGGAGATGTAGAGTACCCCTGCCTTTGGTGGTCTTAAATTCATTCGAGTATTTATTGCAGGTTTTAACTCTTACCCTATTGTTGTTGTATAGAGTTTTTACGGTTTTTAGTAACCCCTGAATTATCCCGATTTCCTTCATCGTTTTCCATAGTTGTTCGGAAAATTTACAAACTCGGCGTGTCATACGCCTTTTCTAAATCGATGAATGCCATGTGTACCGGTCTATTTTTTGCCATTCTCTTCTCAATTAATTGTTTAGAGTGTATATATGAGGTCTACACAGATCATCTCCGATTTTATTTGGGATATATTTTCCAATCTATCTTTCAGTATAAGCGGTAATCAGTGATATATTGATTGCGGTGTTTTATAAAACTTGCCACTGCTTAAACAATGGTAAAGTGTCATACACCTTTGTTAAATCTATGAAAAGTAGATAAGTTTGTAAGTTTGTATGTCTATAACCATTTTTTTTTCTCAGTGAGATAATGTTAGTGTAAAGATGGGGTCTATACAAGAGCCACCTGTACGGATTCCGGCCTGTTGTTGTATTTCTAGAGGTTCTTCTTCAACTAACAATTTCCCGTACAGTCTACTGTTGATGGGTACGGTATGATACATCGATAGTTCTTCCAGTCCCCATTGTTGCGTTTTTTGTGAGTAAGCTTTATCCAGAATTCCTTCCATTTTTCTAGAATATCTTCACCATTTAGATCCTACAATTATTTTTAAACTGTTTCATATTGTAGGAACTCCAAATATTATAGATTTGTTGCTCGTCAATAATTATAAGTTTGTCTCTGTTGCAGAATAAACCATGAGGTGATTTCTTTTGGGATATATCTACTACTTATTTAAGCTTTTTGTGCTTGTTATTAATTTATACAATGTCTTAAATTTACCATTTTTATTTCTTCGCACTACTCTTTCATCTAGCTCTCTTTTGCCGTCTTAATTTTTGAATTTTTGTTGTGGTTTATTTCTAACAAATGAATGAATAAACACAGAAGAATGGGAGAAATTAGGGAAGGCTTATGCTACTCTTTCATCTAGCTATCTTTTGCAGTCTTGTGTGTGTGTGTGTGTGTGTGAAAAAATGGCTTGGATGCGGGTCCGTTAGCCACAGATTTTTATTTTATTTTTACCTCAATTTATTAGTTTTGTTAAATTCCCACCTATCTGACTCAAATGACTATATTTGTTTCTTTCAAGTAGTTTATGAGTAATTTAAATATTTCCATTTTATGACAACTTAGTAGATATTCTATACTAATTGGAAAATGAACTTGTGTTTGTCGTAAATTGTAATACAATTGATTTATATATCTCTCGTTAATTTTGCATTCAAAGAAAATATGGTTCAAATCTCTAATCGAAACATTATCACAAAAACAGACTGATGAATTAACTATTCCTAATTTGTGCAGATGTGCCTCATATTTTCCTTGTCGAGTTTTTAATCTGACGATAGTAGAAATATCTTGCTTTGGCAGGTTATACTTAAATATGTATTCAGGTGGCGGAGGAAGTTCTTGATGTAAAGAAAAATATAAATTTTTTAATAGGCTTGAAATATTTTTCCATTGTTTTTTCCATATTTTATTTATTCTATCTTTGACGTCATTTATTGCATCAGTCGATAAGATCTGAGTTAGGATCTCACCATTTTTTATTGCATCTTTGGCCAACTCATCCACTTTCTCATTACCCAGTATACCGGCATGCCCTTTTGCCCATATAAATACTACTTCCACTTTAGACAAATTATTTTTTATATTACATAAAATTTTTGATTTGTATGAATTAAAATCAGTGTTTTGAATTGCATATATTGCAGATCTGGAGTCTGTTATTATCACAGCTTTTTCAATATTATTCTCTTTGATCCATTCTAGAGCTTTTTCGATGGCTATAATCTCAGCTGTAAAAATACTACTAATACTAGATAATTTATAATTATTATGTTGATGGGTATTTTGCACATACATAGCACATCCTACTCCTGTTTGATTTTTAGAACCATCTGTGTAAATTACTGTATAATCCACAAAGTGGCTCAGTATAGATTTTACTAAAATATTATTTAAATGATTTGATTCTGTATATTTAGGAATTATGATTCTTGGTTTTTTTATCAAAGTTTTATACGGAAATTTATAAATTGGTAATAATTTACTGTTGTGTAAATCTGTATAATTCTTGGTTTCAATGAATGCATCTGTTAGTGGTGGTGAATCTTTTATTCTCCAATATTTGCTAGTTAAGTTTTCCATGTTTAATAAAGCCAGACTTGTTAAAAGGTCTGACTCAGTGTTTCTTAGCTTTATGCAGTATTTTTGAGCTAAAAATTGTCTACGTAAATCTAATGGGATTTCATTACACTCTGCTAGCATAACGTTTGTTGGAGTGGATACTATTGCAATTAAACATATTCTCAAGCATCTGTATTGTATCCGATCTAATATTTTTAAATTCGTATTGCTTGCTGATCCATATATCCAACACCCATAGTCCACGACTGACCGAATACAAGCATTGTAGAACAATAAAGCTGTTTTGGGGTCTGCACCCCATTTTCTGTTGGTAATACACCTTAGTATATTTATTTTTTTTTCACACTTACCTTTGATGTATTGAATATGTTTAGTCCACAGAAGTTTATTATCTAGTACTATCCCTAGATACTTATACTGATTCACCACTGGTATAGTACGCCCACTCGAGGTTACGTTTCCCGGTGCGCGCAACCTATGCCTGGTGAAAAACATAATATTGGATTTTTCTTTTGCAGTCTTAATTTTTGAATTTTTGTTGTGGTTTATTGCTAACAAATGAATGAAAAAACACAGAAGAATGGGAGAAATTAGGGAAGGCTTATGCATAACATTAGGCGAATAAAGCTGAAATAGATAAAATTACATTATTTCATTAATTTTATTATATTGTTGATTAGTTATAGGCCTGTATCCAGCGTATCAAAAAAAAGTTGATTAATAGCAAGCTGAAAATTTGTTAATAGCTTAACGGTATCTAGTCGGACAAACTTTGATGTACGGGAACACTGGAACAGGGGAAGTTTTAATTGTGGAACAGTTTAAAAATTTGGAACGTCAGATTACGAAAACGTCCCATGTATTTTGTCGGACAAAAGATCCAATTGATTTGTTACCCTTTCATTAAACTCTCATGTAAAAATCAGACTGCTATTACTAACCAACATGATTCCTGTAATTTGACATATTCTTCGTGTTCCACTCATTAAAATGCCCAGTTATCAGTCTGATTTTTTGCATGAGAGTTTAATGAAATGGTAACAATCAATTCAAAGTTCTGTTCGACAAAATACATGAAACGTTTTCGTAGTCTGACGTTCTAAATTTTTAACCTGATCCACAATTAAAACTGCCCCTGTTCCAGTGTTCCCATACATAAAAGCTTGTCCGACTAGACACCGTTAAGCTATTAACAAATTTTCAGCTTTCCATTAATCAACTTTTTTTTGGTACGCGGGATCCAGGTCTATTAGGTTTATGTTTTTATTTTAAAAAGTCAAGATAACTCCAATTTACAAACAAGTGGAAAACTGGATTGTTCGTCAAAAGTCTGTTAAAACCGAATGAATGTTCGAACTGCCAGTAAAATGGTAGGATGGTCTTTTTAATTTTATTGTAATGCCTAATTTAATCATCAAAAGAAAAAAACAAGCTTCGGTTGGTGTATGACGCTACCCTTATAAGAAATACTTGAGGTAATGAGAAATCTCGAATTCACAAAGAATTAATTGGATCAGTAAATAAGAGCAGCGATATCAGAATTTTCAGTATGGGGTCTAATTTATTGAATATTAAGATTAATTTATAATATTTTAGAGTAGATTCTACTTTGTGGTTTAGTTACCACAAAGGTTAAAAACAAAATATATAGAGGCGCCAATAATGATAATATTATGTAGGAATCTGTACTGCCTTCTGCGTCCAGATGTGTACGAAAATTTTTTAGGAGATACTCGAGCATACTATACTAAGTTATATAGGGCTCGATAACACGGAAAGAACCAGAGCTCAATGCTTTCGATACCGTAGGTATCTGGGATTTTTTTTATGTAATTATGTTTATTTACAATCTACATGATTAAAAGAGTATTAAGTAAATTTGTTCCACGTTTTTGGGCATGAAGAAGAGACTCCCAATGATGTCTCATATTATTCTATTTATGTTTATGTTTTAAACTAGGTCCTGAGGCCAGGTTCTATCTAGTCTCCTTGTGGCAGGGCCATTATGGAATAATTCCCTTACTAACTCATTTTCATGGTGAATGGTACGCTCATTTTGTGACTCCGTGGCTCGATGGATTTCTTCTCTGATGAAAAGTATATTTAAGTTAAAAAAAATGTATATCATTTTTATTCAGTTGCAATGCGAAGGCAAAACAATCTTACTTTTCAATTAAAATACGGAGTGCAATCCAGCCCTCCGAATCGCGATTTTCGATTCTTATTGGAATCTCATCGGAGAGAGCGCAGGCTTGTTCTCCATATCCTAACTGACCAGCACCGAGAGCTTTTCCCACACATTGCAACTGAAACAAATAGGTTAGGTGACTAGCGTCATCTGGCAATTGAACGATGAAGTTTTTCAATCCCAATAGCAACATTATTAATATTGAAAATATTAAAAATATTACTAAAAGATTTTTAAATTGGCAAACTTATTGGTACATTTACCTGGTGACACCTCCAAGGCTTCTACAATTTGCAAGCCAAATGAATGCTGCAGTGAAGACAAAGGGAAGGAATTCTACACTATGCAATTCACATTCCCTTCTGCAGCTTGGTAAAGTTCCAACGGAAAATGCACCTAGTTACTCTACGGAGTAATACGACTATAAAATAAAAATGTATACCATTTTTATTCAGTTGCAATGCGAAGGCATTGTATCATCTTTTTGTATATTTAAGTCTTCGTGAAGTTTTTGATTACTTCGTACCATGGTGCATCCACTATTGATCTTAGAACTTTAGACTGAAATCTTTGGATGATATTCAGTGATGTTGGCTTTGCACAGCCCCAGAGGTGTAGTCCGTAGTACCAAATAGGTTTGAGTATTGCTTTGTACAGAAGAATTTTGTTTTGGATGTTGAGTTTTGATCTGCGCCCAAGGAGCCAATACATTTGCCGGAATTTCAAGTCTAGCTATCTTCTTTTGGTCTGGATACGTTTCTTCCAAGTAAGACGTTGGTCAAAATGGAGGCCAAGGTATTTAGCGTCTGTTACTGTTGGTATTCGTACATTTTCCATTCTTACAGGTGGGCATGTGTTGTGGCGGTTGGTAAACGTTATTTGAGATGATTTTGTTTTGTTTGTTTTTGTTCGCCATTTTGTGTACCATTCACTGAGTATGTCCAGATAGTGTTGCAGGTCTTGTGAGGCTTGTATGGGATCTTCATTTACAGCTAGTATTGCTACGTCACCAGCAAAGGAAGCGATCGTAGTATTATGAGACTCTGGTATATCGGTTGTGTAGAGTGAGAAAAGCAGCGACCCGAGAACACTACCTTGCGGAACTCCGGAGTTATAGGGAGTTATAATAGGACAGAGGCTGAATTGTTGGTCTTTGAATTTTACAGAGAAATATCTATTTGATAAGTAGGATTTGATTAGGAGGAAATAGTTACTAGATAGTGCTAATTTTACTTTATAAAGCAGACCTCTGTGCCAAACTTTGTCAAACGCTTGTGAGATATCTAGGAATACAGCGTTGCAGTATTTCCTTTCTTCGAGAGTTTTTGATATTTCATTTACTATTCGATGGACTTATTGTGTAGTAGAGTGATTTTCCCGAAAACCAAACTGATGTTCTGGTAGTAATGTTAGGAATTCATGATCTGCGTATATTTTTTGTAGCAGCAATCTTTCAAAAACTTTGCTAACGATTGGGAGTATGCTGATGGGTCGATAAGATGTTACTTCATTGGGCGCTTTGCCTGGCTTAAGGATCATTATGATTTCTGCTTAGCTTTAGTCCAGAGTAATAAGGTTTTTTCCATGTCACTTGAACAGCCAGGGTACTGAAGCGTTTTTTCGACAGGTAATACCTATAAGAGCAAATTTTAACTATTTCCTGCGTAGGATCTGGCAGCCATTTTTATTTATAAATAATTAAGTGTCAAAAAAATGACATTTTTCACTTTTTTTTCAAATCAATGGAAAACAAGGAAACTTATGGTTTTTTTAGTACAAATATCTTCGAGATTATAGAAAAGCTTTAAAATGACGTATTACAAAGTTTGATATACTCATTTATTGTTAATATAATTGCGAAAAAAGGTCGGAATTGCAAAAAAAAAATATTTTCGCAATAACTGTTGTAAAAATTAGTGTAAAGCTTTGAAATTTTTGTCAAATAAGCGTTCTTTAGTGCTTAATATGTGATAAAAATTTCAAAGCGATTCATTCAACTGTTTAAATTTTATTCAAATTGATTATCCCAGAGAGCATTTTTTTTGCAATAACATAAGTCAGAAGAAAATGACGTTAGAACCATTCCACAGGTATCAAATGAAAGAGCATGAGCTATATTTTCAACTTGGTTTAAAAAAAGTGAATAAAAAATGCATTTATTAGTAATAAATAATTAAGCAAAAGTATCGTAAATCTTTCCTTATAAACTTTTTATTTTGTTATATAAGAAATTATACATATTTATTACAATTTTTTATCAATTATGATATAGATAATATTACTTGGTAGTTGTGCACTTAAAACAGGGTAAAAAAGTTAATTTTTTGGAAAAAGTTATTCAAAAAGTTTATAAAGAAAAATTGACGATACCTTTGCATAATTATTTATTACTAATAAATGCATTTTTTATTCACTTTTTTAAACCATGTTGAAAATGTAACTCATGCTCTTTCATTTGACACCTGTGGAATGGTTCTGAGGTCATTTTTTTCTGACTTATGTTATTGCAAAAAAAAATGCTCTCTGGGATAAACAATTTGAATAAAATTTAAACAATTAAATGAATCGCTTTGAAATTTTTATCACATATTAAGCACCAAAGAACCCTCATTTGACAAAAATTTTAGAGCTGTACACTAATTTTTACAACAGTTATTGAGAAAATATTATTTTTGCAATTCCGACCTTTTTTCGCAATTATATTAACAATAAATGAGTATATCAAACTTAGTAAAACGTCATTTTAAAGCTTTTTCCATAATCTCGAAGATATTTCTACTAAAAAAATCATAAGTTTCACTGTTTTCCGTTGATTTGAAAAAAAAAAGGGGAAAATGACATTTTTTGACAGTTAATTGTTTATAAATAAAAATGGCCGCCAGAGCCTACGCAGGGAATAGTTATAATTTGTTTCTATAGGTATTACCTGTCAAAAAAACACTTCAGTACTCTGGCTGCTGAAGTGTCACGAACAGGGTATATTTTTGTCTTATTACCCTGGCCTACTTAGCATGCGATTAAATAGTACTGTTAGCATATTAATGGCCTTACGAGGAAGTTGTTTTAGTACTTGTGCCGAGATTAAGTCATAACCTGGAGACTTTCGTGAGTTAAGTTTGGTTATTTCTTTCTTGACTTCTATAGGAGTAAAACTTTTGATTGGAAAGGACATTTGACATGCTGCGCTAATTAGTTCTTCCACTTCTTCATCAGGGTCTGGTGGGTATCTGGGATGAGTTAATTTTCCTTTTATAGGGAGTGAAAGTCGAAAGTCGTATGAATCAATCTGGCTAATAATACTACGCCAACTTCTAGACGAAGAGTAAAACTTCATATAAAACATAAAATAGCTGGGTCTAAGTGAACAATAGTGAAAATTTTTATAAGACCATATAGAAAGCTATTCTACTCTCGACGGCCAGATGGATGAATGAACTTTCTCCTTAGAGGGAGTGTGAGCCATATGGCTAAATATGGAAATAATAAGCCATAATAATAGAAATCGCCAAGTACAGAGAGCTGGAAATACAAATAAGGAAGTACTGGAAAATGGAAAATATCCAAAAAAAAATAGATACCTATTATACTCTCTACTACTGGAGTCATTACTAAGAACCTCTTAGAGAATTTAAAACAGCTGGGTCTTAATGAACGTCTTTTTAACGCAGAAAGTGATACTACTCCCAACATGCAGATACGTAAGAAAATTTTTGGGAGATACTCCAATGTACCAAATCACCTAGGGCTCGATAACACGAAAAGAGACCTACCAGAGTTCAATCCTTTTGATACCGTAGGTATCTTGGATGAGTGAATTTTCCCCTTAGAGGAAGTGTGAGCCGTATGTCAAAAAGCTGGAGAATAATAATAATAACCTGTAAAAGTTTTTTATCAGTTTTTAGATCAGTCAGTTTGTCAGTTTTGACCTAATTGTAGATCAAGTCCCTAATGAAATAAATGAGCACATTCCTGAGCTTACAATGCGTACAAGAAACTAGACCTAATAATACACAGCAGCAGTATATATGCGGATTTGCTAATGTTGTGGGCTTTAATATCAGAACACGACGGGGAACTCATATCGGAAGGACAGATAACAGAATTGCACCTTGAAAAAAACGGTTGTTAAGGTCATAGGTACATAATTCGCAAATATTTTACGGCTATCCCTACTTTTTCTGTCTTTACACGGCAAATTACGTGTAGTAAAATTCACACTGGTATGGATATGTAAACATTGTAGAATGTCATTCTAGTAATGTTTGTTGAAAATGTCATCATTAACTTAAAGAGATGGCTTTTGAATGTTCTTGGATAACTGTTATTTGTATAATTGCAAATTATTAATTCAGTTAATAAATGTGATTATTTCATTCATAGGAGATTCTGACCAATAGAAAGCTACAGAAATCTGAATTAAATCGATAATTTTTGATAATCTCCCGTCGTTAAGTATATTACGTCATATGCCCTTCGTTGCTACGAAAAAATACATTCAGTGACATTAATGACAATTAATGTTTTAAAAATTATAAAAGTGATGACTTTCAATCGTCAAATATTTATAAAAACTGTGTGTTTAATGGTACTTACATAAATAAATTACAATAAAATTTTGGTTTTGAACAGTTTTATTCATGAAATAATCGCAACAAATTGCACTCGTCCTCTGAAATTAATATAGAATTTTTGCTCTCGTGACACTTTGACATAATTTCACTCGCCTTCGGCTCGTGAAATTAAAACTGTCAAAGTGTCACTCGGGAAAAATTCAATAATTTCAGAGCTCTTGTGCAATTACTACTGATAATTTTTTCACTAACCATGTATTCAGTGATTGTAATAATTTATATGTACAACAAATACTAATAATCAATCGAGAAAAGAGGAAAAGTGTTAAAGTGATATTTTAATAATATATTGTTACTATGGAACGCTTACAATTTTTAACATCTTTAACAACAAAATACTTGGATCACAGAATATATTATCCTGATGTATTCTCTGCTTGGATCTTCCACAAATAATACACAATAAATAACTTTTTATTAAGGTGATACAGTAGCGATCAACAGGTGGCCAAAACGCGTTCCAAGATTGCGGCTGTAATTTTGAATATTTTTTCGAGATATTTGGCACACGTATTCGTAATATAATAAAGAATTGTGGTACAGAGCCCAATATGAAAAATATATTAATATGTGGAAATTACTCTGTAATTAAATATAATATTAACAAAACGAGTCTGTACCGCCATTAAGAAGAACAGAAAAATACACTTTCTTGAAATAAACTTTTTTATCCGATGCCTAGATTTTGTGTCATTTTGGAACTACTAATGAAATAAAAAATTTTAGTAGTTCCAAAATGACACAAAATCTAGGCATCGGATAAAGAAGTTTATTTGAAGAAAGTGTATTTTTTTGTTCTTCTTAATGGCGGTACAGGCTCGTTTTTTTAATATTGTATTTAATTACAGAGTAATTTCAACATATTAATATATTTTTCAAATTGGGCTCTGTACCGCCATTCTTTATTATATTACGAATACGTGTGCCAAATATCTCGAAAAAATATTCAAAATTACAGCCGCAATCTTGGAACGCGTTTTAGCTACCTGTTGATCGCTACTGTTTCCTCTTAAGTTCACGTCTTAAATCAATTATTTATCAAATACACTATATATCAACATTATTTAATCAACAACTCAAAATATTCCCGATGCTACGTCAAATATTTAAAATTGTCACTGATTGTCAATGTCTGACTGACAATATCCTGACAATATTCTATTCAACTGAGTGCGTTGTAAGACAAAGATATATTTGGAAAATATTACCACGGACATGGTGTCCATTTTTTTCGAATCCTGAAAAAACTAATAAATACTTTTAAAAAATTTAAACGCAGAATTAAAGACTAAACTATTACCGAGGGCCGAAAGTGCCTTAGAATAAATAAAAAGTTTATTTTGAATGACATATTATATTTGAAATTAAAAATCACACTAAATTTTCTCTTAGTTTTCACCTCTGTAACTTATTAAAATAAACATTATAGAAGTTTTCAGGGACTTTCGGCCCTCACTTATAACGTAATCTTTCATTCTGCGTTTAAATTTTTCAAAAATACTTATTAGTTTTCTCAGGATTCGAAAAAAATTAATTCCCATTTGAATAGAATTGCAGCCGAAAATACGTACCCATACTCTTAAGGAAAATTTGAATTATTATTGTGTAAGGATATTGGTCAAATCACGGAATATATTCGAGGAACAACAAGTAGAAAAGCAATTAGAAGAACTGACGGAATATTGCCACGTACTGCAAAACACTCAAAATATGCCAAGTTTTCGGACAGTCACCACAATCAAATATATTAAAAATATTACTTAAGCAAATACATATATTAAAAACAATAAGAGCCGAAAGAGAAAGCAACTACAGAGTGGTGTGTACAAACTAACTTGTGGTGACTGTCCGAAAACTTACATCGGTCAAACTGGCAGAACCTTTGACAAACGGATTGCAGAACTCAAAAGGGCTTTCAACAATAGAAAAACAGACACTTCTACATACGCACTTCACCTTCTAGACCATAATGATTTTTTTAAACCGCCGTTACACGCGTCTTCTATTGTGACGTGGTTGCACGCGTATGAGCGTCGCCCTCACCTACATAAATTCGACTTATTTCGAGGAAGAATGAATGTCAACATGTATAAATATAAAATGGGTTGTACTCACATATTATAGAAAGTCTCGTAAACCATTTTTTAAATTAATTTAACAAAACAAAAGTAAAAATAATATAGATCAAAAGCAAGTTTTCTTAATTCTCAATTTCAGCAAGCCACTGAAGAAATTAACGTTCTTTACGCGAATTAATTTTACTAAAAATACAAATTAAAATTAACAACTGTTCTGAAGCTATTTCTTTGTGGCATTT
Source organism: Diabrotica virgifera virgifera (assembly GCF_917563875.1). NCBI lineage: Eukaryota > Metazoa > Arthropoda > Insecta > Coleoptera > Chrysomelidae > Diabrotica > Diabrotica virgifera. The sequence continues at coordinate 36,512,525 of NC_065447.1, read as the reverse complement.
ATGTAATTAACTATTAATATTTTGTATTTTGATAACGACGTCCGAGGTGGAATTCGAAACGTCAATAAAATCAATTTTTCAAGTTAAATTGTGGCTTATTTCCCAATTAGAATAGGTAAATTTAAAAATGGGTTCTTAACCAGTGGCGCACCTAGAATTTTCCATTTAAAAATGGGTTCTTAACCAGTGGCGCACCTAGAATTTTCCTCTGGGGGGGAGGGGGTTTGCTTGGGCACCGAAAGTTTTTTGTATTATTTGTGAAAGACAAGTTACATTTTCCTACTTTCTTTTATATATATTTCTATATACTCTGGGTGGGATTTTAACCCCCAAACCTGCCCTCGGTGTGCCACTGTTCCTAACCTAATCCAAACAATAATATTTTAATTAAACCTACCTAAATATTAAGTAAAAACCTAAAAGTTTCTTTGAGATAATAGAAACGTGATTTCACTGTGATTGCACGCGCAGTGAGGAATTCCCTCACTTGAAGAGGCATGTCTCTTCTTTCAACTATCACACAGCACACTGACTGCCTGAAATATTCTATAACTTTTTCATACCCTCTCATGAACCATGCTAAAGGCATTCCTGGGTGCTTAAGGTTATCGTATTAGTTTACACAATTTCATTGGTTATAAACAAATATGGTGAGGGATTCCCTCATAGCGCGTGTAATGGCGGGTTAATGAACAGTTTCAATTTCTGCATATTCAAAATAAAGGCCTTAAGCTATCCTTATTAGAATCTGTGGAAATTAATAAATTGAAAAATATAGATATAATTCTGAATGACCAACTCGAGACAAACAGCTCCCCACTCCTCAACCTCTTCAGTTAAAGACTTTAAAATGCAAACCCATAGTAAACTAAATCACTTGAGAAAGGCACTCTGTCGAAACAGCTGTAGTCACATAGTTATAATAAATTTTGTGGAAGTATAGAAAACAAACGTTTTCAGTGTTTTATTGTTAGATAAAATGAACTTCCATCAAGTAACGGTCGAATCCATCAATTACTCACAATATGATCCACAAAACAACACAACTCAACAGTGCTTGGATACGTTAAAACAAAAGCTCTTCATTTCTTCAGGACGACTAAGAAGATACAAACTTGGTAACAACCGGAATTGCAATAATGCACTTTTTGAGCATGCTGAGAAGGCATTCTATTCTTTAGAAAGTGTTAATAAGTCTTGCCCAAGCCCTGAACAAAATCATGAGTTTTGATGTAATCAACTATTCACACCAGCTTCTCTTAACACCAACGCTGGATGGTACAGCTACGATATTACTCCTTACGAATCATTCACTACTGAAGATTTCTCAAATATCCAGCCAATTACCACCCAATTACTTGTCTTTCTATGCTTAAAAATAATATATGGCATTATACGGCAAAAACTACAAGTCGTACCTATAATATTCAAATTGAATATTAGTCTTAGATAAAATATATTCAAGTAGGAATAAGAAATATTAAGTTTTCGTGATGATATATGTCGCTATATACTTTAATAATGTATATCATATTGCAATATGATATTCTATTTCAATTCTCAGATATGAGATCCGCCTAATAAAGATGAGAACTGTGTTTCTTTCGCTATTGTGTTATGTAATTGGTAAGAGTACCGCTTAATGAGTGACTAATTAAATTGGTGAGATCGTACCGATTCGTTGCTCGTTGCTTGCGAGCCATCGCACTAGTTAAACAGGTATTAATGGAAAGGTGAGGTGCGACGTTGACAAGTCTACAAAAAAATAAGTACCTACGGTAATCAAAAAGATTATTTTATGATAATTTTTAAGAGCCTATAGTCAACCGCGTACAATCTGCGCAAACTAATGTTTTAAAGGTAGCGGAACATATTCTCAAATCATGGATATTTTTATAAAAACACAGACCGAACGCAGAGAACGTAACAAACACTTTATTGCATGAAGCCAATAAGATAGCTGAAGAATGCGGTTTTGAATTATCTACCCCTAGAACTGTAAACAAGCAACAGCATAGAAGCAATAAACCAGCTGATACGCCTAGTGAATACTGGAGGCGATTCATGATTATTTCATATCTTCTCTAGAGACACGGTTTTCCGAAGAAAATACGCCAGCCTTCGCTCTGAGTCTTCTGCGTCCCAAGCATTTTTCAAAAATTGATTTAAATTGCCTTAAATTAGAACAACTGAGACAATTCTTAAACCACTATGAAATAGATGGAATAGATGCAGAGCTAGAAGTATGGGTAGAACATTGGAAGAAAAAACGCCTTAATAATGAGTTAGACAGCCGTTAACAAAAAAATTGCTGGAAATTCTCGTAACATTGCCTTGCACTACGTGTACAGTTGAGAGGTCGTTCAGCAGTCTTCGAAGAATAAAACCATGGTTGCGGAGTACAATGGTCGAAGATCGCCCTAATGGGTTGGCTCTAATGAGCATTCATGGAAAACAAATATTACCAAAAAAGAAAGCTTTTGTAGAGAAAGTTTTACAAGAATTTACAATTGATCCGCGTAAATTGTTGTTTAAATAATAGTTTTTAGGAACAGACAATTTATCTTGCTTCACAAATCGAAGGACATTCCAGGAGGAAATAAACTTTTTAAATTTGCATCACGTTTTTGTAAAAAGCATTAAAAAAGTTTTAAATATTTAAATTATATTTAGTTTGCTTAATTTTAGTTTTAAGTTTAAGACTCTCAATTTACGTCTATATTTATTCTATTGCTTATCTAACCAATTTTTTTATTTCTCAATTCTGCCCCCCCCCCTAGTTTTGATCCTGCGGACGCTACTGCTAGGGCATGCGATTTCAACATGCAACGATACAGCAATGATAACATTTTTAAGTCTAATAATAGTTTGTTTAAAATGGAAGGTTTTTGACCAATGTGTTTTACCGGTTCTTAAAATATGGTGCGGAAACTCTAAGTCTGACAAAAGGATCAATAAATAAAATAAGAGTTACATAACCTGCTAAGAGCAGGAGTCGCGGATGCAGTTGAAAGAATAGCCATGGCCAAATGGGCTTGGGCCGGACATGTTGCCAGATTGACGGATAGATGGACCATAAAGATTCTGGAATGGCAAGCAAGACAAGAAACATATATTATATCTGTAAAGCATACAACTGTAAAGAAGAGGACGACCACCGATTAGGTGGACGAAGCGCATCACCACAAATTGTATGTAAGAAGCTTAAGGGGGGGGGGTATGGTTTGAAATATTTCATTTTTTTTATTATTTCAAATAAAAATGCATTCTTTCAAGAATACTCTCTGAAAATTTCAGATTGATCGGAGTAAAATTACCCGAGATACAGAGTGTTGAATATCCCTACCTTCGATCCGCTTTGCCGGGGCTTCGCGCCAGCACGCTTGAGCGTAGTGAGAAACGTTAAACAACTGTTTGCCTTCTCTTTTGTAGATTACTCCGCAATTCGAAAAACATATTCCAATGTTCATCATTTTACGATTTGGTAGACAATTAAGAAGATGAAGATGCAGTTATCAAAACTTTAAACGCATTTTTCTCAAAACTGCTTTTTCAAATGCGGTGGACATTGTAACTGAAAAACTACTTGACCGATCTACCTGAAATTTTGCATAGATTTTCTTTTGACATTTCGTGAGGTAACAACGTTGAGATATTTTTCGTTTTGTGCTTATTTTTTTTTTTCAACAATATTAAATCTGTTGGTTTTCACAAAAGTTTTATCAAAAATTTCGTATTTTTGACTTCTGAGTGATACCAAAAATTCAAAAATCATTAAAAATAAAAAAACTCGACGTTGTTACCTCGTGAAACTCAATAAGATAATTAAATCTTTTTTAATTTTTTGTTTCGTATGATCCAGTGATGAGGTCTGATGTCCACTGCAAAATCCATTTTTTTTTAGCTGCCTGCCAAAATTGTCACCAATGGCTTATTTTTCAATATTTTGGATTGAATTTTTTCTTAAATATTCTTTGAATTGTACTTAATATATTTATTTAATTTAAAAATAAAATAATTCTACCATAGCATTAAAAAAAATTCACAAAAATGTGCTTGATATGTTGATTTCAAACCATACGATAGAGATACCATTAAGATAGAGATAAGTGGAACATTTTACGGAAGGCCTACGTTCGGTAGTGGACAAATATAGGATAAATGATGATGATGATGTGAATTTGAACTGTATCAGCGCAGAGCCATAAAACTGTCAAAACAACTAATAAAAACAACGATAGATTAAGTAAGGTATCTGACGAAATTTGGATAGAGCACGTCATGGATTTGCTAAGGGAATAAATAGAAAAGGTCATACAAAGAAATTAACAAATATAAGCTTAACTAAAAATAGAACAAGTAAGCAAGGCAATCAAAGAAATGAAATTTAAAAAAATCCCCAGGTCCAGGTGCTAATAAAATATGGTTCACACAAACGTATTGAAATGCTTCGCATATTATTATTTAAACGGCGAAAAAGTTCAAGAAGACTAGAAACAGTGTAATGAATAAAACAGTGATATGAAACGCACAAAACCTGATCCAGCAGATTATAGGAGAATAGTTATACTAACAATAGGCAGATTATGCTCCTAAATATTAAGAAACCTAGTAAAAGTAGATATTAAAGACAAACAATTACGTATTTTTTATGGGAAATAAGCCACAATTTTACTAAAAAATGAATTTATTAACGTTTCGAAGCCCAAATCGGGTTTCGTTGTCAAAATACAAAATACTATTAAAATAAAACAAACATGTTGTTGCTAAGTAAAAAAATTCTTCTAATAATTTATTTAATCTGACTCATTTATATTGGCAATTCAGACGTATATTATACATTTTAAAGTAGAAGACTTTAAAATGATATCGCCAATATTTATGAGTTGCGTTCCTGGGACGACTTTACTAAAAGATAGTTCATTCGATTACATGAAATCAATCCCAACTCAAGAATATCCGTCGCAAAAAAAATCATAGCATGTGATCTGTCTTTAAAAAGACAACAAAATGCAACGATGACAGTAAAATTCTCGCGTTAGAGATTCCACAGTAAATCACGAGGGAAAACCAGGAAAAAACCTCGTGATACTATCCCGACATCGTAAGTATTTGGTCTTACATTTAATCTACCTTCAAAAAACTAATACCAAATTCTGACCTTAATATGTTTAAATTATAAATAATATTAATATTACATATATATACAATAAGTAATACTAAAATATAAAACCTGTACTAACTCGATATGTTATTGACTTACTAATCGTGGTATTTTCTTTCTATTGACTTCCTCTTTCAGTATGGGTAACCACATCCTACTGCATTCTACCGAGGAATTTGCGACACAATTGGTTTCATTTAGCATAATTAGAGCCGCTTCTTTGATTTTTCTCTTTTTACTATCTGATTCTTTCAGGACTATACTTGAATCTCTCCACTGAACTCTATGTTCATTATCCCATGCGTGTTGACATATCTGAGATCTATCAAATTCTCTGTTTTTAATATAAGACTGATGTTCACTTATTCTAACGTTTAATGGTCTTGATGTTTCACCTAAATAAAATTGTTCGCATTCACAAGGTATTCTATAAATGCAATTCTTTGTTCTTTCTTGTTCATTGTTAGGTTTAGTTTTAGATATAATAGATCTCAATGTGTTTGTTGTTTTGAATGTTGTTGAAATGTTGAATTTATTTCCTATCGTTTTAAGTTTCTCGGATAGTCCTTTTATATATGGTATTGTTATTCTCCTCGTATTATTTCTTGTGAATGTTGTAGGATCCCGTTCTAAGTTGTTCTGTTCCATTCGATCTAATCTTGTGAATTCCTTATTTATAAACGATAAAGGATAATCATTTTTTTAATAAAACAGATGTTAACAATTGTTTTTCTTCTAAAAATGAATTTTCGTTAGAACAAGTAATTTTGGCTCTATCATATAAGGATTTAATGATTCCCTTTTTAACGTTGATGTTGTGATTTGATTTGTAATTGAGATATCTGTTGGTGTGTGTTGGTTTTCTATACACCTGAGTCTCATATCCAGTATCCTTCTTTGAGACTAAAACATCGAGGAAAGGCAAAGTGTTATTGTATTCCTTTTCCATTGTAAATTTTATTGTCTCTTCTTGATCTTGTCTTCATATATTAATGTGGTTACCCATACTGAAAGAGGAAGTCAATAGAAAGAAAATACCACGATTAGTAAGTCAATAACATATCGAGTTAGTACAGGTTTTATATTTTAGTATTACTTATTGTATATCTATGTAATATTAATATTATTTATAATTTAAACATATTAAAGTCAGAATTTGGTATTAGTTTTTTGAAGGTAGATTAAATGTAAGACCAAATACTTACGATGTCGGGATAGTATCACGAGGTTTTTTCCTGGTTTTCCCTCGTGATTTACTGTGGAATCTCTAACGCGAGAATTTTACTGTCATCGTTGCATTTGGTTGTCTTTTTAAAGACAGATCACATGCTATGATTTTTTTTTGCGACGGATATTCTTGAGTTGGGATTGATTTCATGTAATCGAATGAACTATCTTTTAGTAAAGTCGTCCCAGGAACGCAACTCATAAATATTGGCGATATCATTTTAAAGTCTTCTACTTTAAAATGTATAATATACGTCTGAATTGCCAATATAAATGAGTCAGATTAAATAAATTATTAAAAGAATTTTTTTACTTAGCAACAACATGTTTGTTTTATTTTAATAGTATTTTGTATTTTGACAACGAAACCCGATTTGGGCTTCGAAACGTTAATAAATTCATTTTTTAGTAAAATTGTGGCTTATTTCCCATAAAAAATACGTAATTATAAAAATGCCACAAGGAAATAGCTTCAGAACAACATTAAAGACAAACAACCTGAAAGACAAGTGGGGTTTAGAGCTGGACCATTCACAATAGTTAATCCATTTACATTGAAAATCGCAGAAGAAAAAGAGTACAGAGAAATAGAGAAATTCATATTGCCTTAATTGACTTGGAAAAAGCATAATATACAGTGTGTCCACGGGTTGGGCGCCCAAGAGGAAAAACTTCTTTATTTACAATTTTAGCGAAAAATGTCATTCTGATAAAAAGTTTTGCTTGTAAAAAGCTTTTCAAAACCTGCTTAATTTTGTAGCCAATTTTATGTAAATCCTTATACATTTTTGCACTAAGTTCGAAATCGTAACAATAATCTAGTGTTGCTAAGCTACAATGTAGCTTAGGTCAACTCCGATAAATAATTTGCGAATTGTCATTTTTTTCGACAAAAATTTTAAATTTTTATTTAAAAAATGACAGATAAATTCTTTGTTGAACGTTTAACATTGTCGAAAAAATGACAATTGGCAAATTATATATCGGAGTTGACATTTACTAAGCTACATTGTATCTTAGCAACACTAGAGTGTTGTTAAGATTTCGAACTTAGTGCAAAAATTTATACGAATTTACATAAAATTGGCTACAAAACTAAGCAGGTTTTGAAAAACTTAAATTTTATTTCCTTTTATGGAGTTTTAAAACAAGCAAAACTTTTTATCAAGAATGACATTTTTCGCTAAAATTAAAAATAAAAAAGTTTTTCCTCTTGGGCACCCCATCCGTGGACACACTACCTATATCGTGTCAATTTCTCAGTTGTAGAAAGAAATGGCTAATTTAAAAATAAATTTGAGTTTTTATTGACTACTTAAAAATATGTATATACACTCGCGATCATAAAAAGCGGGTCACTCGATGAGTTATTCAAGTTAGATTTCTCGAATTTTCTAAACCTGTTGTCCGATTTGAGTGATTTTTTTAGTATGCTATAGCCTTATTCTTTAAGAATATCGCCATCATAATATTGTTGCTAGACATGTAAATTGTCATTGTATACCGGGTGTAACAATCATACTGTGTTTATTCCTCAAAGTTCGAAACACCCCGTGGAATGTTTTAGCATAGATAAAATATTGAAATTAAAACTGGATTGTAGCCTTAGGCTTTCTTAACATTTTCTTTTTTGATTTATTTGTTTACATTGGATAATAAAAAAGTTAGGCACCTTAACATCTAACCATGTTCTTCATCAATACAGGGTGTTTCTAAATAAATGCGACAAACTTTAAGAGGCAATTCTGCATGAAAAATAATGACCGTTTGCCTTATAAACGTATGACCACAAATTCTTAGGTTTCGAGATACGGGATGTTGAATTGTTTCTTACAAACTGACGATTTATTTATTGCTCTAAAACCGGTTGAGATATGCAAATTAAATTTGGTAGATGTTAAGAGGTAGTTATGGTGCATTTTTTGACATACAATTAGGAATTTTATATTCACCATTGGCGTGCATACGGGATGTATCTAAAATGTTTATACCCGTATGCACGCCAATGGTGAATATTAGAATTATTAATTGTATGTCAAAAAATCCACAATAACTGCCTCTTAAAACCTACCAAATTTCGTTTGCGTATCTCTATTGGTTTTAGAGCAATAAATAAATCGTCAGTTTGTAAGAAAAATTTCAACATCCCGTATCTCGGAAACGAAGCATTTGCAGACATATGTTTATAAAGCAAACTGTCATTATTTTTTCATACAGAATTACCCCTTAAAGTTTGTCGCAATTATTTAGAAACACTCTGTATTGATGAAGAACATAGCTAGTTATTAACGTGCTTAACTTTTTTATTATCCAACATAAACAAATAAATCAAAAAAGAAAATGTTAAGAGAGCCTAAGGCTACAATTTAGTTTTAATTTCAATATTTTATCTATGCTAAAACATTCCACAGGGTTTTCCGAACTTTTAGGAATAAACACAGTATGATTGTTACACCCGGTATACAATGACAATTTACCTGTCTAGCAACAATATTATGATGGCGATATTCTTAAAGAATAAGGCTATAACATACTAAAAAAATCACTCAAATCGGACAACACGTTTAGATAATTCGAGAAATCTAACTTGAATAACTCATCGAGTGACCCGCTTTTTATGATCGCGAGTGTATTATTAAGAAAACTCTACAAGAATTAAAATAGGAACAGAATACCTCTCCGTTTAAAATAACTAAAGGTTTGAGACAAATACAGTCGGAAAAATGAAAGAATACCCATGAACGAACATATAAAACACGCTGTATTTTCCTGTCACCGTGTCACAAAGAAAATTGTCTAGTGCAAGTACATGTAACAATAATTATTACATGTACTTGCGCTGGCCAATTTTTTGTGTGACACGGTGACAAGAAAATACAGCGTGTTTTATCTGTTCGTTCATGGGTATTCTTTCATTTTTCCTACTGTATGTAGTTTATCATCCACCCTATTTAATATTTATATACCTATTCTACAGAAATGGTGAGGAGGGGATCCTACAGAAATAGGTGAGAACATGTCAAAACATGAGGATAACCGTGAAAGAACAATAGTATATTGTACAACAAGTGAGAAAAAAGATATATTTCTCACGAGCGTAGATGTTTGTTGGCATGAGACGAGGCACGAGCCGCAAATCAAGCGAGGGAGAAATAATATGTCATTTTCTCATGTGTTGTACACTGTACTTTTTCTATGGATGCGGTTTTGTCAAGAGTTCAAACTTCAGAAATTAAATAATTTAGGTTTTAGGTATATTGTATGCATAAATTGAAATAAAATACATATACAGGTAGGTATTTAATATTTTTAAAATTTATATACCTTATTTTTAAAAATTCTAATTAACAGTTATTTTTGAACAGTTTTGAAAGGTAATTCCTGGTAAGTTTTGCTTTAACACATCTGTTTGACAACATTAATTATTGTATTTGTAGTGTGCATGTTACCATGGAAACAGCGACCATATTATGTAAGACTGTAGGAGAACCCGTGAGAAAAAATATTTCTCACTGCAATGGCCGACTTTTCTTTTAGTAGTGAGAGATGTTGCATATTGTATAGCATGCATAGAAAAAAGCTTTTTACGCTCCTCTTCGCCGATGACCAAATAGTGACCGCGGAAGATGGAGACGGTCTTAGCTATATGATAAGAGAATTAAAAGAAGAATATGAAGCGGCAGTCTAAAAATGAATATGACAAAAAGTGAATATCTAATAGTGGGCAGTGGGAAAAAATCAAGTGTGTAAAAACCTGCAATTATTTGGGGATAATTTTCAATCAGAAAGGGAATAGTGAAGACGAAATCAGAGCGAGAATAAATAAGGGTATTTTGTATAAGGACACGAGCATTAAATGCTTATTTGGGAGTAATTTTCAATAAGAAAGGAATAGTAAAGACGAAATCAGAGCGAGAATTAATAAGGGTAGAGCGTTAACACGAGTGTTAAATGCTTTTTTATGGCAAAAGTCACTCAAAAAAGAAACAAAAAACATATGTGTGGAAGTATTGTACAAAGTGTTACACTATTCATTTCGGAGGTTTGAAATGTTACCAATTCAAAACATACTTTGGGAGCAAAGTATGCTAAATATGCAGTCACTCGAGCGCTTTGGGGACCTATTGAGTTGTGAAGAGTAGGTCCTAAAACCAAAAAAAGTTAAGTAAAGTTTTCCATTTTAGTGGGTACTTATCCATTTTTAATTTAATTTTCCATTTTCAACAATCGTTTTTTAGATTATAGCGCCATCTATCCACAATTCGAAAAAATGTCTCGAATAAAAGTTACTTATTTTTACGTAAGGAATCCAAATCTGCAATAAAAATGGGGGCTCCCATTTAAGATTTTAAAGTAACCCCCACCCCAGCTCCGTGGGGGTTGTGTTTGGTGCCATTCGATAGATTTTTAAAAAATATTGATTAAGTCATTTTTTTAGTTTTTCGACCTGATGTTCATTTCGCGAAATATCGCGGAATTCGTATTTAAAATATTAAATTTACCCCCACCCCCCTCCGTGGGAAGTCGACATTGATATCATTCGATAGATTTTTGAAAAGTATTGAGAACATATTTTTTAGTTTTTCGATCTGTCATTCATTTCGCGAAATATTCGCTTTTTTCTTGTGAAACTTTGGGACTCACCCATTTCCTTACGCCCCGCCCAAATCGTCAGATTTTTGAAATATGCACTGTTTTGCATGTACTTAACTTACCTTATCTTAATCTAACAATTTCGAGTTTTTCTTTTCGGCCCCCCCTTAACGAACTCCTCTGCATTAAGAGCGAATATATGGTAGAGGTACATTTTCAGGGTACAAGGTTTCTCCCATGTAATAATCTGATGCGCTTGAGTAACTGCAAAAATCCCCTGTTGGGCTCCCCTACAACAAAGCTACTAAAACAAATTTTTGATGATCGAGATGGACTATTTCAGACGAAGTTTTGGTAAATCATTTGGGGTTTTAAGCCATTAAAACGCCACACTTGGCTAGTGCGTGTTGGTTTGGATGTGGAGGGAGGAAAAGGTGGAGATGGTAATGCTTTGGGTTTGAACATGGTTTCCTCGGTGAAGAGATACTGGGGAAATCCACGAGCTCGCGTGGGCAGGTGTGCTATTCCTGAAGTAGATTTATCCCCTGCTGGGATCGCAGAGAAGTATCTATCCGCTACCCACGCCTTCACTCCAAGTATTGTCGAGTGGAGGCCACGAGAAGAGGCACTACGGAGCAGAGGAGAGGACGCCCACCAACCAACCAGATGGGCCGACGATCTGAATCAGTAACTGGATGCAAGCCGCACAAAACGGAGACAGATGGAAAGAGCTGAGAGAGACCTATGTCTAACAATGGACGCGTACGGGTTGATGTTGATGATGATGTGGTAAATCAAAACTAGAAAGGGTCAGAAACGAATAGATATTATATAAAATGAAGCTAGATCTGAACATAGGCTAGGATCATCATCATCAATCAGCCCTGATTTGCCCAGTGTGTAACATCAATGTTGAACTCCCCAATTGCTCACAATTAATCTTATGAGGTCGTTTGAGAACGTCAATCGCATGGAGTCTTCATCGACTTCGCTTGTCTGCCCGTGGTTTCAACTCAAGCAATTTTTTTGTCCAACTGTCATCTTTCATTCTTGCAACATGTCTCACTCATCTACATTTTGCCTTGTAATACATTGATAATATCTTGCACTCCGGTTCGTCTACGAAGCTCTTTGTTTCTTAGTATGTTTCTTAAAGCTTGTTTACACGGCTAGAGTTTTGAGAAGAGTAGAGTAGCGAGGAGAGTCGACTCTACTCGCTGCTCTACCAAAAATGGCTTGTGACCGTTCACACGAGAGGAGAATACAAGTAATAGTGGAACAATGGAATGACAGCGTCCTCACTCTCCTACCTACTCTACGTTACCAGAATAGAGCGCGTTTCGTGGGTATAGTGCGTACACGAGTGGACATTTTGGCGGTAGTGGAGGTAGTAGAGTATAGTTACTTTGCCACATGTTGCTAGTCACTCTACTCGGCCACCTACTATACACTCTACTTGCTACTCTATTGTGCTGAGCGTTTTTACAGGTAGAGTTACTCTACTCTATCAAGTACTTGCATCATTACTCTACCCGTGTAAACATGCCTTTAAGCTTGTGCCAAGCATTAAAGATCTCTCCATTTTACATTGTGTCGTTCTCAATTTGAACGGTCGATAAAGTTGACTATTCAGTAATTGAGGATATTTATTTCATAACGCTGACAACACTGTTCACCTCTTACAGCATTTACTCACGAAAAGGTAGGAAATACCTGCGAGTAGAGTCGCGGCTACGTCTACAGTGACTTTCGCGGTTACATACTGATACTATCGTCGCGGGTCCGTCGATTTACGTGGCCAGTGACCGTTTTTGGTGGACAATACTTTTCAAGAGTCTTTTGTGAATTAAAACTAAAACAGTGTTTCATAGCGTGAACCTTACATGGTGTGTTAAGTGTTTAGGTTTTGTGTCTGAGTTAGCAGGATTCAACTTTCTCACGGAGTATCAGGAATTTTTCGTTCTGCTGTTGTTGATGTTGAGATAGAGGTGAGAAGTATGCTTCAAGTAAAGATTGTGCTTTAGTTTTGCGGAGGCTGGGTCGCATATTGACAGAAAAATGTTGTTAGACTGGTTGATTGTTTCTATGTAGATTTGTTTAGAATTTTAAATCGTGCGTTTAAATATTTGCTATGAAATCAATGTAGAAATATAAATGAAAATAATTCAACCACTTCAATTAGTATTCTATATTTTATTATCGCTCTAGTATCCACAATGATTTGTTTAATGTATTTTTAACGCTGAAAATTTTTGTTCTTATTAAAAAGTCGTTAATTTTGTGTAGATTAAACTTCAAAATAAACACTATTTAAATGCTCGCGTTTTAAAGTGATACATAAAAATGTGCAACTATTTTTTGTAATCGCAGGATCTATTAAGCTCTATCTGATCTGTCAGTGGTTTCTGTCATTTTCAGACGTAAAATTTTAAATAACTTGTCTAAACTGCTTACTGCTAAGTATCCCCATTAGAAGAAGTCTAGAGGATTCATGTCCGGAGACCTTACAGGCCAAGCAACGTTCAAAAATGTTCCAATAACTTAATTTTCCGTTAAAAATTTGTAAAAGAAATTCTGGAATTACTATGACATTGTGCTCCATCATAGTGGTACCATATACGTTGCCTTTCTATTATTGATAGATTATCATATAATTCAGAAATCCCATTCATTAAAAATTCTAGTAACGTTCAGCTTTCATAGTAGTGCGAAAAAAGAATGGCCCATTTATTTTATTTTTTATAAATTCCACACCATATTAGATTTAAAAATGTATTGGCCTCTCGTTTTTTGGTGGAAAATACTTTTATCAAGTCTTTTGTGAATTAAAACTAAAACAGTGTTTCAAAGCGTGAACCTTATATGATGTGTTAAGTGTTTAGGTTTTGTGTCTAAGTTAGCAGGACTCGACTTTCTCACGGAGTATCAGGAATTTTTCTTTCTGCTGTTGTTGATGTTGAGATAGAGGCTTCAAGTAAAGATTGTGCTTCAGTTTTGCGGAGGCTGGGTCGCATATTGACAGAAAAATGTTGTCAGATTGGTTGATTGTTTCTTGTAGATTTGTTTAGAATTTTAAATCGTAACTTTAAATATTTAGTTGAACGACTGATAAGTTTTGTACACACTTGAATGAATGAAGAAAGTGAAAAAACTATATTAAAGTGTGTAAAAATATTTAATTTCCTTAACTAAGCGCTTTCGACATATGTGTCATCATCAGAGCTAATGGTCAAAGTATATAAAAAAAAGTACCGGCTACTTCAGGTTGTAGGTGTTTGCATATTAAGAACATTGGTCTGCTGTGCAACTCCGGATGATAAAAGATTACTTTTCTTGGATTACTGGATTTTAATTAAAAATAATAAAACAGTAAGAACAACCACTTAGACGTTACAAACATATAAATTTGGTACGGTATCACCGAACCATTTTTAACTGATGTGAACAGTTGACTTATCGAGTCAACTGACGACTTGACGAGTCAACTGCTCGCATCACTTAAAAATGGTTCAGTAATACCGTACCATGACCAAAATTTATATGTTTGTAACGTCTAAGTGGTTGTTCTTACTGTTTTATTATTTTTAATTAAAATCCAGTAATCCAAGAAAAGTAATCTTTCATCATCCGGAGTTGCACAGCGGACCAATGTTCTTAATATGCAAACACATACAACCCGAAGTAGTCGGCACTTTTTTTATATACTTTGACCATTAGTTCTGATGATGACACATATGTCGAAAGCGCTTAGCTAAGGAAATTAAATATTTTTACACACTTTAATATACTTTTTTCACTTTCTTCATTCTTTAAATATTTGCTATGAAATCAAATTAGAAATATAAACGAAAAGAATTCAACCACTTCAATTAGTATTCTGTTTTATTATCGCTCTAGTATCCACAATGATTTGTTTAATGTATTTTTAACGCTTAAAATTTGTGTTCTTATTAAAAAGTCGTTAATTTTGTGTAGAAAAAACTTCAAAATAAACATTATTTAAATGCTCGCATTTTAAAGTGATACATGAAAATGTGCAACTAATTTTTGTAATCGCTGGATCTCTTAAGCTCCATCTGATCTGTTTAAGTGGTTTCTGTCATTTTCAGATGTAAAATTTTGAATAACTTATCTAAACTGCTTACTGCTAAGTATCCCCGTTAGAAGATGTCTAGGGGGTTTAGGTCCGGAGACCTTACAGGCCTAGTAACGTCCAAAAACCATCCGATAACTTATTTTCCGTTAAAAATTTGTAAAAGAAATTCTTGAACATTTATGTTACTATGACATTGTGCTCCATCATATTGGTACCTCATACGTTGCCTTTCTATTCATAGTAGTGCAAAAAAGAATAGCCCAATTATTTTATTTTTATAAATTCCACACCATACATTAGTTTTAAATGAAAGACTTAGACCACACGCTGAAACAATAGTTGGCAGGTACCAAAGTGGCTTCTGTAGACAGAAGTCAACAATAGACCAGATATTTGTTCTGCGACAGATCCTTGAAAAAACAAGTGAACATAACATCGACACACATCATCTCTTCATAGACTTCGAAAGCGCATATGACAATATAAACCGAGAATTCTTAATAAAAGCAATGAAAGAATTTAATATACCAACACAACTAATAGAACTGATAAAAGAATCTCTAAAAGTAGAAAGTAAAATCCGGATACAAAACGAACTAACGGAAACAATAGATGTGAAAAAGGGACTACGCCAGGGAGACGCTCTATCATGCATCTTGTTCAACATTGTACTCGAGAAAATAATGAGGGACACAACAGTCAATACTCGAGGAACAATAATTAATAAAAGCGTGCAAATACTAGCATTTGCAGATGATGTTGACATAATCGCAAGATCAGGAAGAGAAATGATAGAGGCATTCAATCAAATAGAATGAGCTGCACAAAATAGTGGCCTGAAAATCAACCAGAACAAAACAAAATATATGCAGGTAAGTAAAAACACAGAAATAAGGCAGCCACAAAATATAACAATAGGAGAATACAACATTGAGGGGGTAAAAAACTTTACATACTTGGGATCCCTAGTCACATCTGATAATAACATAGCAGAGGAAGTGAAGAGGCGAATATTTATTGCCAATAAAAGTTATCATGGCTTAATTCGGCAACTAAGATCAGACAACGTCGCAAGGAAAACAAAATGCCAAATATACAAAACCCTAATAAGACCGGTACTCACATACGGCTCAGAAACCTGGACACTCACTAAAAGAGAGGAAACATTGCTAGCCACCTTTGAAAGAAAAATCTTGCGACACATATATAAGGGCACAAAAGAAAATGGAATTTGGCGAAGAAGGTACAACTTTGAACTATACGAAATATACCAGGATCCAGATATCATAACATTCATTAAAATAGGACGGCTGCGTTGGATGGGACATGTAGAAAGAATGGAAGAAGGCGAAATACCAAACAAAATATTCAAACAGATGCCAGTAGGAAAAAGAACAAGAGGAAGACCGAAGCTGAGATATTTAGAACAAATAGAAAATGATATAAAAACCTTAAAAATAAAAAACTGGAGAAAAAAGCACGAAACAGATCAGAGTGGAGAAGAATCCTGGAACAGGCCAAGACCCAGAAAGGGCTGTCGAGCCAATGATGATGATGATGATGACATTAGTTTTAAAAGTGAATTGGTCCATCGTATTTTGGCGAACAATCTTTTTACCGAGTTTTTTGTGAAATAAAACTAAAACAGTGTTTCAAAGCGTAAACCTATGGTGTGTTAAGTGTTTATGTTTTGTGTCTGAGTTAGCAGGATTCAACTTTCTCATGGAGTCTCAGGAATTTTTCGTTCTGCTGTTAGTTGTTGATGTTAATATAGAGGTGAGAAGTATGCTTCAAGTAAAGATTGTGCTTCAGATTTGATTGTTTCTATGTAGATTTGTTTAGAATTTTTAATCGTGCTTTTAAATATTTGCTATGAAGTCAAATTAGAAATATAAATGTAAAATAATTCAACCACTTCAATTAGTATTCCATATTTTATTATCGCTCTTGTATCCACAATGATTTGTTTAATGTATTTTTAACGCTGAAAAATTTTGTTCTTATTAGTAAAGTCGTTAATTTTGTGTAGGTTAAACTTCAAAATAAACATTATTTAAATGCTTGCGTTTTAAAGTGGTACATGAAAATGTGCAACTAATTTTTGTAATCGCTGGATCTCTTAAGCTCTATCTGATATGTAAGTGGTTTCTGAAATTTTCAGATGTAAAATTTTAAATAATTTGTCTTACCTGCTTACTGCAAAGTATCCCCGTTAGAAGAAGTCTAAGGGGTTCAGGTCCGGAGACCTTACAGGCCAAGTAACGTCCAAAAATCTTCCAATAACTTAATCTTCCGTTAAACATTTGTAAAAGAAATTCTCAAACATTTCGGTTACTATGACATTGTGTCATACCGTTGTGTCATAAACGTCCCATGTATTTTGTCTGGCAGAACTTCCAATTGATTTGTTACCCTTTTATTAAACTCTCATGCAAAAATCAAATTGCTACTTACCACCAACATAATTTCTGTTATTTGACGTGTTCTACGTGTCGGACTTATTAAAGTGCCCAACATATTTGTCGGACAAACATTTTTTCATAATATATTGTATATAATGTTTGCTATTGAATAAACTCAAAAACAGTCTGCTAGTTTTCACAATTTTAAACTTGTCAGGATGACACGCTTCACAATTAAAATCACGTTCCACAATAATTAAAACTTCCCCTGTTCCGATGTTCCTATACATCAAAGTTTGTCCGACTAGACACCGTTAAGTTATTTACAAATTTTCAGCTTGCTATTAATAAGCTCTTTTTTTTGGTAAGCGGGATAATCCAGGCTTATTATTTAAATGCTTATTTGAAAAACTGTCTATATCTTACAGGTTTCGAACTTCGGACTACGAAAACTTCCCATGAACTTTGTCGGACTGGTTAAAATGTCCCAACATGTTTGTCGGACAAACATTTTTTCATTTATTATATGTATATTATAATGTTGACTATTGAATAAACTTTTAAAAACAGCCTGCTAGTTTTCAGAATCATAAACTTGTCTGGATGACACGTTTATCATGTTCAACAATTAAAGATTCCCCTGTTCTAGCGTTCCCATACATCAAAGTTTGTCCGACTCGATATATACCGTTAAGCTATGAAGAAATGTTCAGCTTGCTATTAATAATCTTTTAATTCGTACGCGGGATCCAGGTCTATACCTACGTACAAAACTATAACAGTGCAAGATTTTGTACGCAAATTGAAGAATAGCTATTTAAAATGCATAAATGATTAGTGTAAACTATTTAAAATGCATAAATTAATAGTTTTTAACATTTTGACCCACTCAACTTTTTGTTCAAATATATTATGTCGCTTTACTTACTTACCAGAACTCTTCTACCTTTCGATGTGAGTTTAGTATGCCGCTTAACGTGTTAATAGTATATTACATACCTAGCCGGAAAGTACTCTATTTCAGCCGAGCGGCAAGGTAGTTTACCGAGGTGCGAAGCACCGAGGTAAACTACAGACGCGAGGCTAGAATGAGTTCCCGCGAGGTTTTTATACTATTTTACTCACAATCGGTTAGTAGTTTATGGATTACTAATACTCACAATCTACCAATAATAATTTCGTTTCAAATATCTGTATCCATTTTCATTATGTGATAAGATGAATTATTTTAAGTAACCTGTGAGATCGTTGCTAGGTAACAAAACAAGTTTGTTGAATCTGACATTTAGGCGATACACGACGCCATTAATTGTACATATATACAGTGCGGTGGAATAAGTGTTGCCCCCCCTATTAACTTGTTTATTTTAAGAATATAACTAACACAGGTCGATTTTTAAACTAACCATAGTATATTATAGCATCAAAGTTTCGAACTTTACGCGATACCTCTTCAGGTGACAGGCATAACTTTGATTTTTTTAAATGGGAAAGTACATCATGTGACACCTCATTTAAAATCTCTTAAAATACTGATTTCAAAAATGTATAATACTTTAATCCTGTTTGAGAGCGTAGGCGCAAAATTTTGGTCGAATTTTTTCTTAATGCAATCATTTTTTTCGAATCCTGAAAAAACTAATAAATATTTTTGAAAAATTTAAACGCAGAATGAAATACTACAGTATTCTCGATGGTCCAAAGTCCCTGAGAACTCCTATAATGTTTATTTTAATAAGTCACAGTGGTGAAAAAAAGAGAAAATTTAGTGTGATTTTTAATTTCAAATATATTATTCAAAAGAAACTTTTTGTTTATTCTAAGGCACTGTCAGCCCTCGGTAATAATCTAATCTTTGATTCTGCGTTTAAATTTTTCAAAAATACTTATTATTTTCTCAGAATTCGAAAAAAATAAATGCGTTTAAAAAGAGTTCGACCGAAATTTTGCGCCTACGCTCTCAAACAGGAAAAAAGTATTATACATTTTTGAAATCAGTATTTTAAGAGGTTTTAAATGAGGTGTCACATGATGTACTTTCCTGTTTAAAAAAATCAAAGTTATGCCTGTCACCTGAAGAGGGATCGCGTAAAGTTCGAAACGTTGATGCTATAATATACTATGGTTAGTTTAAAAATCGACCTGTCCGAGAGTTTTGCTTATATTTTTAAAATAAACAAGTTAATAGGGGGGGGGCAACACTTATTCCACCGCACTGTATAATCAAATTGTGTTTATTTTACAAAAATGTCTGATAGTGAATTTGAATGTACGCCACCAGAACTGCAGGTAGCTGCAGAGAGAGCTACTGAAGGAATAATTCCTGAAAAAAGCAGGGAGAGGTATGAAAACACCTATGAACTATACAGTAAATGGTGCGTGGCTAAAGGTGTGCAGCATACCTCTGAGACGGTACTTCTTGCTTATTTTTGTGAAATGAGCAAACAAAGTAAAGCCTCCACATTATGGTCAAGATATTCGATGTTGCGAGCAGTATTAAACTTTAGGCATAATGTTGATATTAGTAAATACGCAAAATTTCGGGCATTTTTGAAAAGGCAGAATGTGGGATATCAAGCTAAAAAGTCAAGTGTTTTTTCTGAAGCAGACATCGATACATTTTTAAACAATGCCCCGATAGAATATCTTCCTCAAAAGGTAATTTTAATTTATTTAGTGCATATTAAATATATGTTATATTAAATTTTTTGGGTTGCTTTAATTATTGGCATTTCCGGAGCCTGTAGGTGCGATGAACTTTTAAAAATGAAAATAAGTGACCTGGATATTTTAGAAAATCGAATTATAATAGTGATTTCTGTCACAAAAACCTACTCTTCCCGTAGGTACATTTGTAATTACAAAATCGGAATGGATAAAAATAATAAAGCAATAATGTGACCTTCTTAATAACATTGACTCTGATAGATTTTTTTTACAAATAAGATTTGGTAAAATTAGATGACAGCCTTTTGGGCATAATGCTATAGGAAGTTTTCCCAAAAAAATAGCAACTTATTTAAAGTTGGAAAATGTTAACAGGTTTACAGGACATTGTTTTAGACGTACTTCAGCAACATTATTAGCAAATACAGGTGGAGACATCCTACAGTTGAAAAAGTTGGGGGGTTGGAAATCCAACACCGTAGCAGAGGGATATGTGGAGAATTCATTACATGGACAAATAAAAATTGCTAATATGTTGTCTCATGTAGAAAATCCAGAAACGTCGGCGTCATCATCTAATTCTGAAACTCATAATTTTGAGCAACACGGTCTTACTTTAACCGTTAATAGTAATCATAATTCCAATGTAACTATTAATATTTATAATTCCAAATAGTTTTCTTTTTGTTATAGTTGTTGTTGTTTCGTAATTAAATAAATGTTGAGTGGATTCTATTCTTTCTAAACCATCTTTTAATCAAAAATGACATTGACATTTGCAGGTAGAAAAGTGACAGATGCTAGCCGGGAAAGTACTTTCCCGGCTAGCTGGGAAAGTAAAGTAAGTAATAAGTCGCTTCCTGATTACTTCAAAGGTTAGAAATCCATAAATTACTAACCGATTGTGAGTAAAATACTTTATTTTATATGTGATACTTTTGGTTTGCTTTATACATATCTGCTACGATCAATAAAAGAGCAGTTACATCACATCACTACCTATCACAGATTTATTCTATATTAGGCTAAAGTCCTAATTATTTTTTACGCCTGTGAAGTCATGACCTGGTGGAGGTGCCTTCGCAATTTCGTCTCAGAACCAGAACCGGTTTCAACTGCTCTGGTTTCGATAATAATTATTCTATTCGAGAATGTTCAAAGTGCTACAAAACTTTATAGGCGTATTTTATTTGTAAAAAACTTACCGGGTGTTTTTTTTTGTTTGTGCGAACGAAGAATCCGAATAAAACTAGAGAAAGTTTTGAGCGATGGAAGAGATCTGAAGCGAGCGCTTTAATTTCAAAGATATTTTCGAATAAAACTTATTTTTCTTATGAAAGTCGCGGATAAGTTATATTTGCATATGAACAGAATACTGCAGAATATAAAATTGATGCAAACTTCACGTACCATTGTGCATACTAATTATCCTTTATTTTTTGTTTTTTTCTTATTCGACTATTAAAAAATAGTTTAGTTCGTTCACTTATTCTTTGCACATGTATGACATAATTTACGACTTACTTTGATTAACTACCGCTTTTCTTTTTAATTTTGCCAGTCTTTAAATCAGTCGTCAGAGCAGTAGCGTACTGATAGAACAGCGGGCCCTGGTTCTATTGGGCGTTTTATTGGGCGCCCGCCCAATAAAAACACATATTGTTTATCAAAAGTTTTTACTTACAATTGGATATGGCAATTGAGTCAAGTTTTTACTTAGTTACTCAAGCCGTCCTCTTATACCGTACGGTGTTGAGGGTAATATTAAAGTTTTAACAAACATTAAATATAAAATTCATCATAATATATCATAAAATATGTATATTAGTGCGGCCGATATGTGAAACAATTGCACATTTAATGATACAAGCATGTAATTTGGACCACATATACTACACTTATAAAGGTTCAAATTTAGATATGAGGCCATCTCAGATTTTGCCTTTTACAAAAATGGCGGGCATTCAAAATGGCGACTACACATATGTGTTTAATAGTACCATAACTTTTGAACGAAAGGTCCGATTTCAACCAAATTTGGTATATAGGTTCTTTTTTTATTTACAAGATGGATGTGGTGAACCAGAAGAATCGGTTTACCAGAAATTGTGTTTTTACTAGTTGTTTATTTAAAAATATGTTTTTTTTTCAATTTTTTCCCTCTGTACATATTAATTTTTCAAAAAGGTAATACCGCAATTGAAAAAAACGTAAAAATATTTTGTAGAAAATATTTTAAACTTTTTAGTTATGTTAATTACCATTTATTAAATGCATAACGTATCTTCACATGTACTCTATATGTGGCCGAATCGTGGAAATATTATAAGAATTATTGTGCATTTAATGTGCATTTACCTTTTACAAAAATGGCGGGCATTCAAAATGGCAACTATACATATGTGACTAATAGGACGATAACTGAACAAAAAGTCCGATTTCAACCAAATTTGATATATAGGTTCTTTTTTTGATGTGTAAGACCAAGGTCTTGAACCGGAAGAATCGATGAACCAGAAGTTGTGTTTCTCCTGATTTTTATGTAAAAACATGTTGTTTTTTTACCGATTCTTTCACCCTGTATATACTAATTTTTTATAAAGTTAATAACATCGTTGAAAAGAGCGTAAAAGTATTTTTTAGGAAATATTTTGAACTCTTTAGTTATGTTAATTACCAATTAATAGATGCATAACGTATCTTCACATGTACCTATGAACCTATGTGCGGCAGACTCGTGCAAATAATATAAGAATTATTATATAAGCTCATCACAACTTTCTGGTTCATAATTTCGCTTTTTTCGACAAGATTGCTTCGACAGAAAACGCTGGAAATTAAAAATGAAAGAAACGGCATCGGCTGTAGATAACTCGCCTACTAATAATTGTCTTGATATACAAACTTAATAAAGAGTTTAGCAAGTTATGTTTAACAGTTGTTCAACTTAATAAAGCATCACGAATTCTTCTTCTTTCTCGAAACTCCTTATGCCCCTTAGGGGCGTCGGAGGGTTTATTCATCCTCTATCCATATCTTCCATTTCTTGCGGTACTTTGATAACTCTCTCATTTGTTGATGTGTTTTCCCTTTTTCCTGTCCAATTCTATAATATGATCGATCCATCTTTTCCTTGACCTTCCTTTCCTTCTTTTACCATATCTATTTGATTTCATCACCTGCTTTGGTAGTCTTCCCTGATCCATTATGTTAATGTGTCCATACCGTTTTAATTTCCTTTTTTCGATATTTGATATTATCGATTCCTGTTTCAGTCTTTGTCTAATATCCTCATTTCTTATTCTGTCCAATTTTGTTTTTCCTGTTATTGTTCTCAACTGCTTCATCTCCGCTGCGTTTATTGTCACTGCATATTTTTGCATTGTTTACCCATGTCTCACTTGCATATATTAAAGTTGGTACAGATATTGCATTGTATATCTTCAGTTTTATTTCTTTATCTATTTCTTCCTTTCCAAATATTGTTTTATTTAGTGCATAGTAGATCTTATTTGCTTTTTTCGTCCTGTATGAGATTTTTTGGTCTAGCTTTCCATCCTCTGATATTATTACTCCCAGATATTCAAACGTCGAGACTGTTTCTATTATTTCATTTTTGCACCTAAATATCGTTTAATTTATTTCTTCCCTTTTCTTTTGGGTTACTATCATGGTCTTCGTTTTCTTTATAGTCCATTAAAATGTTACATTTTTTAAGCCATACCTTGCATTTGTTAGAGGAGTCAATTTTATTTCTTTAATGTGTAGGGGGTATCAATAGAAGCTTAAGTTCAAGTTTTTGGGGTCGCCATCCTTGTCCCCCGGCCGCCATCTTGGAAATGGGGTTCAAAAAGGTTTCGCGCTATATCTCGTAAACTACCAACCCTACGGAAAATCTAATTAAACATAATGTAGCAAATTAAATTTTATACCATTTTGTTTCTATTACTTTTTATCGTCAAGTGACCAACAAAAAAGATATAAACAAAAATATGTAAAAAAATTTTAACAAGTTTCCTTTTGGAGGTTATAACTTTTTTTCAGTTCATTTTAAAATAAAATAACATTATAGCAATTTGTAGAGGGTTTTTTAGCGAACAATTTACACTATAAAGTTGTTTAATTCTATTTATTTATATAGGTATTACAGCGCTCCAAACTTGACTAGATTCTCGAATGCTCATAGGAATACAATAAAAAAAAAGTTAGGCTTACTTTTCTATCTATACATATTTTTTATTCATACAATTTATTATGATTTTAACATTCCTATGCTATTATTAATCTGTTACCTTTCTCCACACTATAAAACTTATAACCCTAAGCATATATAGAAACGGCCCAAGAAGTTGTTTGCCGGTTCAGAAGAAGAATGACGCAACCGCAAAATGCAAAATTCTTAAGAAGAGCAAAAAACGAATTTTTGATATGAAAATCATAAAGTATGATCAAAATTAGCCATTAACCACACCGTGGTCAGGATCTCGAGATACAAGCGTTTTTGGGGTGTGCCGCTTGTCTATGAAGTAACATAACTTTTTTCCTACTGTATATTTTGACTTAGAATTTTCCCAAAAACTTCTTCATGAATTATATTTTATTGTTGTGTTGGTTAAAATTATAAATTAAAAAATTTGTCGCTCAACTTTTTTAAGTAAACATGAAACTAACGAAATATGATGACAAAATGTTTAAAAACTAACAATTCCTTTTTTAATGTGTTTAAACATTTTGGACAAATTCCATTGTTATTTACATACTTTAAGGATGACACAGTAAAATTTTCAAAAGGAAATAATTACAGCGACCAAGGATACAGCGACATAAATTTGAAAAATCATCAAAACTTATTTTCGGCATGTTTGTATAAAATTTGATTTTTGAACATGTTCCACCAAATCTAGATGAAAATAAACTTCATATTCGGATTCAGCGACCTCGAAAACATAAAAATAGACCAGAATTGGTCATTCACCTTAAATTTGATTTTCGCGGTCGGCATAACGATTGCTGCCGCTCGACTAATATATAGATAGAAAAGTATTTTTTTATTGTAATCCTATGAGAATTCGAGAATCTGGTCAAGATTGGAGCGCTGTAAAACCTAGATAATAAATAAAATTAAACAACTTTATAGTGAAAATTATTCATTGAAAAATCCTCTACAAAATCGCTATGATGTTATTTTATTGTGAAATGAACGGAAAAAAGTTATAACCTCCAAAAGGAAACTTATTACAAAATTTTCTCATATTCTTGTGTATAACTTTTTTGTTGGTCACTTGATGATAAAAAGTAATAGATATAAAATTGTAGAAAATTTAATTTGCTACATTTTATGTATAATAAAATTTTCTAAAGGATTGCTAGTTTAGGAGATACAGCGCGAAAGCCCTTTGCACCGCTTTTTCCAATACGGCGGCCGGGGGACAAGGGTGGCGACCCCCAAAACTTGAACTTAAGCTTCTACTGAACTCCCCTACACACTAAAAAAATAGAATTGACTCCTCTAAGAAATTCAACCTAAATGTAACATTTTAATGGACTATTACATTTACCTCCATGTTCAAATTTTCTATTTCTTCCACCCAGATATCGATTAATTTTTGCATTTTCTCTTTATCGTCTGCTATTTAGTCCAGAAAGCCACTGCGGATCCGCTAGGAAAAATATTCTAATTCGGACTTTTTGCACAATCTTACTCAAAAAGGACTCCTTTTAACAAATTTGCATGTTGCCAGGACCAAAAGGTGGTCAAAAATTTTTTAAACGTTTTTTTTTTGTTTTTTTCTTAAAATTATTTTTTTTGCATGGAAAAAAGTTTTTTTAGGTTTTTTGGATTATTCCAAACAGAAAAGGTCTTTAGTGACTTTTCTCTAAAAATGATTGTTTTTGACATATAAGCGATTAAAAATTGAAAAATTGCGAAATCGGCCATTTTTAACCCTCAAAAACTATGTGAAAAACTGAAAATTTGAATGTTGCCAAGGCTGGTAGATATTCTTTAAACATCGATTGATGAAATCCCGAAGAGGTTTTTGCAATACAATATTCAAAACTCCTTTGTTTTTTAATTGCTAATCAAGCGTGCGCGACACTATTTTCCACCGACAGTATGGTGCAAATGAAAGGAATAAATTCGTAATTTCCTAAACCGGCGACTTTAAGGAAAAATCCCGAAACAGGTCGATTTTTATTTTTAAGTTACGATATTGTGGCATATATGGTATACTAGTGACGTCATCCATCTGGACGTGATGACGTAATCGATGATTTTTTTAAATGAGAATAGGGGTCATGTGCTAGCTCATTTGAAAGGTTCTTTAATTCTCTATTCAGTAATATAAACATTTATATAATTATTTGTACAGGGTGCCCAAAAAATTTTTATTAAATTAAATTATTTGACAAAAAAAGAAGTAGAAGGACACGCTGTATAAATAATTATGTAAATGTTTACATTACTGAATAGAGAATTGAAGAACCTTTCAAATGAGCTACCACACGACACCTATTCTCATTTAAAAAAATCATCGATTACGTCATCACGCCCAGACGGATGACGTCACTAGTATACCATATATGCCAAAATATCATAACTTAAAAATAAAAATCGACCTGTTTCGGGATTTTTCCTTAGAGTTGCCGGTTTACGAAATAACGAATTTATTCCTTTCATTTGCACCATACTGTCGGTGGAAAATAGTGTCGCGTACGCTTGACTAGCAATTAAAAAACAAAGGAGTTTTGAATATTGTATTGCAAAAACTCTTCGGGGTTTCATTAATCGATGTTTAAAGAATATCTACCTGCCTTGGCAACATTCAAATTTTCAGTTTTTCACATAGTTTTTGAGGGTTAAAAATGGCCGATTTCGCAATTTTTCAATTTTTAATCGCTTATATGTCAAAAACTATCATTTTTAGAGAAAAGTCACTATAGACCTTTTCTGTTTGGAATAATCCAAAAAACCTAAAAAACTTTTTTCCATGCAAAAAAAATAATTTTAGAAAAAAAAAACAAAAAAAAAACGTTTAAAAAATTTTTGACCACCTTTTGGTCCTGGCAACATGCAAATTTGTTAAAAGGAGTCCTTTTTGAGTAAGATTGTGCAAAAAATCCGAATTAGAATATTTTTCCTAGCGGATGCGCAGTGGCTTTCTGGACTAATTATTACTAGGTCATCTGCATACAGTAATCACTCCATTCTCACTGGTACTAAATTCCTATACCATATTGTTGACTTTAATTGCCTTGACCTTCTTTTAGCGCTCATTACTCTATCCATTACTAATATGAATAAAACTGGGATGAGACTGTCTAGACCAGGGCGCATCTGTAAAAATATTAGTAGATTTGGACGTTGAGAGGTGACTCAAATTTTTTTGCAGAAATTGCTTGAAAATAACTCAAATAATAATATTTGAGTTATCCTCCTTCTCAAAAAGGTTCGGAATATTGTTTAAATAATCAAAATGTCAAAAAATGAAGGAAAAATTCGATGTTTTTATTCGTTTTTTCGATTATAACTTTAAAGTGTTCATTTCCGAGAAAAGTTGCGCTGACATAAAAGTTGCGTAATTAAATTTCCTACAATATAGAATTGGTTAAAAATTTAAAAAATAGTCACCCTTGTTGCAAAATAGCAATAATTGCGAAAATACCATACAAAAACAAGTATACGCATTTTACGTTTTTCAACCATTTATGCTACACTTAGGACCTTCATCTTTTACCCATAAAAACTTTATGATACAGTAAAACATTACTGTAAATTTCATTAAGATCGGTTCAACAGATTTTGCAAAATAAATTTTGCAATCCAGGTTTCGCAAAAAAAAAATTCATTTTTTCAAAATGTTACAGGACTGAAAATAAAGCAGATAGCAAGTTGAAATTTTTTTGCTTCTAGAAGTATACTGTGCCTTTCATTTGCAATTTGCAAAACTAAAATCGATTAACTACCACGGCGTCAGAAATTTTTTTAAATAAACATTAATTATTGGTGCTACGCGCAGGACAGCGGATAGTTTGCTCTGATTGGGCATTCCAATGACCTTTGATAATGATTGATACATTTTAATTTTTATTACATTTCGATATAAATAAATAAATTTGTTTATTGCAAAATAAAAACACACACACTTATGAAATAACACTTTTTTTAGCAAAAATTTTCTTTGTTCATATATTTTAACTTAGAGAATAAAAGTTAATTATTTTTAAACATATAAAATTGATTTAACAATATTTCACAAACAATAATAAAATAAGTTTGATTTTTGTGGAAATAAAATATTAAAATACAACAAAATATAGAGTAAGAAAATAATATATTAGATAAAGTTTGGAAGAAATTTTGGTGGAAATCAACTTGCGTGAATCGAACACCGCTGTACTGCGCCTAGCACCAAAAATTTCCTGACGCCGCGCCGTGGTAATTAATCGATTTTAATTTTGCAAATTGCAAATGAAGAGTACAGTACACTTCTATAAGCAAAAAAAATTCAACTTGCTATCTGCTTTATTTTCAATCCTGCAACAGTTTAAAAAAATGATTTTTTTTTGCGAAAGCTTGATTGCAAAATTTATTTTGCAAAATCTATTAAACTGATCTTAATGAAATTTACAGTGTTGTTTTACTATATCATAAAGTTTTTCTGGGTAAAACATGAAGGTCCTAAGGGTAGCATAAATGGTTGAAAAACGTAAAAGGCGAATACTTGCTTTTGTATGTTTTTTTTCGCAATTATTGCTATTTTGCAACAAGGGTGACTATTTTTTAAATTTTTAACCATTTCTATATTGTAGGAAATTTACTTTCGCAACTTTTATATTAGTACAACTTTTCTCAGAAATGAATAGTTTTAAAGTTATAATCAAAAAACCAATAAAAAAATCGAATTTTTGCTTCATTTTTTGACATTTTGATTATTTAAACAATGTTCCGGACCTTTTTGAGTGGGAGGATAACTCAAATATTATTATTTAAGTTATTTTCAAGCAATTTCTGCAAAAAAATTTTAGTCACCTCTCAACGTCCATCTCAAAACAGATGCGCCCTGGACTAGTCCCCTTGTTTTATTCCTCTCCTTGGGTTTATTATTGGGGATCTGTTTCCGTTCTTAATAAAGCATCACGAATTAAAATACATCTTATTGTTTTAGAGTTTCTATATTTCAAAAACTGATTTAGATTTCTCTTAGTTCCATTAGTCCCACAGTTTTATGTACCACGAACAATTATATGCTTGATTCACATAATTCGCCACTAAGGTGTATCTACAAAACCATGTTTTAATTACTTGTAGGTGGCTAGGTAGTAGTAGTAGTAGGCACATATTTGCAAACCTATTTACATGGCCAATTAGAAAAGCCATGCACTTTGTAATTCTATTTCCTCTTTCTGTGCATTTTCCTCGTTAAATTGGATGTTTAGTAATGGATTTAAAGTGAAAATACGTTTAATTCTTGTTTCACTATAATGTGGAAATGTCAAGAATAATCAGGTATAGAGATTTTCGCAATCGGATTGGTATATTTCAACTTATTAGAAATTCTAAAACCGTTCTACACAGACTTTCGAAAGAATCCTACCACCTAGAAAGTATCATCCAATTATTGCTATAAAATTTTGTATACCACTCAGAGTTGGAAGAATATGGTCAAAACATTTTAAAAAATGTACTCGTTTTAAATTTTGCTTTGTCGAAAAATATCTGTATCT
The DNA here is from genome assembly GCF_917563875.1 of Diabrotica virgifera virgifera. Lineage (NCBI taxonomy): Eukaryota > Metazoa > Arthropoda > Insecta > Coleoptera > Chrysomelidae > Diabrotica > Diabrotica virgifera. Next base: position 36,482,650 of record NC_065447.1, on the reverse strand, counting down.
GTTTTTCGTTTCCTTTCGTTTGAAGCAATATTTTGTAACGATTGTTATTCATCTGTATCAAAATTAAGTTAGTTATGCCTAGACATGACATGATTTATCAAGAACCCTAAAAATCAGGTTACTATGATGTTGTACCTTTTCTATACTGTTGTACAGAGTTGAGTCGTGGACTCTCACGAAGATATATTATATCGACATCGTTACTGATCAGGACGTCTTATCAAGAAAACAAAAAGGAAAGGGCTTCTTATCACAATAAAACAGTCAAAATCGAATATCTCGGTTACAAAATAAGAACAACGAAATACACTCACCGGCACAAAATTCCGCCACCCAAAATTTTTGATTAAGTTATTACTTTATTATTTGTGCTTCGATTTTCAAGATTCTTGCACCAATTTGTAGGCACAAGTATTGATATCATTTGGTATTATTCCGGTAACAAAAAAAAATTGCTTGCATGGCATTATACAGGGAATGAAAGCGTTGTATTTTCTCTTAATTTTAAAAATTCCGTGGAAAAATGGAATAGCTGATTTGGTTTCATAGTCCTGTGATATTATCCCGGAGGCATCACTAAAATTTTGTTTTTTGAATTATCCGAATATCTCTTTTCTTGTAAGAGCTGTACCATTTTTTGTAAATAAAAACACTGATTGACTCATAAAATAGAGGTTGGATTGATAAGATTGCTGCATGCAGCCCAGATCTCAATCCTATTGAGCATTTATGGGATGAATTAAAAAAGCTATTTGCCGTCATCCTAAAACACCAGAAAATTTGGTATCGTTATGGCCCTGGTAGAGGAATATCGGGCTATTCCCCAGGCAAAGATAACACATCTATTCGATGCTAAACAGATTGCGAGCAGTCGTTGCTGCAAGAGGTGGACGTACCCGCTATTGAGTTTCTTTGTTTTGTTGTTAATTTTGTTTTGTTTTGTTAATTTTAGTGCGTTTGATATTTTTAATTAAATAAACCTTCAAAGTAGTGTTTTTATTACAGCTCTTACAAGAACAGAGATATTTGGAATACCTTTAGGATAATACAAAAGGAGTATGAAACAAAATCAGCCCTCCAATTTTTCCACAGAATTTTTTTAAATTAGGAGAAAAAACAACGCTTCCATTCATCCCCGTCATCTAAGCAAAAAATTTTTGTTACCGGAATAATAACAAATGACATCAATACATGTACCTACAAACTGATGCAAGAATCTTTAAAATCGGAGTACAAATAATAAAGTGATAGGTTGTAAAACTTAATCAAAAAAAGAATGTGTGTGTACTTTGTACGCACGTAAGAAGTTATACTTCTATTATATAATTTCAAAGAAATAAATATACTTAACAGTTTATTTGTATTTTATTTAAATATTAAACTAACTTTCTTACCTACCACTTTTAAAAAAATTTTATTAAAATCGTACCAAAAAAAAATGAATCGTCCGGGATTTGAACCCGGGACCTCTCGATCTCCGGTCACACGCTCGACCACTGATCTATATTCCCTTTGCTTTGACAGGTTACAAGATTTCTCATACATACTGACAAATTTAATAGACCAAGTGAAGTATACAAAAATACTTTTTCTACAACCGTGTTAAAAATGCTACTTTAAGGCACTAGTGCTTTAAATTTTTATGGCACTGCAGTTCGTATTGACCGTATAGGCAATTTTGATGTAATGTCAAAAAAATATAAAAATGGAATGTCAGTCAAGTTCAAGTAAAAATTTTTGTAGATATTGTCCTGTAAATACGTTTGTAGAAAAAATATTGTATGATATGCGTATTAAAAAGTACATTTTAAGGCACTCATGTGAATTGCAGAACTCGCTTCGCTTATTCTGTAAACTTTCACATGCGTGCCTTAAACGTGTACTTTTAACACTTATATCATAAATAACTATTAAATATACTTACTATTATTATAAAATATCTTATTCCCGAGGAAGAAAAATCCAAAGATACAAATATTCAAGATACAAATATACAAAGATATAAATAATACATTTACTAAAAACACTAATATATCCTTTTAATGACTTATTTGCGCTGACAGCGCTGATACATACATATCTTAAAAGATTAGCAACGAACTACATACTGTCTGTGTGCGCATGCGCCCGGCATTATAAAATTTCACTCTCGATCGTAAAGAAGTATAACTTCAAAAATTTTGGGTGGCGGAATTTTGTGCCGGTGAGTGTATATGGATCGCTGCAACTAATTTTACAAGGAAGAGTAGAAGAAACATGAGTATGAGAAATGTACGCAAAATGTACAATATTCTAACAAATATTTGTATAAATATTGATGTTTATATAAATATAAATATTCTGACAATTGTCAGGGTCAGATTTAGCTAAAATATCATGTAATGATTTGCGACATTCTTAAAATCCTATATAACGTCAAAATGAATGATGCACTGAAAAAAGGGTTCGAGATCCACTATACCTTGCTATAAATTTCTTTTTTTTTTGAAGTTATACTTCTTTAGGCGCGATTGAGAGTAAAATTTCATAATTTTGCGCGCATGCGCACACAGACAGTATGTACTTAGTTGCAATGAATTGTTCAGAATTAAAAAACGGCTCCGAACTCTGTAGAGGAAACAGATAAGCGGTAGAGCATTGGACTAGAGATCGTGAGGTCGCGGGTTCAAATCCCGGACGATTCACGTTTTTTTTTATTTTTGGTAGTTTTAATAAGAAATTTTTGAAAGTGGTAGGTAAGAAAAGTTAGTTTAATATTTAAATAAAATGCAAATATAAACAGTTAAGTATATTTATTTCGTTGAAATTATATAATATAAGTATAACTTCTTACGTGCGTACAAAGTACACACACATTCTTTTATTTAAATCTGTCATAATCCCCAATAAACTTCTATCACAGTAGTTATAGTCGGTTCGCTAAACTCAGACGCAACTGGCTAGATATTTTGGTCGATTTTTTTGTTTTTTGCCAATTTTGCAAAAATTGGCAAAATTACTAACTATTTAGTGATTATTAACTATTTATTGTAGCAAAATATATATATTATATATATAATATTTATTTATTTATTTATTAAGCTCAACAGGCCGTGAAGGCCTAGGGCTGAAAGATTTAATTTTTCCTTACAATTACTATTACATATTTATATATAATGCTATATCCTATACTACTATAATATATACAATATTACATTTGTTTGTATAAAACACTTAATACTACACTTAACATTATAGTATTTCCATACATTTCTTCACCACTTCCTTCCATTGTTTTCTGTCCAAAGCTTTTTCTTTCCAGTTTACAATATTACTTTGTTTTAAGTCTTCATATACGCTGTCCTTCCATCTCCTTCTTGGTCTTCCTATTCTTCTTTTTTGTATTGGCTTACGTAATAGAACCATTTTTGGCATTCTCGCCTTTCCCATTCTTTCTATGTGTCCTAAGTATCGGATTCTCTGTGCTTTGATTGCCGTCGTTATTTTTGGTTCATTATATAGTTCTTCAAGTTCCTTATTATTTCTTCTTCTCCATTGACCGTCTATTTTCACGCCTCCATATATTGCTCGTTGTATTTTCCTCTCCCATCTTTCTAAAAGGTCTATTTCTGATTTTTTAAGCACCCATGTTTCACATGCATATGTAGCTGTAGGTCTGATAACTGTTTTGTAGATTCTTATTTTTGTTTTTCTTGACACATCTTTGGATTTCATTAATGGACGCAATGCTCCATACTTTTTGTTTCCTTTTGCTATTCTTGCTTTTATTTCCCCTTCCCCATGTCCCTTTTCATCTACTTTTACACCCAGGTATGTAAATTCTGAAACTCTTTTAAATGCGCATACATTTTCTCCTTCTATCTCCAATGTGAAATTGTCTTCATTTTCTTTATCTGTTTCTCCCATTATCATGTATTTTGTCTTTTCCTTATTTATGAGAAGACCAAAAGGTTTGGCTTGTTTTATTATATTGCTCATTAATTTTGTTAGCTCTTTCTTACTTGTCGATAATAATGTTAGATCATCTGCGAATGCAATACATTGGTGGCCATTTTTAAAAATCGTTTCCTGTGTGCTTATTTTACTTTTCCTGATTATTCCTTCCAGTATTACATTAAAAAGAGTCGTTGATAGTGGGTCTCCTTGTCTTAATCCTTCCTTTGTTTCAAAATTATTTGATTTATGTCCCTTCCATGCTATTTCGTTTGTGGAGTTATCCATAGTCATCTTTACCATCCTGACGATTTTACTTGGTATGCCCATTTCTTTCATTAGTGCGTACATCTGTTGCCGCTTTACCGTATCATAGGCCTGTTTAAAATCGACGAACAGGACGTATACTGCTATTTTATGTTCGTAGCACGTAGTTTGGATTTCTTTTAACGCAAATATTTGGTCTGTCGTCGACCTATTACTTCTGAATCCTGCCTGATATTCGCCCAATATCTTTTCCGTGTATTGATTCAGCTTTTTTCTTAAGATGTTTGTCAATATTTTGTACACGACTTCTAGCAACGCGATACCTCTATAATTTTCACATCTCATTTTATCACCTTTTTTATGTATGGGGCCTATCCTTGCCCTGGTCCATTCTCCTGGCATTCTTTCTGTTTCCCATATACTTTTTATCAGGCTATGTATCTCCTTGTGTAGTCTTTTTCCTCCTGCCTTTATCATTTCCGCCGATATTTCCGTTATTCCTGGGCTTTTATTGTTTTTTAGCCCTCTTATTTCATTTTCTATTTCTTCCCTCGTAGGTGTTTCTATTACTATATGGTCATCTTCAATTTCCTGGATTGTTCCCCTTGCTTCTTCGTTTTTGTTTAAAAGTTGTGTAAAATAAGTTTGCCAATTTCTCATTATTTCCCCGGGTTCATTTATTAATATTCCTTCCTCATTTTTCATATATGGGTTATGTTTCTGATATCCCCTTTCCATTTTTCTTGTTTCCTGGTAAAAGGATCTTATTTCCTTTTTTTGGAATTTTTCCTCTATCACTTTGAGTTTTTCTTCGTTGTATTTTCTTTTTTTATTTCTGCATGTTCTCTTCATAATTCTCTTCAATTCTCTATATTCTTGTGTGCTAATGTCACTATTATTTCTTAAGTTTTTTATTCTTATTTTTCTAATTTCTTCTGCTATTTTTTGACATTCCTCATCATACCATTCTTTTGCTTTTTGTTTTCTATTACCTTTAATTAATATTTCTTTACTGGTGTTTAAAACTGCTTCTTTTATGCTTTCCCACTTTTCTTCCGGGTCTAGTGTTTCTGGTTCTTCGTTTAGTCTGCTGGTTATTTGTTGTTCGTACTTCTTCTGTGTCATATTATCTTTTAGTATTGCTGTGTTGAATTGTTTTTTGATTTCTTTGTCCCTTTGATTGTCTTTCTTTATATTAGCATTTATTCTATAGGCTGCTCTTACCAAAAAGTGATCTGAGTCACATTCCGCTCCTCTCATACTTTTTATATTTATTATATTATGGGCGTGCTTCTTCTCTATTAATATGTGGTCTATTTGATTTATTGTCCTTTTGTCAGGGGAAATCCACGTTACTTTATGTATATCTTTTCTGCGTTGGTATGTGCTTTTTATTACCATTTGTCTTTCTGTGGCAAAACCTATAATTCGTTGACCATTATCATTTGATACATCGTGTTTACTGTATTTTCCTGTTATATTTTCATATATATCCTCTTTTCCCACTTTAGCATTGCAGTCTCCCATTACTATTTTGATATCAAATGCTGGTAATCTGTCATATTCTCTCTCTAGTTGCTCATAGTATGCATCTTTGTCTTCTTCGGTGGCGTCTTCTATTGGTGCATGTACATTTATTATGCTTATGTTTCGTTGATTCCCTTTTAACCTGATTGTGCACATTCTATCTGATATCGGCTTGAAATTCATCACTCTGGTTTTCCATCTTTTCTGTATGATAAAGCCTGTTCCTAGCAATCTGTTATTCCCCCCACTTTTAAAAAATACTATATCATCTATTTCTACTATTTCTGTGTCTAATTGTTTTGTTTCTTGTAAAGCTAATATATCTATTTCATATCTTTTTGTTTCTCTAATTAATTCTTTAAGTTTTCCCGTTTCATAAGTGCCTCTTACGTTCCATGTTCCCAAATTAGTTTTCATTTTCTTGTTTTTAATCCCAATCGTCTCCTTGTCCATTGCCGTTGTTGCTACCGTTTCATTTATGTCGTTTAGTTTTTTTGGTTTCTGTTTTGGTTTTCTATTTTTAAGAGTTGTTGCTGATGTTTATTCCATGTCCATACCTCCTCATTTATTTTTATTTTTTGAAATCCTACCTTGACGTTTTTTCCTTCCAATTTAGCCTCTTTTGCCTTCGTTCTGATTTTACCCTGTATCATCCGTTCATTTTTGTCCATGTCGTCATTAATATATATTTCTTTTCCCTTTATGTCTCTCAATTTGCCTTTATTTTTCATAATTTCTTCTTTGTCCGTTGCATTTTCGAGCTCAATCAAGCAGGATTTACTTCCAATTTTTCTTGCGCTTTTTATTTTTGTCTCAACTTTTAGTGCATTGCATAAAAAATCTTGGACGTTATCTTTTGTTATGTTTTGATCGTAGGTATCCATATCTACTCCCTGCAGTATTATATTATTTCGTCTTTTGTCCTTTTCCATTCTGTCTATTTTATTTTCCAATTCTTCCACTTTTTGTTGGGTTTCTCTGTTTTCCTGTTTCAGCTTTTCATTTTCTTGTCTGAGTTCCTTCATTTCCGCTCTGTACTCTTTTTTTTCTTCTCTTAGTTCCCTTATTTCCATTGTGATAATATTTAGGCTCTCCAATATTTTTTCTAGTTGCCTATCATTCCCAGGCGACCGATGTACTTTTTTACTTCTGCTATCGTCTGCCTCATCTTCCGATTCATCTCCTCTTTTTCTTGTCTTTTCGTTTTATTTAAATCTGTCATAATCCCCAATAAACTTCTATCACAGTAGTTATAGTCGGTTCGCTAAACTCAGACGCAACTGGCTAGATATTTTGGTCGATTTTTTTGTTTTTTGCCAATTTTGCAAAAATTGGCAAAATTACTAACTATTTAGTGATTATTAACTATTTATTGTAGCAAAATATATATATTATATATATAATATTATATAGGCAAAATTACCCACTAAAATATCTAGAAAGTTGCGTCTGAGTTTAGCGAACAGACTATACTCGCCGTCTCGTAGTTTTCAACGAAAACATTTCGTTTATAAATTCGCAAAAGTCTGTGTGTTATTGCGTTGCTGCTCCTGCGATACTCAGATCAGATTTATCGATGGATTCTTATGTAGTTTTTCTTCTGAATCCAAATCTGAAAACGGCAATTCGATATTTCTAACCGTCTTCGAGATAATCGACCTTAAAGTCTAAAATGTGACGTCACAATCGTTTTAGTTTCTGCGGACACATTACACGTCCAGCTGAAATCGTTGCTATTCAGTAGGCTAGTTTTTTTTAATCTCGATTTGTTAAGCAAAGCATAGGTTATTTACATTTGAGTTTGACACTTCGTGAATGTCAAACTAAATTTTAAATTAAGTATTAATAAAACATCAATGACATTTGATAGCGAATTTAATTATTATATAAAATAAATAAGATGTTCAAAAATACAATTTGTACATATTTTAAAAGCAATAATTTATTAACAGCTTTAAAAAGGTTTATACGAGTATACGGCCTCCCCTTTATGATAAATGGACCATTTGCTATGAAATTAAAATATAGTCGGTTCGCTAAACTCGACACAAGTGGCTAGTGATTTTAGTAGGTAATTTTTTTTGTTTTTTGCGAATTTTGCCAAAACTAGGAAAATTACTGGTTATTTAGTAATTATTAACTAATTAGTAATCATTTTTCTTGCCAAATTGGCAAAATTATTGACTAAAATCACTAGCCAGTTGTATCTGAGTTTATCGAAACGACTATATGAAATAATTTTTTTTTTGTATAAAAAATTATGGTCCAATATGTGCAATTACATCCTTCTAATGGAAAAAATATTTGAAGATGTTTCTCAAATTATGGATACCAACATTTTCATTTATAACTCTTTTATTTTTAATTTGACGAAGAAAAGGTATTCTTCATAAAAAGCTCTTCATTTTCTAAGATTTGTGATGTAACCAAGTATATAAAATTTTATTAATTTTATACGAGGTATATAAAAATATGAATTTCGATCAAGAGTAAACTACCTTTATAGTTCATAACATTTAAATTAGAATGATATAATTGCACATCAAAACATAATTATTAATTCTAAATTACTTTTCATAATAGCAATTTTCCATATTATGAATTAAAATACGTAAATAAACAAAGTTTTCGTTATGATAATGCTCGCATTTTCAGCTTGTTCTTTCTGGCTTTCATTTTTTCATGTTTTCCGGGTATGTTCTTCTGTATTTTATGAATTTCACCAAATTAAGCGTTCAAAACAATTTCAGTAGTAATTGCACAAGAGCTCTAAAATTCTATATTAATTTTAGAGATCGAGTGCAATTTGTTGCGATTATTTCATGAATAAAACTGTTCAAAACCAAAATTTTATTGTAATTTATTTATGTAAGTACAAATTAGTACAATTAAACACACAGTTGTTATAAATATTAATTTGACGGTTGAAAGTCATCACTTTTATAATTTTTAAAACATTAATTGTCATTAATGTCACTGAATGTATTTTTTCGTAGCAACGAAGGGCATCTGACGTAATATACTTGACGACGGGAAATTATTAAAAATTATCAGTTTAATTTAGATTTATGTATCATTTATGTATCTATTGGTCAGAATCTCCTATGAATGAAATAATCATGATTGATACCTTATGTCGTATTGAAATGAATACTAAATTTGCTTATATTCTCGTATTTAACGATGCTTCTTTCACCCAAAAACCTACTAAACCAAAAGAATTTGCACTTACAAGTATATTCAAAAATAACGAATTCCAAACACGTCTCAACCTAAAATCCAGTCACATTGTCTTTTCATTGATTTGTCATTTGATGCACAAGAATGTGATCACTCACTTTCGCTCAAATTACCATAAATGTACATTCGACTCATCCAAAATGGCAGTAAAACTTGCAATGATCGTGTAATTATTTTATGCCTTTGAGGAATAGCTTTAATCGATGATGCCATAATTGAATGAACAACTATTGCAAAATATATTTTACGTGGATGAATTTTGTGTTACATCATCTTTGACGATAACCACGATATTGAAAAATGAACTTATATTCACAAATTATAAAATTTTAGTAAACACGAAACAATAAACGTCGTTAACCTTTATAGACCTGGATCCCGCGTACCAAAAAAAAAGATGATTAATAGGAAGCTGAAAATTTGTTAATAGCTTAACGGTGTCTAGTCGGGCAAACTTTGATGTATGGGAATACTGGAACAGGGGAAGTTTTAATTGTGAACCAACTGGGCATTTTAATGACTGGAACACGAAGAACATGTCAAATGACAGGAATCATGTTGGTTAGTAATAGCAGTCTGATTTTTGCATGAGAGTTTAATGAAAGGGTAACAAATCAATTGGATGTTCTGTACGACAAAATACATGGGACGTTTTCGTAATCTGACGTTCCAAATTTTTAAACTCTTCCACAATTAAAACTTCCCCTGTTCCAATGTTCCCGTACATCAAAGTTTGTCCGACTAGACACCGTTAAGCTATTAACAAATTTTCAGATTGCTATTAATCAACTTTTTTTGGTACGCGGGATCCAGGCCTATTATTATTAGTCCAGAGAAATAAGATTTTTCTCGTGACACATCCCCCTCCAGGCCGAAACCAAATTTTTTGAGTAGTATGGATATCTATAATAATAACCTATACGTTTCCTGCAGTCGATTTTGATGATATACATAGTTATCAACAAATGAAGATCAATAAACGGTAAATTTTCGCTTTTTTCGTCTATTACCAAAACGTTAAACATTTTAAACAAATTTGAGAGTAAGAAACTCATAAATCGCATAAAAAACTTCAATATGACGTTCGCTGAATATGTCTATCCTTATTGGTTGCTTAGAAAATTGCAAAATAAATAATAAATTTTAAGTTTTTATAAATATTCACAACTTATGTAAAAATTAACTTAGAACGTTCTTATTACACGGAATGCTGAGACTTCTGGTGCTTAAATCATACCTTAAATTTCAAAGTCCGCCTTTACCAAATTTAAAAATTTTATTAACAGATAAGAAGAAAGACAATCGACCATTTTCGAGATCGTTTAAAACAATATGGTATGAAAACCATAAATGGTTAAGCGGAAGTTATTTTAAAAATTCACTTTTTTGTTGGTCTTGTCTCTTGCTCTCAAAGGGCCTAGCCGGGTAAGATGATGAAAAGTGCCCCCAACTCGATTCGAATTCCATATAGGTCACCGTTTAGCATATATAGTGAAACTAAATTTCTAAAATTTTTAGCCCCCTAGGTGGTCATGTGACCCACCTTGAGCCAAATTAGGGTTTTTATGTTTTTATTTTTTATCTCAGCCGCATCGACAACTAGCGAAAAATTTTAGATAAAAAAGTTGTAAGCTTTAAAAAGTTTTGTCCGAAATTTTTTTTTTAATTTTTGGTGGGAAATTTAAATTTTAGAACGATTTTAAAATTTTAAATGAGTATAAAAAAATAACTAAGACATTCGTTTTCACGAAAAAAATATATAACGTGTATTTTTGCATAATATTTCACCCTGAATTTTTTCAAATTTTTAAAATTGGTGAAACGCACCTTTAAAAATAAAAAACCGTATTTTTTCGGTTTTTTTTTTCGTTTTTTGTAATGCCATCCATTTTCAAGATACAGGGCGTTGAAGAAAACAAAATTTTACACATTTTTTACGATTTTGCCGAAACTATTGGCAACATTGTAATAAAATTTGGCGAGTTTTAAGAGGTAGTTGTTGTACATTTTTTGACATTCAATTAAGAATTTTATATTTATCATTGGCGCGCATACGGGTAATGGTTTGATCTTTTTAAAGAAAAAAGATAGTAAACCACTGACATATTTCAAATTAACAATCCTTTTTGAATTCCTCGTTCAATTTTTGACAAAAAATCTATCTTACTATTTTTTCATACGACGCGCCATTTTTATTCAAAAAATAAAACATCTTAACCCTTACAAAGTATTCGAACTTCTATTAGTAGTTCTACATCTACATAAACTCGTACATCCATTATAAAAACTAATTCGAATACTTTGGAAGCGTTAGATATTTTATTTTTTGCAGCAAAACGGCGTCTTGTATGAAAAAATGAGAAGATAGTTTTTTTATCGCAAATTGAATGAGGAATTCAAAAATGATTGTTAATTTGAAATATGTCAGTGGCGTACTATCTTTTTTTCTTTGAAAAGTTCAGACCATTACCCCTAAGCGCGCCAATGATGAATATCAAATCCTTAATTGTATGTCAAAACATGCACAATAACTACCTCTTAAAACCCGCCAAGTTTTATTATAATGTTGCCAGTAGTTTCGGCGAAATCGTAAAAAATGTGTTAAATTTTGTTTTCTTCAACGCCCTGTATCTTGAAAATGGATGGCGTTACAAAAAATTTTATTAAGCAAACCCCAATTATTTTTCAGTTTTTTACCTACTCCAGTGACGAAGTTACCTTTTTTGAAAAATATGTATAAAACTGTATCAAAAAACGAAAAAAAAACCGAAAAAATGCGGTTTTTTATTTTTAAAGGTGCGTTTCACCAATTTTAAAAATTTGAAAAAATTCAGGGTGAAACACTATGTAAAAATACACGTTATATATTTTTTTCGTGAAAACGAATGTCTTAGTTATTTTTTTATACTCATTTAAAATTTTAAAATCGTTCTAAAATTTATATTTCCCGCCAAAAATAATAAAAAAAAATTTTCGCATAGAACTTTTTAAATCTTACAAATTTTTTATTTAAAGTTTTTCGCTCGTTCTCGATGCGGCTGAGATAAAAAATAAAAACATAAAAAGCCTAATTAGGCTCTAGGTGGGTCACATGACCACCTAAAAATTTCAGAAAGTTAGTTTCACTAAACGGTGACCTATATGGAATTCGAATCGAGTTGGGGGCACTTTTCATCATCTTACCCGGCTAGGCCCTTTGAAGCAAAGTAATGTTTGGATGAGTCAGGGATATTCAGATTTAAAAAATTTATCAGCTAGTGTCAAAAAACATGAATCTTCGAAAGAACATTTAAACAATTGCTTAGGTTTAGAACGGTAAGAAAAAAATAATCAAACTATTGACAGTGCTTTAGCTGAACATATTTCTTTATCTAATAAGTTATATAATGATGAAGTTAGAAAAAATAGAATTTCTGGATACATGTCGCCTACCTGCATACTGAGATCACGAGCCGCCACTGCTATCTGCAACAACGTCCGAAGCGACTGGTGATTTGGAACGTCATTAGTGCACTCTAGTGATGTAACGAATGCCATTTTTTGAACATTCGCGAATACGAATGCGAATGCAAATATCTGCCACCGACATTCGCGAATGCGGATGCGAATGAGAATATTCAGTTTTTTTTAATTTGTTTCTATTTTTGTAATGTTTCCAAAATTTTTAATGAAAAGTAAATTGATATTAATTTAGTGTAAATCAATCTGAATCTTAAGCTAATGACATAATACCAAATAATAAAAAAAGTGAAGGCTCTATCTATCTGTTGCCCTTCATTTGTCCAAAGTTGAACGTAGGCCTCCCCCTTATTTTTCCACTATTCTCGTTTCAGTGCTAATGCTGTCGATCTGGTCCCTGCTTATCTTTTAAGGTCATCCGACCATCTCGTCTGTGGTCTGCCCCTTCCTCTTTTGTAGTCCCAAGGTCTCCAGTGAGTTATCGCTTCATTCCATCTTCCGTCTCTTTGTCTGCTGTTGTGTCCTGCATATTTCCATTTGAGAGTAGCTGCTGGTTTGAGGTTAAGTTACCTTTTCTTATTGACCATTCCAGGTCACGTGACTTTGACAGCGTCGCTGAGGGGCAAAAATTGTGTTTTCGGTGTTCTTTTTGTTATTTTCTCGTTTTATTATAAGAAATCTGTGGTTTTAACTACAAAAATTTCAAATATTAGATATAGGACACCCTCATAAGGGATGCAAAAACCCGGTATAATCAGAAAATTAGTTTTCTTGACCGATATTGTCGTTCTGTTTACCAGTGGCGTAACAAACTCCGTCGGGGCCCTCCCGCAGAATTGGAATTGGGGCCCCCTTTAAAAAATTACTAAATGCGATATGTGTAACAAATACCTATATGTGTTACAGCCTAGTAAATCAACGTAAAATATGGCGATACCGTGTAATTTTCAGTGTCACCACCGAAGTGGTCAACTCAAGATTTTTCGAGTTATTTATAACTAAAAATGTTTATTGTTTAACGAATAAACCACGTTTTTAGGCGATTTTTCGCAAATAGTTCAAAGAATAAGTATTCGATCGAAAAGAATATTGTTAGCAAAAATGTATCTAGCTTATAAAAAAAATGAAACAAAAATGAAGTCTATCGACTCAGTAAAAGAAAACTTGTAGCTCATGACAAGTTTTTCTTATTTGTCAAATCCCAAATCGAATATTTCAACGTGAAATAACCAAAAAATGAAATACTGTTCGGGGAAACTCATTAGAACTTTTTTGAAGTGTTTAAAAGAAGCTTTATTTTTTACAAAAGTTTCTAGCATCAAAACTAAGCCTGTTACGCTCAAAATACAGTTAATCCCATTTTTTGGTAAAAAGTTGTGAAACTCTCCCCCTATTTAGCACCCCAAATGGAACTAATCAATATTGCCTTACAAATTACCTAACTTTTTTACACGACCTGTAAGTCTCACCGGTTCAAAGTGCTTATTTTTAAAAGGCTTCTAGTTGAAGGGCTTGACGAGTCACTAATCACGAGTATATGCAAATTTTAAACAGCCATGTCTTAACCAATTTTTGTCTTACAGAAAAACAAAATAAAGCCAAAATATGTATTTATAAAAGCAAGACCTACCTACATTTCTTTACTCTTTGAGATTTTTCGTATCACTAATACTTTTTAAGTTATTTTGAAAAAAAGGCGTTTTTCCAAAATAAAAAACTTTTAAATTTTTTAAAAAATAAGAATTTTGAATCGGTCAAACTTACAGATCATATAAACAATAAATATTTAAAGTAAATGGTAAAGCGCTAATGATAAATTTAATTTGGGGTGCGAAATAGGGGCAGAGTTTCACGATTTTTTTTACCAAAAAAGGGGCCAACTTTATTTTGAGCGTAACTCGTATAGTTTTGGTGCTAGAAACTTTTATAAAAAATAAAACTAAAACTTTTTTTGAAACATTTAAAAAAAAGTTTTAAGAGTTTTTCCCGAAAATTGCTTCATTTTTTGGTTATTTCAGGTTGAAATATTCGATTTTGAATTGGACAAAGAAACTCTATAGAAGAACAAAAGTTGCTTATAATTAGTCAATTTATACATTTCCGGACTTATTTTAAACGTATGTTTTTCAACCCAAGGAGGGGTGTCACCCCCCGAAGTAAAAGCAACCAACGGCATCAATCCAACTTTGAAGTGGAGTGTAACTAGAACCTAAATCCAAATTGTCAAGCAAATACGTCCGTCGTGACGCTGATAATTTCACTCCAAAACTGTCATTTACTGGGCTGCACATGGATTCGCTCCCGGGTTCAGGTAGGAAGACCTAACCCTTCGGTCATAACTTAACTTTCGGGTATGAGTTTCGGAGCCAACTCGTGTACAATAAAAGTGGTTTTATAGGGGTTGGGAGCGAATCCATGTGCGCCGATTTACTGAGCTATTGGTGTATTCATGCATTGTTTATGACGACTTACATTTTTCATCTGTATTGGTATAGAATAAAATACAACAAAAATTACTAAATGATTATATTAATATTATTCTATGAGATGAACAATTTTCTTCGTGCACTATCTACTATCAGCGAATATATCTACAATTTTATTAATTCGGATGGGCAACTTCATTTTCAATACTGCACTGCTTAAAAAAGTATGTATGCAAATAATATAACAACACATTTTTACATATATTAGACAACAAGATGGGGCCCTTGACATATTGGGGCCCCCCGTAAGCTTCATGCTACGGGGTCCTCTGTTATGCCTCTGGATAATTGTATCGAAATACTAAACGTAGGTAAAGATTAAAGAGAAAACCCATTTCTAGATTTAAAAATATTGTTCTAAAATTCGGCAAATTGCAATTCTCAAATCTTTCAATAGTCACGTAAAAGCATTGTAGTTTATTGTCGTTACCATACAATTTCAGTAGGCCGAAAGGGATTAAGTTTCTAGATATTATGAGATGATTCACTTGGCAAATACGTCTATTTAGAAATTTACGTTTGTAATTTTAAACACACAACGTAAAATAATATAACAATAACAGATTTTTACATAATATCAGATGACAAGATGGGGCCCCTAAGCGATTGGGGCCCCCCCGCAAGCTTCACGCTGCGGGGGCCTCTGTTACGCCCCTGCTGTTTACAGTGCATTGTGATTATAGTGATTTAAAACATCTCGGTCTTTAAATGCGGCTGGTATTATAAAAAAAACTCACTTTATCTCTTTTACTTTTACTGGAGCACTTTACAACTGAACAAAACGCTGGTATTTTAATCATATTCTTAAATTAAACAATGCTTTTCTACACTTAACCTACTTTGTTTACAATATCTTTGCCCTCCAGTCGCTGTCAAATGACGTCACCCTGGAATGGTCTATTAAAAAAAGATGAGACGTGAATAGATTTTGATTTTATTAACCTAATATTATCTTAAATTTTTTTTATGGTTATCATATTCGCAAAACATTCGCACAAATTTCGCGAATGCGGATGAGAATGCGAATATGCAAAAACATGCGAATATTCGCGAATGCGAATGCGAATACGAATATTCGTTACATCACTAGTGCACTCCAAATCAATTTTTTAATAAAATTTGTATCAAGTCGACGATAAAAATTCGATATCTTTTGATTAGAGTGACCTATCGACAAAAATCAAAATGCGTTTTAAAGGTGAAAAGGGCAGCATTCGTATCCAATTTTTGTATTTTGTCACAAATGAAGTCAGTTTCTATACAGCTGTTAAATATATAAAAATTTCGCGATTTTTGCCATTTTTTATGATTCTATGGGCGGTTTTAGAGGGAAGCTCGGTGGTAGAAATGGCAAACATTTTTTAATCTTTTTGAGGTCAGCAAATTTCAGCTTGCAAATTTTTATTCTCAGCAAAATTCAGCTTGTTCGTATGATTTTTAGACGTTAAATCTCTTACGATTGGGCTAATAATACTATAGCACCCGGGGGAAGGATTTGGGGGTTAAAACCTCTCCCAAAGCATATAAAAATGTATAAAGAATAGTAAGAAAATGTAATTTGTCTTTCACAAACGATACAAAATAATTTCGTTGCCCAAGCAAACCCCCCTAGAGGAAAATTCTGGGTGCGCCACTCTGGCAAATGTATTATATTTTCGCAAAATTTTGGAATGTGGTTAATTTTTAGAACAAATAATGTAATATTTGTTTTTAATAGAGGTTTCAGTTCTGTACAAATAGTTAACTCATTACTTTTTATGTAAAATAATTAGGGAAGCAGGAATCCAACAGTTTAGAATTTCTCATTGAGTTTCCTATGGCCCGTTTGACGATCCACCACCCGGTATATATTTCCTTCAACTAAAACTAATGATAGGAGGTAAGGTCGAAGGTAGACGTGGACCAGAATGTAGACAGTGCTTTTGGCTTATGAACTATTAGCAGATTTAACTTTGTTGGGTACTTACACTCAGGTCTGCCAATGACCAAGAAAATTGTGTGTTTACTCATTTTGTATGAGAATATGATAACGTGCACTCAAAGATCGCTTAAAGAGACTATACTTGTTATTGTTTAATTTTCTCATATTCTCAACATTAATAACATTATGCTAGTAGAATCCATTGTCATCTCTATATGTATTCAATCACCATATTTGGCAGTATTAGGTCTGGATCCCGCGTATGAAAAAAAAGTTGATTAATAGCAAGCTGAAAATTTGTTAATAGCTTAAGGGTGTCTAGTCGGATAAACTTTGATATATGCCAACACTGGAACAGGGGCAGTTTTAACTGTGGAACAGGTTAAAAATTTGGAACGGTCACATCACGAAAACGGCACATTTATTTTGTCCGACAGAACAGACTTAAACTCTCCGAACAGAGATTAAACTCTCATGCAAAAATCAGACTGCTATTTATCACCTGTCATAATTCCTGTCATTTGAAATAGTCTACATGTTCCACTCATTAAAACGCCCATTTGGTGATAAATAGCATTCTGATTTTTGCATGAGAGTTTAATCTCTGTTCGGAGAGATTAAGTCTGTTCTGTCGGACAAAATACATGTGCCGTTTTCGTGGTGTGACCGTTCCAAATTTTTAACCTGTTCCACAATTAAAACTGCCCCTGTTCCAGTGTTCCCATTTATCAAAGTTTATCCGACTAGACACCCTTAAGCTATTAACAAATTTTCAGCTTGCTATTAATCAACTTTTTTTTCATACGCGGGATCCAGACCTATATTGTTTTAGGTCGTGTTCAAAATATTTACAACTCTCCTGTTAATCTGTTAAGCTAAATATAATTTTAAGTTATTGCGTATTTTAAGAGGTAGCGAGTACCGGAGTACCCATATCGCTCGCGAAATGTCATTAAAAGATATGACATAACAGTCGAAGGTAGTGTAGACCTCCAGCCCAACGAGTCGTTGAGTCAACAACATCAGAAGAAGAGAAGAAGTGAAGAAGGAAGAAGTGGTCGGCGAGGTTATTCTCTGAAAGAATTGACCAAAGTCTCGTCGGCACCGCAATATCCAATCCAGTTAGCCTTGACTCGGAGTTCAAATACAGGGTGAACTCGAATTGGTGAACAAAGGCCGTTATGGAACACCTGGTGGTTGGTTTTGCGAAATTTTGGGTTGTCATTAATAAGAAATGAAATTGGAATTTTATGTATTCATCTGTTTAGGTTTATTTATTCCCATTAACGATTAGAATAGTTTGTATACACTGCACAATATATATGATGTATATAAAAACAAATGTTCCATCAAACATTTCATTTGTCACAATGTAATTTTTCATACTGAAGGAGAACACAAATCAAATAAAGAAAATAATATTTAGACCAGGAAGGATCTGTTTTTAGGTGGATGTGAGAGGTGGCATTCGGATTTTTGAGGATAAAGTTAGGTGATAACTTCGTTAATAATAATTGACTTATGCTCCTTCTCAAATATGCCCGGAACATTAATAAAAAAAATAAAATATTTAAAAATGTCAAAAAATTTCGTTTTTTTTCTACTTTCTTTGCTTATAACTTTAAAACGATTCATTTTGGAACAAAGTCGTATAGGAATAAAACATAGATAATTAAATTTTCTGTCAGATACGATTGGTTAAAAATGTCTTAAATTATCACCCTTGCTGCAAAATAGCAATAAATATAAAATAAGGGGGCAAAACAAGCCTGTCTTTATTCAATGTTTTTCCATCACTTAGGTTACACTTGGAACCTTCCTAATTCGCTTAGAAAATTTTTGTAATGTGGTAAAACCGTCCACCAAATTTCAATAAAATTGACTTACTAGATTTTGCATAATAATTTTGCATTCTAAACTTTTTTTAAAAAATTAAAATTTTTTAAAATCTTGCACAACAAAAACTAGAACATACAAAGATCTGTCAATTTTTTTGCAAATAAAGAAGCACTTTACCTATCTAATGCACTTTACAGAATTGAAATCGGATTATTTAAGCAGCCTCAGCAATGTTTTAAAGTTATAAACAATTTTTTGGCTTATAAACAAATTAGTGCTGTGGCCCGGAGGCGGTGCTACGGGCTCCTTTATTTAGATGGACTTGCCCAAGTTTTTTATGTATTTTGACTCGTTGAACACGAATTTTTCGGTTAACAGTTGATCTGGATGTCGATAAGATTGTTATAAACAAAGAACTTGAGGAATTACATAACATTGATTTTTCGCAAAAAAAAAACATTTTTTTGTATTTTTTGGGTAATTCTAAGCAAAAATGTCTTTACAAGTTTTTTCGTAGGATGCATAGTTTTCGAGATAAACGCGGTGGAACTTTAAAAAAATCGAAAAACTGCAATTTTTGAACGCGAATAACTTTTGATTTAAAAATAAAATAGCAATTCTGCTGACAGCATTTGAAAGTTTAAGTCAAAGTATACCGGTTTTACTTATTTGCATTGTTAGAAATTAATTTTTTTATTATTAAACAAAGCTGTTTGTTTATAAGCCAAATAAATTTAATTAAGCCAAATTTATAAAAATTGTTTATAATTTTAAAACATTGCTAAGGCCCCTTAAATAATCCGATTTTAATTCTGTAAAGTGTATTAGATAGGTAAAACACCTCTTTGTATGTAAAAAAGTTAGCCAACTTCTAAATGGTCTACTTTTTGTTCAGAAAGATTTTAAAAAATTTGAACTTTTTTAAAAACATTTAGATTACAAATTTATTATGCAAAATCTATTAGGTCGATTTTAATGAAATTTGGTAGACCGTTTATGTAAGTTATAAGAATTTTCTAAGCGAATTACTAAGGTTCTAAGTGCCACCAAACATAACAACAGGCGTATTTTGCCTTATTTTGTATTTATTGCTATATTGCAGAAAAGGTAATACCTTAAGACATTTTTGGCCAGTCGTATATCATACAAAATTCAATTATCTTTATTTTATTTCTCTACGACTTTGTTCCAAAACGAATCACATCCAAAAATAGACGTTTTTTCACAGATTAGTCCTGGTCTAATTATTAAAATTAGTTTTTGGCATATTTATTGCAGATATCTGGCTACTCATAATAGAATTTACAAGTTGTGTGAAATTCAAATTTTCTCCAACCAGTTCGGGTTCATAAATGTTGTCGGTACGATATAGTCTTTGTTCTCAATAAGCTTTATTCCAGAGATGCAAAGACGTCACTTGCGACCTATATGTATGTATGGTTGATTACGAGAACGCGATTAAATAAATACAGCACGCCAATATGATGCAAATACAAAAAGAAGCAGGAATTAACAACGAAGAACTGAAAACAAATAGAAAACTTTACTGGAATCAGATCGCAAATCTCTAGATTTGTAGATTTACCGAATATGTGAAAATCAGGGCGGAGTCAGGCAAGGCTGTATTCGGTCTCCTCTAATCTTCAATATCTACTCAAAAAGAACATTTATTTAAAATTTTTCTTTTATTTTCCAATTGTCTTTGATTCCATCCTTTTCTTCAACGTACTTTGTTAATTGAAAGTTGGTCAGCAAATTAGCAACATTATTGCCAAGTATTGTCCAACAGATTGTTATAGCTGTTCCCTTTACAATAAAAATACGATTTTCATTGAAACATTGTTTACCCATTAGTGTGTTCTATGTATAATACCGGGTGTCCACTTATATTTTACCCCATTTTAACTGCCTATAACTTCTAAACGGCTCAAAATAGAAATATGCGGTTTTCGCTGAAATGTTTTATTTTATAGTTCTTAGGCCCCCATATAAAATTATTATTTATGACCACACCGTTGAAACTTTTTGTACTTGTTATTTGGGTGGAGTCGGACAAATTTCGAGCTTAGCGCATCATGGCAGTGGGGCGTTTGTCTGCCAAGCGGTCACGAAGTTGTCAATTTTATGCAAGAAAAAAATTTATAACCACATTGGTCATTTTATTTTAATCAATGGTTTTTATCATATAAACAGCGAAAATAATTTTGTCGGACAAAAATATTGGGGCATACGACGCGTCGGACACGCTAAATATGTCAAATTTATGAAAATAATAAATTTATTACCACATTGCTAATTTTATCAGAATATACCATAAAACATTTTTACAATAATGTGGTAACCTTGTCGGACAATTTTCACGGGGCATATGCGCAGTCGGACGCGCCGAAGATGTCAATTTCCTGAAAATTTTTTATTTATTACCACAGATGTCATTTTTATTTTGTGCTGTTCTTTTACATGTGTAATGCATATTGGATCACTTGTCGGACAAAAATAATGGGGCGTTTTGGAGATACAGGGTGTCAAATTTATACTTTTTTTTTATTTATTATCGAATATTTCCTGACAGGTATGAGATAACAATATGAAATTTGGTATGTGGGGGTTTCTTGAGTCGAGGAAACTAAATTCTCTACCAAAAATTATGCATTGCCCAGAGGGCGCCACATACGCCTTTCAGCACTCATTTATGACGTTCAATTTTTTTATCCCTCACTCTGAATAATTTTGACATTAAAATTTTTATTGTCCTATTAGTTTTACTTAAAAAAGGTATACTTCTTTCATCTCCCTAAACTCAACCGTTTTCGAGATAAACGCATTTTAAATCTGCGATACACCATCATTTTTAGCATAATATCATTGTAGTTACACCCGAAAAATAACTTAAAACCATAAAATTATCCAAAAATGTATCGCAAATTTCTTCAAATGGAATTTGCGATGCAATGACATAAATTTGAGAACTGCGATATATTATGCTAATATTATGCTAAAAATGATGGTGTATCGCAGATTTAAAATGCGTTTATCTCGAAAACGGTTGAGTTTAGGGAGATCAAAGAAGTATACCTTTTTAAGTAAAAATAATAGGAAAATAAAAATTTTAATGTCAAAATTATACAGAGTGAGGTATAAAAAAAATTGAACGTAATAAATGAGTGCTGAAAGGCGTATGTGGCGCCCTCTGGGCAATACATAATTTTTGGTAGGGAATTTGGTTTTCTCGATCCAAAAACCCCCACATACCAAATTTCATGTTGTTATCTCATACCTGTCAGGAAATATTCAATAATAAATAAAAAAAATTTTAACTTTGACATCCTGTATCTCGGTTATTATAAACTTTGTACTAAGATAAGTTTAAATCTAAGCTAACTAACTAAGCTTAAATCGGTCTATTTTTACCTCAGGAACCTGACGTTAAGGTATGGCCCATTATTTACCAAATTTTACCTGTATATAAATTAAATGAAATTGAATGTATTGTTTCTCGATTCCACGTTAAGATATATATGGTCGCCTTCTATGATTATCTCTCAAATGATCTAGTGTCCATCGAATGTACACTAGAGTTTTTTTTTTCTATTCGAAATAGAATAAAAAATTATTTTAATGGCCGGTAAATGAACTCGTATTGCTCTATTTTTATATAAATCTATCTA
This sequence comes from Diabrotica virgifera virgifera, assembly GCF_917563875.1. Lineage (NCBI taxonomy): Eukaryota > Metazoa > Arthropoda > Insecta > Coleoptera > Chrysomelidae > Diabrotica > Diabrotica virgifera. Next base: position 36,460,310 of record NC_065447.1, on the reverse strand, counting down.
AATTTACCGTCGCAACCACTACAACTACATAAACCATTTCGGCGATAATGCTCAAATGGATTATACTTTTGGAACTAGATACTAGTCCTGTCGCCAGGGGGGGTACAACGGCCTCGTTAATTCAGATGGACTTAACCAAGTTTTTTTTATGTATTTTGACCCGTAGAACACGAATTTTTTGGGTAACAGTTGATCCGGATGTCGATAAGATTGTTATAGACCAAGAACTTGAGGAATCAAATAACAGCGACTTTTGGCAAAACAAAACAATATTTTGTATTTTTTGGGTCATTTTAAGCACAAAATTTTTCTACAAGTTTTTTAGTAGGATGCACAGTTTTCGAGATAAACGCGGTTGAACTTTCAAAAAATCGAAAAACTGCAATTTTTAAACCCGAATAACTTTTGATTAAAAAATAAAATAGCAATTCTGCTTAGCGCCTTTGAAAGTTCAAGTCATATTATGTCGGTTTTGATTATTTGCATTGCTAAAAATTTATTGTGTTATTGTTAAACAAAGCTACAAACAACTAGTGCGTGAGTGATGTTTCTATGATTTCTCATTTAAAATCGAACGAATAGGTAGAATAGGTACTAGTGCAATCAAGACTATTTCTACGTTACATGCGTTAAAACGCATGTAAAAGCACGGGAAACCGTACGTGTTTATAGCTTTGTTAAACAATAAAAAAATAAATTTTTACCAATGCAAATAATCAAAACCGATATAATTTGACTTAAACTTTCAAATGCGGTAAGCAGACTTGCTATTTTATTTTTTAATCAAAAGTTATTCGGGTTCAAAAATTGCAATTTTTCGATTTTTTTAAAGTTCAACCGCGTTTATCTCGAAAACTGTGCATCCTACGAAAAAACTTGTAGAAATATTTTTTACTTAAAATGGCCCAAAAAATACAAAATATTGTTTTGTTTTGCCAAAAATCGCTGTTATTTGATTCCTCAAGTTCTTGGTCTATAACAATCTTATCGACATCCGGATCAACTGTTACCCAAAAAATTCGTGTTCTACGGGTCAAAATACATAAAAAAAACTTGAGTAAGTCCATCTGAATTAACGAGGCCGTTGTACCCCCCCTGGCGACAGGACTATACCTTCTAATCGGTATTACCGATTTTGATCACTAAATGAGTTTGAAACGTATTGAGAATTAGTGCCTGATGCATCCAAGGTCAAGTAGGATAAATGAAGGTATTATAGGACTATTGAGCTTGAAAAACCGGTTTTCCTATAGGAAATAGATTTGATCACACTTATGAAGGCTATAACTTAAAAATTCGAATTTTTGCAGATAGAGGTATACACCGATAGACGCATCTGGAGTCCTCCTTATTTGTTGGCGCAATTTGTAGGTTGAAATTTTGAGTAATTGTCTACCAAAATTTTCAAAGTTTAGTTTTTCGGTTTTTCAGCTGTACTGAGCCGCGTGTATCTCTGATCCTAACCACTTAAGCACTATTTGAAAGCTTAACTCAACGCTATTAATCTGGTGTACATTTGGTTTTCCTGTCTCTTCTTGAACCTAAGATTTATACCCCCAAAAAATATGCCGTTTTGTACCGACCATGTCCTATAGCTGGCTTATGGGTGGTCGAAAGTCACAAGCTATACCGGTTCTGAATCGGCCCTGACCCCCTCTTAAAACATAGAAAAGAAATTCAGATCGGTATAACTTTTCCACAAACATACACACAAACATACAAAACATTTTCCCCTTTTTAAATAGAAATTGAATAAAATTTCTGAGATCGGTAACTTTTGAATGGTATATACAATTTTCAAAATGGCAATGGGATAAGACAGGGAGATTCCCTAAGTCCTCTGTTGTTCAACCTGATCATGGACGAAATAATAAAAAAAGTAAGAACAAAAAAAGGATACCAAATGGGAGAAAAACCACTTAAAATAATCTGCTATTCAGACGACGCAATACTAATCTCTCAAAGTGAAGATGATTTACAACGTATGCTGCACGAATTTAATATAACCGCTAGAAAATTTAACATTTTAATTTCCCCAAAAAAGACTAAATGCATGGTTACAACAGTAGATCTAATAAGGTGTAAATTAGAGCTGGAAGGTCAAATAATAGAACAATTCATGGAGTTTAAATATCTAGGCATCACTCTATGCAACTACGGAAAGCTCGAAACAAAAGTGGAAGATCAGATGAATAAAGCAAACAGAGCCGCAGGTTGCCTGAATGAAACAATATGGAGAAATAAAAACATCAGAAAAGAAGTGAAAGGCAGAATTTACAAAAGAGTCATCAGACCAATAATGACATACGCAGCAGAAACACAACCTGATACAGAAAGGCCAAAAAAAAGCTATAGAAACAGCAGAGATGAAAACATTGCGAAAAATCAATGGTAAGACGCTGTGGGATAGAGCTAGAAGTGTAGATATATGAAGGGGATGCAAGGTGGACAACATTAATAACTGGATGAAAAGCAGAAGAGTAGAATGGAACGACCACATAAGCCGAATGACAACAAATAGAGTAGTAAGAACGGACAGAGACGGTTCCCCAATAGGAAGACGATAAGTGGGAAGACCACGAAAAAGATGGAATGACAACTTACTGGAGGCACATTGAAAAACAGACAGAGTAATGTCTATATAAAAAGAAGAAGAAGAAGAGAAGAATTTTCAAAATTAAACATGCGTTGGAAAGGTAATGGACTTAAATTTTCGAAATTTTTGGGAGATTTGGGGACGAGAACGAAAAACAGACCCTAAATGGGAATGGCCGTAACATCCACACCCTTGTACCAAAATGGATGGTTGACATATTTTTCTTTTCCTATATTTTAAGATTGGATTTTACCCAATTTTTTCAATTCAGTCACATTTAGAAAATCGAAAATTTCTTGTATAATATAGTGTCGCATGTACGGGAACAGCCGTTCTCTGGGATATAAAAAAAATAATAAGCATCAAGGAGACCAAAGCGAACTATAAACATTTTTTCTCGGTTAGATCTACATAGATCAAACTGAAAATTTGTAGAAATACTCCTTATAATGTTTATAAGGACGTAACGTAGAGAACATTCCAAAATTTTAGAAAAATTTTCCGAAATTTTCCCTCTTGTCGGAAAATCTTTTTGGAAAATCTTTTTGGAAAATTTTGGGTAAAACTCACCGTCATGCCCTTTTAAGTGTTGTGCATAGCGTATGTACCTATTTATAGCTAAATCGATTCAAAAGAAACCGAGAAACACTGTTTTAAAATTTTTTTTGATAATACCTCCTCCTCGATAGCCTAAAAGACTTAAGCTTTCTGTTCGTTTGCCCCAACATTTTTGTCAGACAATTAGATTTTTTGTTCAAGAATATAATTACTTGTAACTTACTGCCTTTGTCGGAAAATTGGTTTTAAAGATAAGGGATGCACGAACCCAGCAGAGTTTAAAAGTATAATTTATTAATAAAAATTAAATTTTTTGTCTGACTTTGGATTTGACCCAATATTTTTGTCGGACACTTAGATTTTTTGATTTAGAATATATGGGTACAGCTCTACGTCATACCCTTTTAAATGTTTTACTTAGTGTGTGTACCAATTTTCAGCTATATCGATTTAAAAATAACCGAGAAAAACTGTTTTAAATTTTTTTTTGATAATACCTCCTCGTCGATAGCCTAAAAGAATTAAGTTTTCTGTTCGTTTGCCCCAACCTTTTTGTCAGACAATTACATTTTTTGTTTAAGAATATAATTACTTGTAACTTACTACCTTTGTCGGAAAAATGGTTGTAAAGATAAGGGATACACGAACCCAGCATACTTTAAAAGTATAGTTTATCAATAAAAATTAAATTTTTTGTCCGACTTTGGATTTGCCCACTATTTATGTCGGACACTTAGATTTTTTGATTTGGAATATAACTACTAATAACCAGATACATGCGCCGGAAATTTTTTTTTAATTTGAAAAAAAAACTACAGAACGATGTTTGTCGTTGTTCAAGGAGTATGTACACAAATTATCAGATCACAAGTTTTCTAAAATTTTCCCTCTTGTCGGAAAATTTTTTGGGAAAATTTTGGATACAGCTCTACCTCATACCCTTTTAAATGTTTTACTTATTGTGTTTACCAATTTTCAGCTAAATGGATTCAAAAATAACCGAGAAAAACTGTTAATTTTTTTTGATAATACCTTCTCGTCGATAGCCTAAAAGAATTAAGTTTTCTGTTCGTTTGCCCCAAGATTTTTGTCAGACAATTACATTTTTTGTTTAAGAATATACGAGTTGTAACTTACTACCTTTGTCGGAAAAATGGTTGTAAAGATAAGGGATACACGAACCCAGCATAGTTTAAAAGTATATAGTTTATCAATAAAAATTAAATTTTTTGTCCGACTTTGGATTTGACCCAATATTTTTGTCGGACACTAAGATTTTTTGATTTGGAATATAACTACTTATAACCTGATACATCTGTCGGCAATTTTTTTTAATTGTAGAAAAAAAACTACAGAACGATGTTTGTCGTTGTTCAAGCAGTATGTAGGCAAATATCAGATCACAATTTTTCTAAACTTTTCCCTCTTGTCGGAAAATTTTTTAAGAAAATTTTGGGTACAACTCTACTTCATATCCCTTTAAATGTTTTACTTAGTGTGTGTACCAATTTTCAGCTAAATCGATTCAAAAATAACCGAGAAAAACTGTTTTAAAAATTTTTTTGATAATACCTTCTCGTCGATAGCCTAAAAGAATTAAGTTTTCTCTTCGTTTGCCCCAACATTTTTGTCAGACAATTAGATTTTTTGTTTAAGAATATAATCACTTGTAACTTACTGCCTTTGTCGGAAAAATGGTTTTAAAGATAAGGGATGCACGAACCCAGCATAATTTAAAAGTATAGATTATTAATAAAAATTAAATTTTTTGTTCGAATTTGGATTTGACCCAATATTTTTGCCGAACACTTAGATTTTTTGATTTAGAATATAACTATTTATAACCTGATACTTTTGTCGGAAATTTTTTTTTAATTGGAGAAAAAAAAACTACAGAACGATGTTTGTCGTTGTTCAAGGAGTATGTACGCAAATATCAGATCACAATTTTTCTAAAATTTTCCCTCTTGTCGGAAAATTTTTTGGGACAATTTTGGGTACAGCTCTACGTCATACCCTTTTAAATGTTTTACTTAGTGTGTGTACCAATTTTCAGCTATATCGATTTAAAAATAACCGAGAAAAACTGTTTTAAATTTTTTTTTTTGGTAATACCTCCTCGTCGATAGCCTAAAAGAATTAAGTTTTCTGTTCGTTTGCCCCAACATTTTTGTCAGACAATTAGATTTTCTGTTTAAGAATATAATTACTTGTAACTCACTACCTTTGTCGGAAAAATCGTTGTAAAAATAAGGGCTGCACGAACCCAGCATAATTTAAAAGTATAGTTTATCAATAAAAATTAAATTTTTTGTCCGACTTTGGATTTGCCCCAATATTTTTGTCGGACACTAAGCTTTTTTGATTTGGAATATAACTACTTATAACCTGATACATGTGTCGGAATTGTTTTTTTAATTCGAGAAAAAACTACAGAACGATATTTGTCGTTGTTCAAGGAGTATGTACACAAATTATCAGATCACAAGTTTTCTAAAATTTTCCCTCTTGTCGGAAAATTTTTGGGAAAATTTGGGTACAGCTCTACGTCATACCCTTTTAAATGTTTTACTTAGTGTGTGTACCAATTTTCAGCTAAATCGATTCAAAAATAACCGAGAAAAAATGTTTTAAAATTTTTTTGAGAAATACCTTCTCGTCGATAGCCTAAAAGAATTAAGTTTTCTGTTCGTTTGCCCCAAATTTTTGTCAGACAATTACATTTTTTGTTTAATAATATAATTACTTGTAACTTACTAATTTTGTCGGAAAAATGGTTGTAAAGATAAGGGATACACGAACCCAGCATAGTTTGAAAGTATAGTTTATCAATAAAAATTAAATTTTTTGTCCGACTTTGGATTTGCCCCAATATTTTTGTCGGAATCTAAGATTTTTTTATTTGGAATATAACTACTTATAACCTGATATATTATGTGTCGGAAATTTTTTTTTAATAGTAGAAAAAAAACTACAGAACGATGTTTGTCGTTGTTCAAGCAGTATGTAGGCAAATATCAGATCACAATTTTTCTAAAGTTTTCCCTCTTGTCGGAAAATTTTTTAAGAAAATTTTGGGTGCAACTCTGCGTCATACCCCTTTAAATGTTTTACTTAGTGTGTGTACCAATTTTCAGCTAAATCGATTCAAAAATAACCGAGAAAAACTGTTTTAAAAATTTTTTTGGTAATACCTTCTTGTCGATAGCCTAAAAGAATTAAGTTTTCTGTTCGTTTGCCCCAACATTTTTGTCAGACAATTAGATATTTTGTTTAAGAATATAATTACTTGTAACTTACTGCCTTTGTCGGAAAAATGGTTTTAAAGATAAGGGATGCACGAACCCAGCATTGTTTAAAAGTATAGTTTATTAATAAAAATTAAATTTTTTGTCCGACTTTGGATTTGACCCAATATTTTTGTCGGATACTTAGATTTTTTGATTTTGAATATAACTACTTATAACCTGATACTTGTGTCGGAAATTTTTTTTAATTGGAGAAAAAAAACTACAGAACGATGTTTGTCGTTTTTCAAGGAGTATGTACGCAAATATCAAATCACAATTTTTCTAAAATTTTCCCTCTTGTCGGAAAATTTTTTGGGAAAATTTTGGGTACACCCTTTTAAATGTTTTACTTAGTGTGTGTACCAATTTTCAGCTATATCGGTTTAAAAATAACCGAGAACTACTGTTTTAAAATTTTTTTTTGATAATACCTCCTCGTCGATAGCCTAAAAGAATTAAGCTTTTTACAATTAGATTTTTTGTTTAAGAATATAATTATTTGTAACTTACTACCTTTGTCGGAAAAATGGTTGTAAAGATAGGGGATACACGAACCCAGCATTATTTAAAAGTATAATTTATTAATAAAAATTAATTTTTTTGTCCGACTTTGGATTTGCCCCAATATTTTTGTCGGACACTTAGATTTTTTGATTTGGAATATAACTACTTATAACCTGATACATGTGCCGGAATTTTTTTTTAATTCGAGAAAAAACAACTACAGAACGATGTTTGTCGTTGTTCAAGGACTATGTACACAAATTATCAGATCAAAATTTTTCTAAAATTTTCCCTCTTGGAAAATTATTTAAGAAAATTTTGGGTTCAGATCTACGTCATACCCTTTTAAATGTTTTACTTAGTGTGTGTACCAATTATCAGCTAAATCGATTCAAAAGTAACCGAGAAACACTGTTTGAAATTTTTTTTTGATAATACTTCCTCGTCGATAGCCTAAAAGAATTAAGTTTTCTTTTCGTTTGCCCCAACATTTTTGTCAGACAATTACATTTTTTGTTTAAGAATATAATTACTTGTAACCTACTACTTTTGTCGGAAAAATGGTTGTAAAGATAAGGGATGCACGAACGCAGCATTGTTCGAAAGTATAGTTTACTAATAAAAATTAAATTTTTTGTCCGACTGTCGGTTTGTCCGACATTTTGATTTTTTTGTCCGACACTTTGATTTTTTGATTAAGAATATAATTACTTATAACCTACTAATGTTGTCGGAAAAATGGTTGTAAATAAAAAAATTTCAGGAAATTTACATCTTCGGCGCGTCCGACTGCGCATATTCCCCGTGATAATTGTCCGACAAGGTTACCACATTATTGTAAATAGGTTTTATGGTAGATACCGTTAAAACTATCCATGTGGTAATAAATTTACTTTTTTCATAAATTTGACATCTTTAGCGTGTCCGACGCGTCATATGCCCCAATATTTTTGTCCGACAAAATTATTTTCGCCGTTTATATGATAAAAACCATTGATTAAAATAAAATGACCAATGTGGTTATAAATTTTTTTCTTGCATAAAATTGACAACTTCGTGACCGCTTGACAGACAAACGCCCCACTGCCATGATGCGCTAAGCTCGAAATTTGTCCGACTCCACCCAAATAACAAGTACAAAAAGTTTCAACGGTGTGGTCATAAATAATAATTTTATATGGGGGCCTAAGAACTATTAGTAAAAGTTTTGTCTAAATGGATTGAATGTTTTGTATCGCTTTCAAATACGAAAAGAAATGGCGAATTTTTGAAAAAAACGTTGTTGACTTTTTTTAATGGAACACCCAGTATTTTTTTTTGTAAATTGAAAGAAAGGTCATTCACCTATCCAGCGATATAAAGTTTTTCAAAATCGGTTGTCAAATCACTGAGTAATTAATTTTTAAAATGAGAGGTGCAAGGTAGATATCACATACCTAAATAACATATTGTAACTATGCAAAATGATAATATTGTGATTTCCACATTACATCTCTCATTTTAAAAGTTAATTGCTCAGTCATTTGACAACCGATTTTAAAAAATTTTATATCGCTGGATAGGTAAATGACCGTTTGTTCAAGTTACAAAAGAATATACTGGGTGTTTTAATAAAAAAAGTCAACAACGTTTTTTTTTCAAAAATCCGCCATTTTTTATTTAAAAGCGATATAAAAAATGGCTATTTCCTAAAAATTTGCAAAAACGGCCATTTACCTATCCAGCGATATAAAATTTATTAACATCGGTTGTCAAATGACTGAGCAATTAATTTTTAAAATGAGAAATGCAATGTGAAAATCACAAAACATAATATAAATTTGTATTTAGGTATGTGATATCCACGTTGCACCTCTCATTTTAAAAATTAATAACTCAGTGATTTGACAACCGATTTTGAAAAACTTTATATCGCTGGATACGCCAATGACCTTTCTTTCAATTTACAAAAAAATATACTGGGTGTTCCATTAAAAAAAAAGTCAACAACGTTTTTTTCAAAAATCCGCCATTTTTTCTTCGTATTTGAAAGAGATATAAAAAATTCAATCCATTCAGACAAAACTTTTACTAAAATAACACATTTCAGCGAAAACCGCATATTTCTATCTTGAGCCGTTTAGAAGTTATAGGCAGTTAAAATGGGGGAAAATATAAGTGGACACCCGGTATATGTTTCAATGGAAATTGTATTTTCATTGTAAAGAGAACAGCTATAACAATCTGTTGGACAATTTGGCAATAATGTTGCAAAGCTAAATGCGTGCATTTCAGTCTTGTACTTCCTTTTCTATCATTTGCTCTGCTCACTTCGCGCCCCTTTGCTGTCTTGGGGTAGGTACTTACTTCGCTATAAACCATTGTGTAGTTGTTTAAATATTTTGTGCGAATCAACTTTTTCTTGGTTTCATTTATGACAGCTATATCTATTTTCTGCTTCTTAAGTTCCTAATCTAGATCTATTGCTTTGTTTATTATTTCTGTTAAATTCCAGGTGCTGACTTTAAACTTTTCATTTATATTAAAGCCATTGTTTTTGTTATTATCTTCTTCTTCTTCTTAGCCTTCTATCGTCCACGTTTGGACATAGGCCTCTCCCAACTCCTTCCATCGGTCTTTATCCTGAGCAACATATTTGCAATTTGTTCCGGCTACTCTTTTAATATCATTGACAATTTAACAACTTGACATTTAATTATACATTGTCTGTATTTATATACAGTGTGGGCCAAATAAAAGAGTCCACCTCGATATTTTGCAGTATTTATTAGATTTTAAGAAAATAAAAAAACCGGTCAATTTTTGATCTAAGGGGACACCTCTGTCATTTGTCAAACCCCTCTCTTCCACATCCCCCACCCCTTATTTTTAAATAGGGAATAGGGGTCGTGTGCTAGCTCGTTTGAAACTTTATTTAGTTCTCTATTCAGTAATATAAACATTAACATCATTATGTATACAGGGTGTCCAAGAAGAAATTTTTTTAATTAAATTAATTGACACAAAAAGAAGAATGTATGTAATTTATTTAATTTAAAATACATTCTACTACTGTCACAAAAGAGAAAAAAATGTTTTATGATAAATAAACATTGCTTTTGGCCTTTTGCCTAATTTCAATGTTCAAGCTGCCACCCATCTGCCTCTTGGTAGGTTGAATATTGAATTTAAGCAACAAACAATGTTTATTTATCACATAAACTTTTTTTTTCCGTTTTCTGTCAGCAGTAAAATGTATTTTGAGTTAAATAAATTACATACATTCTTCTTTTTGTGTCAATTTATTTAATTCAAAATAATTTTTCTTGGGCACCCTGTATACATAATTATGTTATTGTTTATATTACTGAATAGAGAATTGAATAACCGTTTAAATGAGCTAGCACACGACCCCTATTCCCTTATAAAAATTGACGTGTTATTTTATTTTCTTAAAATCTAATAAATACTGCCAAACATCGAGGTGGGCTCTTTTATTTGGCCCACTCTGTATACCTACCAAATTTACAATCAAGGTACAGTAGAAATAAACAAACCAAGACACGTTAAATGCTACTAGGAGCACTCCCGAATCATAATTTACATTTTATAAACTTTGGAAATCATGATTTGGGATTTACAATGTATACACATTGTAAATTATGATTCGGGAGTGCTGCTAGTACTATTTAACGTGTCTTGGTTTTTTATTTCTACCGCATCTTGATTGTAAATTTAGTATAGTTCCCCCAGGTTCTTCGTTGTGCAAGTTATAAATACTTATAGACCGGGCAGTATCGTCGCCCCCGCTAGCGCAATTATTCCGATTCGATTTTTTTGCACAAACTTACTCAAAAAGAGGTCCTTATAACATATCCACAGGGTGCCGGGCGGTGCCGTGGTCGAAAAATTGTTTAAACAATGTTTTTTAAACAAATTCACAAAAATAATTTTTTTATTTCCAACAATTTTTTTTTTAGATAATTTGGGTCATTCTGAGCAAAAAAGGTCTCCTGTCATTTTTCTCTAAAATTGACTGTTGTCGAGTTATACGCGATTAAAAATTTGAAAAATGCGACAATGGCCATTTTCAAGGCTTCATAACTCGATTAAAAATGATTATTATGAAATTCAAAAAGTGACAAAATCAGGATTCAAATATCTTCTTCAACGTCTTGAAGATATTTTTGGCATTATTTTATTACAAAGCTGTTACTTTTAGTTATCAACAATTAGCGCTATAGTCCAACTGTATCGTCACCCCCGTTAGCGGAACTATTTCGATTAGATTTTTTTGCGCAAACTTACTCAAAAAGAGGTCCTTACAACATATCCACAGGGTGCCGGCCGGTGCCGTGGTCTAAAAATTGTTTAAACAATTTGGCCGGCACTCTGTGGATATGTTATAAGGACCTATTTTTGAGTAAGTTTGTGCAAAAAAATCTAATCGAAATAGTTCCGCTAACGGGGGCGACGATACAGTTGGACTATACCGCTAATTGTTAATAACTAAAAATAACAGCTTTGTAATAAAATAATGACAAAAATCTCTTCAGGACGCTGAAGAAGGTATTTCATTTCAATTTCATAATAATCATTTTTAATCAAGTTATGAAGCCTTGAAATGGCCATTTTCGCATTTTTCAAATTTTTAATCGCATATAACTCGACAACAATCAATTTTAGAGAAAAATTACAAGAGACCTTTTTTGCTCAGAACGACCCAAATTATCTAAAAAAAATTTTTGGAAATAAAAATATTATTTTGGTGAATTTGTTTAAAAAAAATTGTTTAAAAAATTTTTCGACCACGGCACCGCCCGGCACCCTGTGGATATGTTATAAGGACCTCTTTTTGAGTAAGTTTGTGCAAAAAAATCGAATCGATATCGGATATCCAAGGAATGGGGCTGCCATCTATAGGCCTCTTTGTTTGTGTAATTTTTGTGTTCAGATTCCTTTCCCACCTGCTACATAAGACACAATATTTATAATACACTCACCGGCACAAAAAACGGGCACCCTAAAAAATGGGCCATTTTTAATGACTTGTATTTCCTAAACCTGATATCCGATTTAAGTAATTTTTTTAATATGTTATAGCCTTGTTCTTTAACAATATCGCTGTAATAATATTATTGCTAGACAGGTACATTGTCATTGTATACAGGGTGTACAAATCAAACTGTCTTTTTTCAAATTTTGGAACACCCTGTGGAATGTTCTAGCTTTTATAAAATACTGAAATTAAAACCCAACTATAGCCTCAGGTTTTCTTAACATTCTGCTTTTGCTTCATTTGCTTATGTTGGATAATAAAGAAGTTAGGCACTTTAACAACTACCCCTGGTTTTCGACAATACAGGGTGTTTTTAAATAAGTACGGCAAACTAAGGGGTATTTCTGCTTGATAAAATAATGACAGATTGCTTTATAAACGTATGTCCGCAAATAATTCGTTTCCGAAATAGGGGATGTTGAAATTGTTCTTACAAACTGACAACTGACGATTTATTTATTGCTCTAAAACGGTTTGTGATATGCCAATTAAATTTGGTAGATTTTAAGAGGTAGTTATTGCGCATTTTTTGGCATACAATTAAGAATTTTATATTCACCATTGGCGTGCATACAGGTATAAACATTTTAGATATATCCCGTATGCACGCCAATGGTAAATATAAAATTCTTAATTGTATGCCAAAAAATGCGTAACAACTACCTCTTAAAATCTACCAAAGGACATCGTACACATCTTATGGAAAATATAATGTCACTCAAATTCAATAAAATTTATACGAATAGATTCGTTTTAAATTAACAGTCAAATCTTATAATTGCGCCAACTCTTAATTATGATTAATTACGGCGCAAATTGCAATTAAAGTTTATCGAAATCACATTTTTTGAGTCAGTAAAAGTGTCAGTTACAATTACTATTGCTCTGGGTGCTATTCACAAGAGCTTAAATCCCGCTGGATCTAAGCGGATTAGTGAAACTAATCCGCTGATTTACGGAGTACCGACAATTTGGGTATTTTAAAATATTTTTTCTCTCTCTAACTTATGTACGTACCAATTTCTGCTCTTATTATTGAAAATATAGAGTTGGCGCAATGATAAGATTTGACCGTTAATTTAAAACGCATCTATTCATATAAATTTTATTGAATTTGAGTGACATTATATTTTCCATAAGATGTGTGCGACGTCCTTTCATTTGCATATCACAAACCGTTTTAAAGCAATAAATAAATCGTCACTTTGTAAGAACAATTTCAACACCCCCTATATCGAAAACGAAGCATTTGCGGGCATACGTTTATAAAGCAAACTGTAATTATTTTATCATGCAGAATTACCCCTTAAAGTTTGCCGTACTTATTTAAAAACACCCTGTATTGACGAAAAACAGGGGTAGTTGTTAAAGTGCCTAACTTTTTTATTATCCAACATAAGCGAATGAATCAAAAAACAGAATGTTAAGAAAACCTGAAACTATAGTTGGGTTTTAATTTCAGTATTTTATAAAAGCTAGAACATTCCACAGGGTGTTCCAAAGTTTGAGAAAAAAACACAAATTGATTCGTACACCCTGTATACAATGACAATGTACCTGTCTAGCAACAATATTATTACAACGATATTGATAAAGAATAAGGCTATAACATATTAAAAAAATTACTTAAATCGGATATCAGGTTTAGGAAATACAAGTCATTAAAAATGACCCATTTTTTGGGGTGCCCGTTTTTTGTGCCGGTGAGTGTAAAGAAAATACAAAAAACGACTAAAATCGTTTATAAAGGGCATATTTGTTAAAATCCCTAAAAACGGCTGCATCACAGAACTAGTCTTCGATCGGCTGACCGATCATCATCAGTGCTAACGTGATTCTAACATGCTAACCACCAAAATACATACATGTATTTTGGTATACCAAAATGTATTACATACATGTATTACATAACAATATTACAAAATGTATTACATACATGTATTTTGGTATACTAAAATACATGTATGTATTACAGACATTTCGGTCATCCGATCGAAAACTAGTTCTGTGATGTATAGGGCAGTCAATGAGAACAAGAACAGGTTATTACCTCCGAATTCTATCCTACTGCATGGATTTTTATGAAAGTTTAGGAATAGCCTGAAAATATCTCCTTATTCAAAGTCTACCCTATGCCGATGTGCGTTTTTGTCTTGGGGGCGGTTCTCAGCCCTTCTCGGGGCTGGAAAATTTTTTGGTTAAACAACTACGGAAGTTGCTAGAGAACCCAATTCTAAGCAAAAACTGTTCTATAATTTTTTTTTTCGAAAACTCAATACTTTTTGAGTTATTCGTGGTTGAAAATCGGCCATTTTCATTGAAATATAACACCTTTTCAAACGATTTTTTGCTCAACGGATCAAATTATAGAGCGCATATTTAAATTTTCTTAAAAATCTTCTTTTTCTCCATGTAACTTGAAAATGATAAGAGATACTGTTATAAAAAATAAAATCAAGATGTTTATCTAGAAGAAACCTTCATTTTTGTATGGCATCTTTTTTTTGGCATCTCTTATCATTTTTGAGTTACATGGAGAAAAAGGAAGATTTTTAAGAAAATTTAAAAATGCGCTCAATAATTTGATCTTATTTTTTTTTTCAAAATCATTCATTTTAAACCCGCCCAACTTTTTGAATATAAAAATAACACTATAGTAATATGTATTGTAGAAGGAAAACGATGCATTTAAATTCTTGTGGATGAGGGGTTAAATATCATTTTTTTCTTAAAATACGTTAGTCGTCAAATTTTTTACAGTTTATCTCGCATAGTTTGAATGTAATCGACATTTAATATTGCTTATTTTAAAGGTCTTTTCAAGCACAACACAAGTTATTATACACCTAAAATCGACCGTTTCTCTGTTATTTCAAGTTAAATACACTGATTTGAGCATGCACCAAGAAAACAAGTTTTTTTCACTTACCGTATCTCTTTTTGTGTTATAACTAGAAGATTCATAAAGGAAAGAATCTCTTTGTTATTTTATAAGCGACAAAAATGTTTTATATAGTTTTTTCAGTTAGATGCATAGTTTTTAAGGATTCGCAAAAAACCGTTTGAAAAGGTGTTGTTTCAATGAAAATGGCCAATTTTCAACCAGGAACAACTCAAAAAGTATTGAGTTTTCGAAAAAAAATTATAGACCAGTTTTTGCTTAGTATTAGGTTCTCTAGCAACTTCCGTAGTTATTTAAGCAAAACATTTTCCACCCCCGAGAAGGGGTGGGAACCGCCCCCAAGACAAAAGCACACATCGGCATAGGGTAGACTTTGTTTCTTGGGCTATTCCCTACTTACTGTGAAAATATCACGTAAATCGATATAGTAGGATAGAATTCGGAGCCACATACCCTCATTGACTGCCCTAGTAGCCCTTTTTAGGGATTTTAACAAATTACCTTTTTTAAAGGATTTTAGTCGTTTTTTGTAAAATATGGTATACAGCCAACTACAGGAAATCTTTTTCCTCGTGGATTTTTAGATAAAATACAGTTGTACTAGCCATTATTATTAATTACGTATTTTTTATGGGAAATAAGCCACAATTTTACTAAAAAATGAATTTATTAACGTTTCGAAGCCCAAATCGGTTAATAAATGAAACGTTAATAAATTCATTTTTTAGTAAAATTGTGGCTTATTTCCCATAAAAAATACGTAATTATAAAAATGCCACAAGGAAATAGCTTCAGAACAACATTATTATTAATTACTCTTAATAATTGGCATACTACACTTTTAAAATTTAGTAGTTCAAGGTAAAGTTTTGAATGTGTGATTATTCTGTAGAATATTGATATTCATTGGTAAATACTAAGTACATATTTATATAGAAAACGCTTCTTTCTATATAATATTTTATCAATGGAACCTCTATATAATTTAAAACAAAAAATATTTATGTTTTGCATATAAATGTTTAAAAAATATTTATGTAAACCACTTCTGAAATTAAGGACACTGGGTCAGCAATAACCAACCGTTACATTTTTGACACCTTTAAAATTTACTAGCAATATAAATCAGAATTCATTAACACGAAAATAACTGGTCATATCTTTTTTAAATAAATGAATTAATAACTTCTTCTTCTTCTTTAAGTTCCATCTTCTATCGAAGGTTGGGAATCATCATGACAATGCGTACCCTGTTGACTGCCGCTCTAAATAGCTTTGCACTACTGCATTCGAACCATTCCCGTAAGTTCTTAAGCTAGGATGTTCTTCGTCTTCCCACATTTCGCTTTCCTCGGATTTTGCCTTGCATAATAAGTTGTAGTAATGAGTATTTTGCCGTCTCATCACAAATGTCCCAAGTACTCAAGTTTTCGTCTTTTGATAGTTAGTATTATTTCCAGTTGATTTCCTATCCTTCTAGTTACTTCGTCGTTTGACATTCTTTGAATCCATGATATTCGTAGGATTCTTCTGTAACACCAAAATTCAAAGGCGGCCAACTTATTCAAATGGACTTGTTTCAATGTCCACGCTTTTAAGCCATAAAGAAGAGTAGAGAACACGTAACATCGAAGCATACTTAGGCGTAGTTCTAACCTTATATCCCGACAACAAAGAAACATTTTAAGTTTAATGAATAATGCACGTGCTATTTCAATACGTGTCTTAATTTCTTTCGTTTGGTCTACATTTTGATGTTATCCATGTTCCTAAGTATTTGGAGTTATCCACACTCTCAATTTTACAGTATCTTCAATAGTTAGTTGAATGTTTGCGTGTGCTGATTTAGTCATCATCATGCATTTAGTTTTCTTTAAATTCATCTTCAGTCCGTACTCATGACAGCGTTCATTAAGGCGTTGCATTACGTTCTGTAAATCATTGTTGTTATCCGTTATTATTACTGTATCGTCTGCAAAACGTAAGTTGTTCAAAACTTCTTCATTGATAGATATCCTTCTATTGAATTTGAGAGCGCTTCTTGAAATACCGCTTCACTGTAGACATTGAAGAGTAGTGGGGAACAGCACGCAACCCTGACGGACTCCTCTCTGTATTTTGATATCTTGGGTGTCCTGGTTGTCAACTCTTACCTTGTTTTACAACTAATTAATAACTAGTTTACCATAATGTAAACTGCTAAAATTCTTAACTACTCCAATTTCTAATATTTATTTGAATACAATAATAATTGAATGTGATTCATGAACCCTTTGAAATGTGGTGCTGCCGACGCCGACGTTTGTTAAAGACCACACAACGAGCCTAACTATTCTCCAGAGGCTAAGAATACACAAAGAAATCATTAAACACTGCATGGAACAGAAAATTTGCTTACTACGGCCACATTATGCGTAATACCAATACCAATAATAAATATCGACTTCTATAGTTCTTAGGAAATGTACTGATCTAACGTCAACTGATCTATTTCGAGCTGCTGTGAATAGAGGGTAATATGGGTCAATGTGGTCGCCAACATTACTAAAAGATAGGTAACTTTAGAAGAAGAAGAAGAACAGAGAGTCTCAATTGGTACCGGCTAGCTCAGAACAGAGAAAACTGAAGAGCAATGAGAGAGGCCTATATCAAAAAGATAAATAATGTTTCTCTCTCTTCAATCCTGACCCCCCGGAGGGAGTGTAGTGTACGACGTGATGTCGTGTATTTTCCGTCTCCAAAGATCTCTGTCTCTGGTCATTTCTTTTAATTCATGCATAGGTCTTTTGCATATTCCTGTAATCTGATCGATCTATCTTGTTGGGGATATTCCTCGTGATTTTCGGCCTTCCACCTTTCCTTGTATAATAAGCCTTTCCACGTTTTCTGTGTTTGCTCTCATAACATGTCCAAAGTATTTTAATTGTTGGAGATGGACTTGATGGAGAGTCGTTGCCTAACTTTTAGCTTTCTTAAAATTGAATTATTTGTTCTATGGTCGGTCCAAGGAATTCGTAGCATTCGTCTCCAACAGAACATTTCAGTGGCGCCTATCTTTCTTCTTTCCGAATTTCTCAGGGTCCAAGATTCACATCCGTAGGTCAGTATTGGGCATATTAAGCAGTTGATCAACATCATCTTTAACGCTCTTGAAATTTGACAGTCCTTCCATATTGTGGTCATTTTTGCTGTGGCGACTTTTGCTAGATCAAATCTACGTTTTATTTCTTCCTGTAGTGACCCTGTGTTTGTGATTAATGATCCCAGATATAAGTATGAGCTCACAACCTCAAACCGATCAATTGTGGTTATGTGTGGATGATTGTTACGTAGTCTATCCACTATCATGATCTTTGTCTTTGATATGTTTAATTGCAGACCAAATATTTGACTTTCGTTTTCAACCAGTCGTATAAGATCTGCTTTTCTTGATCAGTTCTGCTTGATCAATCTATTTGCAAGAAGGGCTGTGTCATCTACGAAACGTAGGTTGTTTATTTTATGACCATTTATTGAGATGCCTTTTTCCCATCCTTCAAGTGCTCTTCTCGTAATATGCTCTCCATATAAATATATTGAATAATTGTGGAGATAGTATACATCCCTGTCTGACACAACGTTCTGGATGAAATTCGTTTGAAAGTGTGTCAAGCACTTTAACTGATCCAGTAGTGTGTTCGTATAGTTCAGTTATAAGCGATATAAGGTGTTGGGGTACGCCTACTTCTTTTAGTATTCGCCATAAGTGTCTCCACTTGACCCTGTCGAACGCCTTACGATAATCTATAAAGCATATGTACAGTAGATTTTTCGATTATCTGTCTTATATTCAACAGGTGTTCTCGAGTACTTCTACCTTTGGTAAATCCAGTTTGCTCTTATGGAATTTCTCTTTGAAGGAATGTTTTTAGTCTCTCATTGATTATATGTAGCATTATTTTACTGGCATGTGATATAAGAGAAATAGTTCTATAATTGTCGCATTTATGGAAGCTGCCTTTTTTATGAATTGTCGTTATTGTAGATTTTGTCTAGATAAAGATAGTAAAGTCCAAATAATGTCTAAAGAAGGTAAAATTAAAACAGAAGATTTTTTTTATTATCAAGTAAAAAACAAAATAAATTGTTTATTAAACTCAGTACTCAGTGAATATTTATTACAAATAATCTTTTTCTACTTCTGTTGCCACCTGCGTGACGAAGCTCGGCAATCATCATAGCTATTCGGACTTTAGAGACGGCTGCTCTAAAAAGTTCATTTAATGTAAATCCGTACCATTCACTCAGGTTGCGCAGCCACGATATTCTAAGTCTCCCTATGTTTCTCTTTCTTTGGATCTTTTCCTGCATAATCAGTTGGAGCAAGGTGTGTCTCTCTCCACGTGTAATATGTCCTAGATATTCCAATTTTCGTGTTTTATTTGTGACCTGTTCTTTCCACGATATTTTCAGAATTCCTCTGTACACCTACAACTCGAATGATTCCAGTTTTTTCATTGATGTCACATCCAAGGTCTTATAACACCAGGTAAATAAGGCAAAAATATACCATGTTCGGGACACTTGAGCAGCCAGGTTGCAAATGGGTTTTTTGGGCACTATATGCCTAATACATTATAAATACAAAAATGCCCGTTACAGTTTGGACGAGAAATTTAGTTATTTACAAATAAGTGTCAAAAATGGCAGTTTTTTCATTTAAATCGCCACAGGTAAAAGTAGATGAGCAAAGGTTTAGAATGGCAGTTTTTAATTTTGGTCCGATCATTTGTTGCTTCGGAAATTTCAAAATAAAACTAAAATTTCGAAAAAAAAAAATTTGCTATAACTTTTGCGAAAATGACCTTAAGACTTTCAAATTACATAAAAAGTTGAGTAAAACAGTTCATATAATGCGCAAAAAATTTTAAGACGATTTGACAGTCATTTTAAATTTTATTCAATTTGTTTATCCCAAAGAGCTTTTTTTGCAATGTCATTGTTCAGAAAATTATAACGATATAGCAATTGTGTGGCAACCACATGAAAGAAAAGTAATAGAAAAAAAAATCATTAAAAAGTCATTTTAATCATACTGAAAATATTTTACTAAAGAAGACTCATATTTGGCTTATAAACAATTTAAATAACTTTGTTAATATTGACTTTAGACTAAAAATGCTTTGAGATTTGAAAAGCCGGTATATTTACACGAATTTTCAAAAAAAAAACTTTTTGTTTAGGTTAATTACAGTCAAAGTTATCCACTTTTTTATTTAATTCACAGCTACTTTGTTTATAGCAATTAAGCAACCTAACTACCGCCATTTTAAAGTTGAAGGTATATAGTTTATGTTTAAAAGTTTGAGTAAACTTTTATCTTCAACAGAGTGGTTAATAAAGCTTTAAACATGACGTCCTAACGAAATCGATTCGTGGTCGGTGGAGGGGAAATATTAAAATCCGTGCACTCAAAAAATGAAATTGATTCTTCAAACATATGCTGCGATTAATATCTCCGAAAATATTTTACTAAAGAAGACTCATTTTTGGCTTATAAACAATTTAAATAACTTTGTTAATATTGACTGTAGACTAAAAATGCTTTGAGATTTGAAAAGCCGGTATATTTACACGAATTAAAAAAAACTTTTTGCCTAGGTTAATTACAGTCAAAGTTATCCACTTTTTTATTTAATTCACAGCTACTTTGTTTATAACAATTAAGCAACCTAACTACCGCCATTTTAAAGCTGAAGGTATATAGTTTATGTGTAAAAGTGTGAGTAAACTTTGATCTTCAACAGAGTGGTTAATAAAGCTTTAAACATGACGTCCTAACGAAATCGATTCGTGGTCGGTGGAGGGGAAATATTAAAATCCGTGCACTCAAAAAATGAAATTGATTCTTCAAACATATGCTGCGATTAATATCTCCGAAAATATTTTACTAAAGAAGACTCATTTTTGGCTTATAAACAATTTAAATAACTTTGTTAATATTGACTGTAGACTAAAAATGCTTTGAGATTTGAAAAGCCGGTATATTTACACTAATTTTCAAAAAAAAACTTTTTGCCTAGGTTAATTACAGTCAAAGTTATCCACTTTTTTTATTTAATTCACAACTACTTTGTTTATAACAATTAAGCAACCTAACTACCGCCATTTTAAAGTTGAAGGTATATAGTTTATGTGTAAAAGTGTGAGTAAACTTTGATCTTCAACAGAGTGGTTAATAAAGCTTTAAACATGACGTCCTAACGAAATCGATTCGTGGTCGGTGGAGGA
The DNA here is from genome assembly GCF_917563875.1 of Diabrotica virgifera virgifera. Taxonomy (NCBI): domain Eukaryota; kingdom Metazoa; phylum Arthropoda; class Insecta; order Coleoptera; family Chrysomelidae; genus Diabrotica; species Diabrotica virgifera. Next base: position 36,439,152 of record NC_065447.1, on the reverse strand, counting down.
GAAATATTAAAATCCGTGCACTCAAAAAATGAAATTGATTCTTCAAACATATGCTGCGATTAATACCTCCGAAGGTTGTTGATGGATTTTTATCATAATTTTTTAAATTTGCATGTACTCGTAGTCCGTTAGAAAACGTTATGTATACATTCCCCTACCAAACACAGTGGCGTACTGAGCATGGTACCACGGGTTCCGCGGAACCATGGCCCGAGCCCCGCAGGGGCCCGCTCTAGCGCGCTCTTTGCTTTTTTTTCTAATTTGATAGGGACATTTTGCACTACACAAGTACACAATAGAAAATGTAACTTCTTAATAAATTTTTATTTTTGTGTATTTATTTATAAATAAAAACGAAGAATTCCTATTTATCAAAAAATTTGAAAACAAAATTAATAATAGACACAAGGAAAACTAACTTTTGGAAGGTTCTGTACTTGTTTTACCTACTAAAAGAAAGTGACTAAAACGAAACTTCTGGTTTCAACACATGTAAAGAATTATTACCGCCTGTAGGTACCTTTTTACTCAAAAACTTATATTTATATCTGCACGTTTCATGGATTAGTTGTAAACTAGAAAGTTGTAAAATTTTGCAAATTGACACAGTCATTGCAAGTTTTATACTTTTGGCAGGGTTATAAAAATGCCTAATCCCAACACAATAAACTCGACGAAAGATGCTTCTTTTGTTTGTATTTATAGCATCATCATACTTTAGCTTTTACTTTTAAGTAATAATTCTTGATAACTGAAATAAATATAAATAGTCTAGGGCGCATCTGTTTTGAGATGGACGTTGAGAGGTGACTCAAATTTTTTTGCAAAAATATTTGAGTTATCCTTCCACTTAAAAAGTTCCGGAACATTGTTTAAATAATCAAAATGTCAAAAAATTAAGGAAAAATTCGATTTTTTTCTTCGTTTTTTGATTATAACTTTAAAAGTATTCATTTCCGAGAAAAGTTGCACTAAGATAAAAGTTGCGTAATTAAATTTCCTAAAACATAGGATTGGTTAAAAATTGTCACTCTTGTTGCAAAATAGCAATAAATGGCGAAAAACCAGAAAAAAAACAAGTATTCGCATTTTACGTTTTCAACCATTCATGCTACACTTAGGACCTTCATATTTTATCCAGAAAAACTGTATGATATAATAAAACAATACTCTAAATTTCATTAAGATCAGTTCAGTAAGTTTTGCAAAATAAATTTTGCAATCCAGCTTTCGCAAAAAAAATTCATTTTTTCAAAATGTCGCAGGACTGAAAATAAAGGAGATAACAAGTTGACATTTTTTTAGCATATAGAAGAGTACTGTACCTTTCATTTGCAATTTGCAAAATTAAAATCGATTAACTACCACGGCGTCAGGAATTTCTTTAAATAAACATTAATTTTTGGTGCTACGCGCAGGACGGCGGTGTTCGATTCACACAAGTTGATTTCTACCAAAATTTCTTCCAATCTTTATCTTTTATATTATTTTCTTCCTCTATATTTTGTTCCTCTATAGTTTGTTGTATTTTAATATTTTAATTCCACAAAAATCAAACTAATTTGATTATTGTTTGTGAAATATTGTTTAAACAATAGCATATGTTTAAAAATAATAAACTTTTATTATCTAAGTTAAAATATATGAACAAAGAAAAAAAGCTAAAAAATTGCTAAAAAAAGTGTTATTTCAAAAGACAGAGTATGTGTTTTTATTTTGCAATAAACAAATTTATTTATTTATATCGAAATGTACTAAAAATTAAAATGTATCAATAATTATCAAAGGTCATTGGAATGCCCAATCAGAGCAAACTATCCGCTGTCCTGCGCGTAGCACCAAAAATTATTGTTTATTTAAAAAAATTCCTGACGCCGTGGTAGTTACCCGATTTTAATTTTGCAAATTGCAGATGAAAGGTAAAGTATTGTTCTATAAGTAGTAAAAAATTCAACTTGCTGTTTGCTTTATTGAAAAAATAAATTTTTTATTGCGAAAGCTGGATTGCAAAATTTATTTTGCAAAATCTATTGACCCGGTCTTACTGAAATTCACAGTATTATTTTATTATATTATAAAGTTTTTTAGGTAAAATATGAAGGTCCTAAGTGTAGCATAATATGGTTGAACAACGTGAAATGCAAATACTTGTTTTTTATGGTTTTTTCGCTATTATTGCTATTTTGCAACAAAGGTGACAATTTTTAAAATTTTTAACCAATCCTATATTGTAGGAAATTTAATTACGTAACTTTTAGGTCAGTACAACTTTTCTCGGAAATGATAATGTTTAAAGTTATAATCAAAAAATGAAGAAAAAATCGAATTTTTCTTTCATTTTTTGACATTTTGATTATTTAAACAATGTTCCGGACCTTTTTGAGTGGGAGGATAACTAAAATATTATTATTTGAGCTACTTTCAAGCAATTTCTGCAAAAAAATTTGAGTCACCTCTCAACGTCCAAATGTATGGTTTGTTCAACAGTAAATGGTTGAGTTCAATTAGTGCAGACGTAAATATTATTAAATTTATCTTACCTGGCCCATTGTTAAGACCCACCCGGAGCGATAAGCCACCGAGGTAGACAGAGTTGGTCTTTTGCAATTAACACTAATTAGACGGTACTCCCATAATAAAGCCTGAAATAAATTTTACCTGAAACCGGGCCTTTTATACTATTATCGTTTAATCCAGGATGTTTATAGTGGTAACTAATTGAACTCAACCATTTACTGTTAAACATACCATACTAATAATTTTACAGATGCGCCCTGGTCTAAAACAAAAGTAAGGACAACTGAACTAACAGGTACGTATCAGAACTTCCGTTTGTATGAAAAACGATAGGATTAATATTAATTTACTGTTTTAAATTAGCTGAGTTTTTATAAAAAATATATGATGATTTATATTTAATGTTTATTAAAAGCTTTTAATATACAATGTATGTTTTTATTGGGCGGGAGCCCGCATAATTGGAGGGGGCGCATTATTGGGCGGGGGCCCGCATCATAACTGGAACCAGGGCCCGCGGATCTATCAGTACGCTACTGACCAAACATTACAAAATGTTAGGGGGAACCCCCCTTATCACTCAGGGATATGAAAAATCGATTACGACCGATTCTAAGACCTACCGAATATACATATATAATTTCATAAAAATCGGTCAAGCAGTCTCGGAGAAGTATGGTAACTAACACTGCGTCAGGAGAATTTTATAGATGTGAATATATAGATCGCTATTAAAAAATATTGGTTGGGGATAGAAGAGTGAAAATTAAGGTTTTATAAATTTTTTAATGCTTCATAATAAAAAATTAAGATAAACAATTTTGTTCAAAAAAATATAAAAAAATCTCAGGGGGGCAATCCCCCTTACAACTTATGGGTATGAAAAATAGGTTAAATCCTATTCTTAGTCCTACAGGATATATGTGTAAAATTTCATAAAAATCGGTCAAGCCGTTTCGGATGAGTATGGTAACTAGCACAGTTACAGGAGAATTTTATGTACACAGAAGTAACTGTGGATTAAATAATAAAAATGGCTAACTTTGACTGTAATTAACCTACGCAAGAAGTTTTTTTTTGAAAATTCGTGTAAAAATACTAGCTTTTGAAATTCCAAAGTAGATTTACTCTACAGTCAATATTAACAAAGCTATTCAAATTTTTTAGAAGCCAAAAATGACTATACTTTAGTAAAATGTTTTCGGAATGATAAAAATAACTTTTTGTTGATTTTTTTAAACATTTTGAAAATATAAGTATTCTTCTTTCAAGAGTTTTCCACAGGATTTCTGTATGATTATTATTTTCTGAACAATAACATTGCAAAATAAGCTCTTTGGTATAAACAAATTGAATAAAATTTAAACTAATCGCCGAATAATCTTGAAATTTTTAGGGAATTATATAATATATAAGGTTTGCTTCAATAAGGTGTTAAGTTAAAAAGTACAATTTTACAGGAGCCTCCTTTTTAACTTACAAAAAATTATTGTCTCCAAAGCAATGCATTTTTATAGTCCATCTAATATTAACTATAAATGTTAACTACTTACGTCTCTGAAAATGTTCGATAGGCCTGATGATGTAATAAATTTAGCGAAAAATTTGCATATTTACAAGAAAGGTGATAATATGTCACACTTTTCCTGCAAAAATGTAATAAGATGAATGTTACAAACTGATTTGTCACGTTGTTGATGATATTATTTTTGTTATGTTACTGGGTTATACAATAAACATACGTTGTCGAAGTAAAAGATTTTAGATTTGAGAATATGTTCTTTATTGAAAAAGTGTAACTTTAACAAATAATATTAGAATTACATGGCGAAATTAAACTGCAATAATTCTTAAATTAAAACTATTTCTTAAAGTTATTTAATAATGCGTAAAAGCTTAAATTCTAAAGGAACTAATTTCATTAAATTACGAAAATGTAACACTTAAAATATTGTCTTTGTCAAAACAAGCAAAAACACGTGACTTTTAAAACTACAACGATTCATAAAATGGCCTGTGATATCTTGGAATTAGGATTTTTTTAACCAAATCCATGAGATTCGCTGTTTTCTTATCGGGCATACCTGGTTTTGCGCTGTATGCATCTCTCAATTCCAAATTGTTGCTCTTTTTCTTTTTATTAATAACTATAGCTTCCTTAAATTGTTTATCAGCGTATGAATTTTTAAAAAATATAGCATCGGTTCGCTTTTTTAAGTTGAATCACCTTTAAACCTGCTAGTTTTACTGTCTCATTATTTTCATCTTTCAGTAAAGGAAAGTTAATTAGGGCCATTACACAGGTCCGCATCTTAATTATTGACGTTTAATTTCTCTCTCAATTTAAGAATGAGCAGGATCTCTCTCATTTTGAGTGTGCCCTTTTAGCAAATATTTATGCGTTACTGAGTTAAGATTTTCAATTGTTTTTACTGTGTATAGATACGTACAGATCATAAATTTATTTTTTTGCTGGCCTGCACAATTATTATCAGAATAGAACGCAACGTCCAAATTGTTGACTGTTTCTGAAACTTTCTTAAGGTACTTGTAAACACATGTACCGATTTCATTCACAACTCTATGGGCGTTTGACTCATCTCAAACATAGCTTTCAACACAGTTATTATGAATGTTGTTTATGGTTAAATTAAAAATATTCAATGTCGATTTATAGTAGCAGACAGATCTCCCTTTTGGGGCATTGGAACACTGCTGCAAGTCATACACTGCGACCAGAGTTGTATTGTCTTTTTTATCATTTTCTTTCTCTGTATGTGAGAGAACTTCATGACATCCGCAATTATCTTTCATTGCTGAAATGTTGCTGTCTCTATTTTGCTTCTTTAAGGCCCTCTCAATAGGCCGGTTATTAATTGCTAAAGTATTTTTAAAAAATAGTTTTCACACTCTAGTCTTTACACCAGCAACAGTTAAAAAGAAAGCGTTGTTATTGTCACGAGAAAGTGCAACATTCCCATTGGCATCCATTTTAGCGTAACGATCTGCTTCAATATTGTTTGCGATAAATGACCACTGTTTTCGATGTTTCCTAAATCCCAGTATTCTTTAAATAATTGCAAACGTATCTCCTCTGTGATATTTGACCGACATTTGAAAGCACAACTTTCTCTGCAAGGTGGTTTCAATGTACATTCTGGAATGGATTTCTTTGCCTTTAGTGTTTGATAAGATTTTCCACAATTTCTCAGTTTATTTACTACATTTTTTTGCCAATTATCTTCTTGTCTTCGTCTTTTCTTTTCTATTTTATTTTGACTACAATCTGGATTTGTTAACTTCTGTTGAGAAGTGCTTATATTTTCCTTATCAGGCGGTTTACTTTGTATTGGTATAAGGTTATTGAGTATCATTTCATGAACTTTCCTAGGTAGCTGATTCACACTTTCACATAAAATATTGTCTTGATTTCTTGTGCTAATAGGTAAATCTTATTCGTCAGAACATGAAGCATTTCTTCGATTACGATGTTATAGTTCTAAATCTTCATAGTCTGGGTCTTTTACGGAGTCGTCGCTATCTGTAAAGAAAATTATGGTTAGAATATTACCAGAATTAGGTAAAAAAATGAAATGCTTTTGATTACATTGAAATGAACATTAATTGAATACATAAAATTACCTTCACTGAAAGAGCTTGATGAGCTGGTTGACGAGTCACTAGACGAACTACTGCTAGTCCAATCACAACGACTACGATTCGGAACTGTTAAGTCAACTTTTCCTTCTGTTAACAATGAGTCCTCTATGTTTGAAGTTCCATTCTGTGTGTTTAATGTTGTGCCATTATCTAAAAAACGGTACGTCAAATTTAATAATATTATATAATAAAAGATAAGAATAAAACAGAAAATAATAGTAATAACAGCCATATACGTAAACCTGTTAAGCATACCCTACCTAACACAGATATTTAAATTTTACTCAAGTTATCGGTCAATCGTAGCCAGAATCGGCGATGAATGACAACAAAACCTATCGTCTAATGGGTCCCTAAATACTTCGTAGATAACTAAAACTAACATACCTGTCCTAGTCATTAGAACGGGAATGTTCGATTTCTCGGTTGCCATTGCAAGTTCAAGGATCCTCGTAGATCGCAATTCCATCTGAAAAAATAAGTACATACTAGTTATTTATTTTAGTATGAACAATGTAATATTCAAAAATATTCCCCATAAAAATATTGTTTTTTTCTGGAAGAACGAAACATCAGAATGTAACTTGAACTTGTTTTTTGTACTGGGAAAACTTTTATCATATACAACGTGGTATCCTTAGATAACACAAAGCAAAGTTTATATATTTTCAGCAACAGTGTGACACGAAGGTATATACCAATTCACACTCCACGGACATTTTTCAATAACACTGTTTTTAAATAAACATATCACACTATAGATTCCAAAAATATTATTGAATGAATACATACATTTGTAATCACAATGTAATATCGTCCTGATATCAGGTTTTTGTCGAAAAACTAGTGCACCTTAATCTTCGCTTGCGGAGTGCCAACTGTCTTGTCTCGTTTTAGAAGCAAAGCACTCTGAAGAAAGAGATAACGTGACATCGCAATGTAGCACCGTTCCGCTGTTTCTTTTTCTCATACATTTGCTATTACTCACTGAATAGATACCGCGTTTTTGGAGAAAATAAAGTTCGACACGGTGGTTTTAATTATCAAATAAAAAAAATATTGAGTTTTTGGACTTGTCACGTTATTGAAGCAAAGATGCGAATATACTTGTTGACTCAACTTTCCATGCAATATCAAAGTCTTAAGTTCATTTTCTCAAAAGTTATAGCAAATTTTTTATTTTTAAAAGTTTAGTTTTTTCTTGCAATATCCGAAGCAACAAATAATCGGACCAAAATTCAAAAACTGTCATTTTACACCTTTGCTCATCTACTAAGAGGTGAATACTCTAAATAAGATATCTAATACCCCTATGTTTACCTGTAGCGATTTAAACGAAAAAACTGCCATTTTTGACCCTTATTTGTTAATAACTAAAATTCTCGTACGAACTGTGACAGGCATTTTTGTATTTATAATGTATTAGGTATATAGTACCCAAAAACCCATTTACAACCTGGCTGCTCAAGTGTCCCGACAAAAACCTTATTTCTCTGGACTATTAGCTTTCATTCCTTAAAACAAAGTCAAAACAATGTAGCACCTCGCCAACCTAACTCTTAGTTGCAACTTTAAATGTCTTGTACAGAGCACTCTTCTCATTTTGTTGAAATTTGCTCTAGCCTTTTCGATTCTCAACATTCGTGGTAACTAGTTAAGTTCACTGCTCTTTAATATAATAATGGACGAAATAATACAAAGCAGTACCTAAATGTCATGATTACAGAATGGGGAACAAAGAAATTAAAATATTATGTTATGCAGACGACGCCGCATTAATCGCCGAGACAGAAGAAGATCTCCAAAGATTAACACACCTCTTCAATACAACAGCCAAGAAATCCAATATGATAAGAAAAAACCAAATGTATGACAACATCTAAATACCCACTACGATGTAAAATCGAAATTGATGGAAAAACAATAAAGCAGGAAGCAAGGTTTAGATATCTGGGAATAGATATAACTATGTAGTTACGGATATCTTGAAGAAGAAGTACAACAAAGCTTAAAAGCAAGTAAAGCGGCGGAATCTCTTAATAACACAATCTGGAAGAACAAACACCAAACACCTAAGACAAGACACAAAAGCAAGAATCTATAAAGCAGCAATTAGACCTATATTGACATACACGGCGGAGACAAGACCTGACACATCTAAAATGAGACGACTACTAGAAACAACAGAGATGAAAATACTTCGACGAATATCAGGAACAAGTCTCTTGGATAGGGAGAGAAGCGAAAACATAAGAAGAGCATGCAATGTGTAAGATATAAATGGATGGGTGATAAAACGAATGCAGGAGTGGAACGAACACATTAGTAGAATGGAAGGGGATAGGATAGTACGAATAGCACGAGATAAATCACCAAATGGACGAAGAAGTATTCGCAGACCAAGAAAAAGATGGTGCGATAATTTCAACAATTTAGGAGACTAATATTGAAGAAGAAACAGGCTTAAAGTCTACATTCAAGAAAGAAAAAGAAGAAGAACAGCAATCTGAGAGAAATAAAGATCGACGTTAACCAGTCTTTGGGTAATACGCCTGAGCTATATATTTGGTTTAAGGCCATCGGTACATAATTGGCAAATATTTTACGGTTATCCCTACTTTTTCCGTCTTTACACGGCAAATTACGTGTAGTAAAATTCTCACTAGTATGGATATGTAAACATTACTACTTGATAATGTCATCATTAACATTAAAGAGATGGCTTTTGAATGTTTTTGGATAACTATTACTTGTATTATTTGGTTTAAGGCCATCGGTACATAATTCACCAATATTTTACGGCTATCCCTACCTTTTCCGGCTTTACACGGCAAATTACGTGTAGTAAAATTCTCACTAGTATGGATACATAAACATTACTACTTGACAATGTCATCATTAACTTTAAAGAGATGGCTTTTGAATGTTCTTGGATAACTGCTACTTGTATAATTGCACATTATTAATTCAGTTAATAAATATGATAATAAATGATTGTATACCCTATTCCACGAACATACGCCTGTCTTGGATTACTTCGACAACGAATATTTTACTGTGCAAAATAAGAAGAACGAAAGTAAATTGCAAATTACATTGTTGTTTATTGGAATAATTATTAGCGCCATTTACTTTCGTACTTCTTATGTTGCACAGTAAAATATTCGTTGTCGAAGTAATCCAAAACAGGCGTATGTTCGTGGAATGGCCCATTAGTAATTTATATACTGTACAACAAAAACTAATACTCAATCGAGAAAAGAGGAAAAGTGATAAATTGATTTTTTAATAATATATTGTTACTATGGAACGCTTACAATTTTGAACATCTTTAACTACAAAATACTTGGATCACAGAATGTATCCTGGTCAATTCTCTGCTTGGATCGTCCATAAATAACAAACAGTTACTTGTTTTTTTTTTTAGAAAACTTGTGAGAACTTTTTATTAAGTTCACGTCTTAAATCAATTATTTATCAAATACACTATCAATATTATTTAATCAACAACTCAAAATATTCTCGATTCAATGTCATTTAAAATTGTCACTGTCTGACTGGCAATCTGCTGACAATATTCTATTCGACTGAGTGCGTTGAATGACAAAAATAGATTTTTAAAGAATTACCACGGGCATTGTGTTCATTTTTCTCGAATCCTGAAAAAACCAATAAATATTTTTGAAAAATTTAAACGCATAATGAAAGACTAAATTATTACCGAGGGCCGAAAGTCCCTTAGAATAAATAAAAAGTCTATTTGGAATGAGATATTTGAAATTAAAAATCACACTACATATTCTCTTAGTTTTTCACCCCTGTAACTTATTAATATAAACATTATAGAAGTTCTCAGGGACTTTCGGCCCTCACTAATAACGTAATCTTTCATTCTGCGTTTAAATTTTTCAAAAATATTTATTAGTTTTCTCAGGATTCGAAAAAAATGAATCCCATTTGAATAGCATTGGAGCAGAAACTATGTACCGATCCCCTTAAGATATTCATCATAAATGTCCAAAGAATCAAATATGAATCGACATTAAATAATATTGTTTCAGATATTCACAATTTTTTTAAATACTGATGTATCTTTAACGTTGTATACTGTTTCCGGAGCTATTCTTAACTACATCAAAAGTGCTCTAAACTAAGAGAGGGATCATAAAAAATCCAATCTTTTTTATAACAGACAGCACTGAATACTGCGCCGTTTATTAATCGGATAACTTTACTCCATTCATTCTCTTCTCGAACTTTCCCTTAATCAATTTCCCAGCATCTCCACTCTCCACAAACTTTACAGACTCCACTGGAAGTATCACTAAAACCTAAAATCCTCTATAAAATTTTAAACGTCCCGTTGTATCTGCTTTTAATAAAATGCTAAATCCCAAATAACTTGACAGAGGAAGTCCGCTGCAACGGGATATAAATCAAGTTGAAGTAATCCGGAACCAGATAAATTAAGTAAGGTGGAGCAAGAAAATAAATTAGGTTAGGATTATCTGACGGACCATGGTTTTTTAAATGTTTTTAAGCTTATAAAAACAGACGTTTTTTAAATGGATCTGAAACTGTTGCAATTTTCTTTAAAAAATCATATATTAATTAGTTTATAAGTGTTTTAAGCAAAGTTGAGCAATAAATATTTATACTTGATTAACAGTAATGATATAATAACTTCAAAGGAACATTTTCAGCTTGGAAAAATGTTCGTAGGTTTATTTTTGGCCAATATATCTATATTTTAATAGCGCGCTCTGAAGCGCAAGATCAGACCACAGCGAAAATATACGCGAGCGAACCGCTCGATTCAAATTATAATTAGTAATATACGTTATATTTATTTTTGAAGAACCTAATACAATAATTTTTTCATAAATGCTTATACTAAAAACACCATAAAGTAGACTCCTTTCATTCTGTTTACTTTTTCTTCGATTTGTTGTACTAAATGAGAAAAAACTAATAAGATATGTGTATGATGTATGATAATATAGAAAAATATTATTTTAACAAATGTGGGAAAATGTGTAGCCTAAAAAGTTATTCGCGGGTTACATTTTTTTTCAAAATTGACGGTTGACATACCTCGCCTCGATTTGGTAGACAACAGTCATGCTTTTAATTGAAAAAATCTGAGGATAGTGTTTCTACCCTAGGAATATCAAATTCTGACGATTTTGTGTGTTTTTGTACCGTTTGTATGTATTGTATGCTTGTGCATTGTGTTGCATACGTATTATATAAGAATAGATGGTATGTCTCAACTTTCTATTAATTCGCTATTGTTGGTAAGTTCTTCTTGTTGAATCCTTCATTTAGTATTGACAACCAAAGGCTACTACATTCTGCTGGCTGCTTTCTTGATTATTCTCTGTTTTTATGTCTGTGTCTCTTATTGATATTACACTCCCCTTCGGGTTAGTTTACAACAGGATTTTGTTTCGGGATTACAACAAAAAGTTCCCTGGATGATTTTTTTGTGACTTTGCATCAGATGACGTTTTAAAGAACTAGGTCCACTATTTGTCATTTTTTAACCCTGTTCTTTATTTTTACATAAAATCAACTTTTACATAATATCTTCAAAACCAAGCTCAATTTGTTGTGGTACGTATTCTGAGTTGAAAAAGGTTCAGGTTTAGACATTGTCGCACAAAGCACACACTTCAAAACGAACGTAACAAGCAAGCCAAGCGTATACTTCAAGCGTATATGAATTATAACTAATTTGCGGAGTAGCAGAGTATAGGTTCAGAACTATCCAAATAAGTCAAAACAAAAGGCTCCCAAGTAGAATTGGAAATAAACACGTTGCGCAATATGATATTCAAACTTAAAACTGTTTGAAGAAGTTTGATTTCAAGTCAAACCTAAAGATATCGAAATCAAGTCAAGTCAAACTTTTTTACAAAAAAAGTTTGGTTTTCAATTCAAGTCAAGTTTTTTGAGTAAAATCAAACTAGTTTGACTTGATGCATTTCTACTTCGGGTCGTGAAATTAAAACTGGCCATCACTTGGGATACAAATCGATAATTTTTACAAATGTCCCAAGCGTATTTGTATATCTGTGATTTATCGAAGTTTTTGTTTTTGATATAGTATATGTTTTATGCTCATTTATCCTGGCATTTAGTGGTCTTGCGGTTTCTCCCACGTTCAAATTGTTGCATTAACAAGGTGTTTTGTAGATGCAGTTCTTTGATCTTTTTTGTGCGTTTGTGTTGTGTCTTTTTCTGTTGGACAAGATAGATCTCAGTGTATTAGTTATTTTGAATGTTGTTGTGATACTGTGCTTTTAATAAAATGCTAAATCTCAAATAACTCGACAGAGCAATTCCGCTCCAACTGGATATAATAGTAAAAGAGTAAAGTATGCTAAATTTGCAGTCACTCGAGCGTTATGGGGACCAATTGGGTTGCGATTATTAGGTCCTAAAATCAAAAAAAGTTAAGTAAAATTTTCCATTTTAGCGGGCGCTTGTCATTTTTTAATTTAATTTTCCATTTCCAACAATCGTTTTTTCCGATTATAGCGCCATCTATCCATAATTCGAAAAAATGTCACGAATAAAAGTTGCTTATTTTTACGTAAAGAATCCAAATCTTTAATAAAAATTTGGGGGTCCCATTTAAGATTTTAAAGTAACCCCCCACTCCGCCTCCGTGGGGGGTCGTGTTTGGTATCATTCTATAGATTTTTCAAGAAAATTTTGAAAGTGTATTTTGCAGTTTTTCGATCTGATGTTCATTTTGCGAAATATCGCGGGGTTTGTATTTAAAATTTTAAATTTACCCCCCACCCCTCTCCGTGGGGGTCATGTTTAGAACCATTCGATATATTTTTAAAAAATATTGAAGACTTTTTTTTAGTTTTTCGATCTGACGTGCATTTCGCGAAATATTCGCTTTTTTTTTGTGAAACTTTTTGACTCACCCATTTCCTTACGCCCCGCTCAAATCGTCAGATTTTTTAAATATGCACTGTCTTGCATGTACTTAACTTACCTTACCTTAATCTGACAATTTCGAGTATTTTTAACCATAGATATTTTTTTTCGGGTCCCCCTTAACGAACCTCCCTGTGTTAAGAGCCACTATATGGTAGAGGTACATCTGCAGGGTACCAGGTTTCTCACATATGATAATCTGACGCGCTCGAGTAACTGCAAAAATCCTCGCTTGGGCCCCCCTACCATAAATCAAGTTGAAGTAATACGGAACCAGATAAACTAAGTAATGTGGAGCAAGAAAATTAATTAGGTTAGGATTATCTGACGGACCCTGGTTTTTAAATGTTTTTAAGCTTTTAAAAACATTTTTTTAATCTTTTTTTTAATTGGATCTGAAACTGTATGTGTGGCATAGCCAAGTTAAATATTATTTTTATATTTTTAAGCCACGATTGATTGTAAGTAAAATTACATTTTTAACAACTGTTTAACCTTAGATTTCCACTTCGGAAATCGTTAAAAAGACACGTTAGTTAGAGGTTATCTATCAACAAATTTATAAATAGAAAATTATAAAAAGACAAATTATATGAATGTTGGTGAATTATTAAATATAAACAAAATCAACTTTCCCCAATTGAATTTAAATATTATAAATAGGAATTGAGTCATTGATATTATAAATGAATTTTGGATATTAAATGTGCTTAAATAGATGAAGATCTACATAAAAACATGTGCTACATGTGCACAGTACCTATATTATGCTATTATAGTGAGTGGTGTAAATACCTAATGATCGCAATCTGAAGGTTCCTGAAGAATTTATACAAAATAATGAAATGCAAGAAAACTCTTGTAGAAAATAATATTTATTCACAAGTAATAAACATTTGGAGGAAAATAAATGTAAAATGAAGCTACTAATAATTTACAAAAAATGTCTTAACTATTTACAAAAATTTATATGTAACCTAATTATTTACAAAACGATACAGACTAATTATTATTAAAGAAAAATTCAGCACCTTAATTTAAGAGAGAAAGGCAGTCAATGAAAGGCAGCTCAAAAAGTCATGCATGCACCCTAACCAAGAAGACTCTGGTGTTATTTATATAATAGTAAAAAAATAAGTTATTTTATATTCCTGAAAATGTTTATTACTACTCAGCAATACACATTTTATCTACAAACGGTTTGATGCCTTTCATTATTGTGTTCAAACCCTATTAAGAAAAGATTATGTTGTTTACCAGCACAGGTAGACCGTAAGCTATAACAGACACGCGACTGTACACTGCATGCTATAGTGGCACCAAACAGATAGATCAAGCTTGTAGAAATACTCCTTACAACATTTATAAGGGCGTGACGTAGAGCTTTTTCCAAAAATTTTCAAAAAATTTTCCGAAATTTTCCCACTACAGAAACTACAGAACGATAGAAAGAAACTACAACGTTAACGGGGTTTTATTGTTTCATATAGTCAATGGATCTCTAAAGATGAAAAACCCGTGGAGTGCTACCACTTAATGGGGTGCGTTTTTGACAAAGGGGTGAATTAGTCCCTAGGCACAGGGCGAATTAGGGTGAGTTCTATGCACTTTTGGTACAAATAGATCTACAGGAAAATTGTTCCAGGTTAAATTTATTATCGAAACATCACATTTTAAAGTCAAACATATTTTTTTTACAAAAATATATTCAAAAGAAAAGCAAGAAAAAAACAAAAGATAGCAATTTTGCTTTTTGGCCCATAACTTTTTTCCACGAGGATATAGGTATAGGCGTTGCTTTACAGAAAAAAAACTTCTATCCTTACTCTTTAAATCAACGTTTAGTAGAAGCCTCCATGATTTATAGCTTCCAAAATATGATTTTTCAAAGTTCGCCACTCACAGCGATTTTTGTCTATTTTCCTTGTTGCTTCTCAAACATTGTTCTGTAACTTTTTTCTCCGTAGCTTTAGGTATGTATATGCAGTGGTACATTTAATAGGAAAAAAGTCAATTACCTTTAAGACGGTCTACTGTAACAGGCTGTATGACTATTTTTAAGCAAGGTATGGCTGTTCAACATTTTATACTTTTAATCATTTTTGATACATTTTACGAGTACATATTTTTAAATTTCTCATTATAACTTTTTTATTCTATGTAGGTATATACATTGTCTAATAAAAAAGAAAGTTTATTTTCTTTACTTTAAAATGGTGTATCGTAAAAAATTCTGGGACTATTTTTAAACAAGATATGCTTTTTCAAAATGTGACATATACACATGCAATAGATCCCACTAAGTTGGAACCATATAGAAAACTTTTTTATTATTAACTTTATGAAAAAAAGTATTCTTTATAAAATGCTTTGCATAGTCTAATACCTAAGATGCAACCATCAGATATAAAATTTTATCAATAGTGTACGAGGTATGTTAAAAAATATGAATTTTGTTCAAGAGTAAAGTACCTTTATATTTCACAATATCGAAAGCTGTTATTAAGAAAATTTATTTGGAATTAAAAATTATACTACAATATGCAATTATATTTTTCTAATTGAAAAAATAAAAAAAATTTTTAAATTTTTCTCAAATTACGGATACCCTTGAATATATCTTCTATTCTAGTTCTAGAATTTCTTGCAATACACCATTTTAAAGTAAAGAAAATAAGCTTTTTTCTTTCACAATGTATACCGGGTGGTGAATCGGAAAACGGGCCATAGGAAACTCAATGTAAAATTCTAAACTGTTGAATTCCTGCTTCCCTAATTATGTTACATCAAAAGTCATGAGAAGTTATTTGTAGAGGATTGAAATCTGTATTAAAAACAGAAGTTACAATTGTTCTACGATTTAAACACATTCCAAAATTTTGAAAAATATAATGTATTTACCGCAGTAGGTATGTGTGGGTATGTTAGGCCACACGTTACTATTTAACTGACAGTGAGCACATTATTGACTGAAGAAAATATCTTTATTATTAATATTTTCTCCTTAACTAAGGGTATCTTATCAACTTTATTGTGTTTTAAACAAAAAATGATAAAATAATTAAAAAAATTGACAGTTCTAATTGTTAATATAATAAATTCATTGTCAACAAATGCAATCTTATACACATTATTGTATTGTGTGTGGCCTAGCTTTGGCGTATTACTCTGAAAATTGTATTATATTTTTACAAAATTTTGAATAATTATTGTTCATAGAACAATATTAACAGTTGTTTTCAATAGAGATTTCAATTCTCTACAAATAGTTTCTGATGACTTTTGATGTAAAATAATTAGGGAAGCAGGAATTTAACAGCTTAGAATTTTACATTGAGTTTCCTATGGCCCGCTTTCCAATTCACCACCCGGTATACCTAAATGTACAAGAAAAAAAGTCATAATGAGAAATTTAAAAAATAATCATGAAAAATATCAAAAATCATTAAAAGTATGAAACCTTGAAAAAGCATAACTTGCTTAAAAAGAGCTGTATAACCTTATACATTAGACCATTTTAAGGGTAATTGACATCTCTTTCTACTAAATTACCATTGCGTATACCTAGAAATGCGTAAAAAAGGTACAGAACAATGTTTGCGAAATAATGGGAAAAATTGCCCAAAAATGCTGTGAGCGGCGGACTTTGAAAAATCCTATTTCGGAAATTATAATTCTTAGAGAATTTTACTAAACTTCATTTTAAAGAGGAAGGATGGAAGTTATTTTTCGCTAAAGCAATGCCTATACCTATATCCCCGAGGAAAAAATTTATGGGGCAAAAAGCAAAATTGCTTTCTTTCGTGTTTTTTTCTTGCTTTTCTATTGAATATATTTTTGAAAAAAAATATATTTTTGACGTTAAAATGTGATATTTTGATTGTAAATTTAACCTCGAACAATTTTCTCCTGTAGACGTGTTTGCACTAAAAGTGCATAGAACTCACCCTAATTCACCCTGTGCCTGGGGACTAAGTCAGCCCTTTCTCAAAAACGCAACCATTTAAATGGTAGCACTCCGCGGTTTTTTCTAATTTAGAGGTCCATTGACGATATGAGACAATAAAATCCCGTTAACGTTGTAGTTCCTTTTTAGTCTAGTAAAATAAAATTACACTACATGTAAATCAAAATGGAAATTCGTACAGGTTGAAACAAATTTTATATCAAAGTTTAGGTGGGTACAAAAGATATTTTCAAAAAAGTATCCAAATCATAAAAGGGGATCATTGTTTAAATAATTAAAAAGGGGTCATTTTTGCAAAAAAATTACTTTTTTAACTGCTGAAGTCATTCAATTACTAATGAAGGTCTACAGAATTGTTTTCTGCAAAGTTGAAGGGTAAATATTTCACATAAGACTTACTAAATTAAATTTGACCCCCTATTTATTTAAATAATTATACATAAAACTTTAAAAACAAATTTGCAAAAAAATATTTTTAGCGTTTTAAATAAGCACTATAAAATATATTATTTTACTGGAGAACTTGCGCTATGTTATCAGTATTAATTGAAAAAAAATTGGTCCAAAAATATTTAATATTTTTTGAGATATTGAATTTGTTTATTAAATGTTACTCTATTTTCAATTGCAAAAACGCGGTTGTTGCCAAAGAAATATTCACCTGTATTAAATCTTATTATTTTTATTTTTATGTATATTTTCGACAGATGTATTGATACATTCAAATTTCAATTAACTTCCCCCTAAAATGACATTTGAAAATTATTCAAATTTGTTTATAACTTGTTTTTTTTTTAATAACGTCGCGGGGATTAAATATTTTGAAATACCGTTTCCATAATTGGGTTTCTGGGAATTTTTCACTAATTAACAAATTTTTTTGTCTTTTTTCCTCTTCTTTTTTTTTCTTGAAGTTATACTACTACGGGCCCTTTTAGGGTTAAGTTTCATTAAGAATGTTGAATCTCAAGTTGTAGATTCTAGACCTAAAAATATTAAGATTGGTCTAAAATCACTTTAATAAAATGTGGCTACTTACTGAGTTACAGGGTGTTTTATTTAAAAATTTAAAAATTATTTTTACCAAGTACTTTCAAACCATTGGACGTATCCTTATTATACTTGGCAGAAAGTGTGAGTACTCTACAGTCTACTAAATTGTGATAAATAAAAGTTTCAATCTACTACCAGAGGCGTACGACAGGGGATAGTTAATGGTTAACCCTTCCCAAATTGTACGCCACTGAGGGAAATACTATTTTAGCGAAATTGTCTAATTCTCCAATACTTTTTGTGTAAATAATATACTCTTTACTGGTAACGATTAAGTCATTAGTTTTCGAGATATTGGACGTTTAAAATGAAACGGCATAGTTATTTTGATTTATTAATAATTCATTCATTTTAAACTTCCAATATCTCCCAAACTGATTACTTTATCGATGCCACTAAAGTTATTTACATACAAAGTATTGGAGAATCGAAAAATTTCGCTAAAATAGTAATTCACTCAGTGGCGTAGAATTTGGGAAGGGTTAATCATTCACTATCCCCTGTCGTACGCCTCTGGCGCTAGCTAGAAACGATTATTAATCACAATTTAGTAGGGTGTATAATAGCCACACTTTCTGCCAAGTATGATAAGGATACGTCAAATAGTTTTAAAGTACTTGGTAACAATAATTTTTAAATTTTTAAATAAAACATCCTGTAACTCAGTAAGTAGCCACATTTTATTTAAGAGATTTTAGTTAAATCTTAATATTTTTAGGTCTAGAATCTACAACTCACAGATTCAATATTCTTAATGAAATTTAACCCTAAAAGGACCCGTAGTAATATAACTCCAAGAAAAAAAAAGAAGAAGAAAAAACGACAAAAAAATTTTGTTAATTAGTAAAAAATTCCCAGGAACCCAATTATCGAAACGGTATTTCAAAATACTTAATTCCCGCGACGTTATTAAAAAAACAAAATATAAACAAATTTGAATAATTTTCAAATGCCATTTTAGGGGGGAGTTTCGTTGAATTTTGAATTTATAAATACATTTATCGAAATTATCGATAAAAATCAAAATAACGAGATCTTATTCGGGTGAATATTTCTTTGGCAACAACCGCGTTTTTGCAATTGAAAATATAGTAGCATTTAATAAACAAATTCAATATCTCAAAAAATATTAAATATTTTTTGACCAATTTTTTTTGCTTAATACTGGTAACATAGCACAACTTTTTCTGTAAAAAAAGATATTTTATAGTGTTTATTTAAAACGCTAAAAATAATTTTTTGCAAATGTGTTTTTAAAGTTTTATATACAATTATTTAAATAAAGAGGGGGTAAAATTTAATTAAGTAAGTCTTATGTGAAGAATTTACCCTTCAACTTTACAGAAAATAATCCTATTGACTTTTATTAGTAACTGAATGACCTCAGCAGTTAAAAAAATATTTTTTTTTGCAAAAATGACCACTTTTTAATTATTTAAACAATGATCCCCTTGTATGATTTGGATACTTTTTTGAAAATATCTTTTGTATACACCTAAACTTTGATATAACATTTGTTTCAACCTGTACGAATTTACATTTTGACTTTTTTTATTTTATTAGGCTATTTAGCTCTCTTATTTTGAACATAATCAATAGCCTAATTGTTCAAGGAGTGTGTACACATATTCAGATCAAAAGTTTTCCAAAATTTTGCCTATTGTCGGAATTTTTTTTGGAAAATTTTGGGTACAGCTCTACGTCACGCCCTTTTAAATGTTGTGCTTAGTGTTTGTACCAATTTTCAGCTAAATCCATTCAAAAGTAACCGAGAAAAACTGTTTTATTTTTTTTTGACAATGTATTTAATTTAATTTTTACTCTTAAGTACGTCGATATCCTAAAAGAATTAAGTTATCTGTTCATTTGCCCCAACATTTTTGTCACACAATTACATTTTTTGTTTAAGAATATAATTACTTATAACCTCCTATTCTTGTCGGATAAATGGTTGTAAATAAAAAAATTCCAGGAAATTGACATCTTCGGCGCATCCGACTGCGCATATGCCCCTTGAAAATTGTCCGACAAGGTTAACACATTATTGTAAAAAGGTTTTTTAGTATATTCTGTTAAAATTAGCCATGTGGTAATAAATTTATTCATCATCATTCTCTTTGCCTTATCCCTATGCGGGGTCGGCTTCCCTAATTGCATTTCTCCACACAATTCTATCTTGGGCCATATCAATGTTAATCCCCTTTACCAACATGTCCTGCCTTATCGTCTCCCCCCAGGTCTTCTTTGGTCTTCCTCTCCTACTCCTTCCAGGAATCTGCACTTCAGCTATTCTTCGTATTGGGTGGTTAACGTCTCGACGTTGAACATGACCAAACCATCTTAACCTATGCTCTCTCATTTTGGCATCAATTGGTGCCACACCTAGACTTCCCCTAATATACTCATTTCTAATTTTATCCTTCTTTGTCACTCCACTCATCCATCTAAGCATTCTCATTTCCGCCACATGCATTCGCTGTTCCTCTTTCTTTTTCACTGCCCAACATTCAGTTCCGTACATCATAGCTGGTCTTATGGCTGTTTTATAGAATTTTCCCTTCAGCTTCATTGGAATTTTTCTGTCACACAACACACCACTCGCTTCTTTCCACTTCATCCATCCAGCCCTAATTCTACTGCATGCATCTCCATCTATTTCTCCATTACTCTGTAATACCGATCCTAGGTACTTAAAACTATTGCTTTTTACAATCATTTCACCATCCAAAGATACCATTTTATTTGTAGTAGCTCCATCTTTAAATGAACATTCCAAATACTCTGTTTTTGTCCTACTAAGTTTTAAACCTTTTTCCTCCAGAGCTTGTCTCCACTGTTCCAGTTTTTGTTCTAAGTCTCTTTCACTATTTCCTACTAACACGACATCATCAGCATACATTAAGCACCATGGAATGTTACCCTGTATTTTCGCTGTTATCTGGTCCAAAACTAATGAGAATAAATACGGACTAAGCACAGAACCTTGATGCAATCCTACTTTCACATGAAATTTATCAGTCTCTCCCACACCTGTCCTAACACTAGTCGTTACTCCCTCATACATATCCCTCACAATCTTTACATATTCACCAGGGACTCCTTTCTTATTGAGTGCCCACCACAGAATCTCTCGAGGAACTCTATCATATGCTTTCTCAAGATCAATGAATACCATATGAGCGTTTGTTTCTTTACTCCTGTATTTTTCCATCAACTGCCTTATAGTGAAAATTGCATCTGTTGTTGATCTACCCTGCATAAAGCCAAATTGATTCTCGGATATTTCGGTCTCTTCACGTATCCGTCTATCAATTACTCTTTCCCATATTTTCATGGTGTGGCTAAGCAGTTTTATAGCCCTGTAGTTTGTACATTGTTGTATATCTCCCTTGTTTTTGTAAACAGGTACCAGTATACTGCTTCTCCATTCGTCTGGCATTTGTCCAACTTCCATAATTCTATTAAATAGACCTGCTAGCCACCTTGTTCCTGTCTCTCCCAATGCTCTCCATACTTCCCCAGGAATATCATCTGGTCCTACCGCTTTTCCTTTCTTTATTTTTTGAAGCGCTTGAGCCACTTCCTCATTGGTTATTTTGGTGACCATTGCTGCTACTGTCTCCGTTGACTCTACAGGCTGTCTGTCAAATTCTTCATTTAATAAGCTGTCAAAGTACTTTCTCCATCTCTTTTTGACATCCCTTTCGTGAACTAGTATTTTATTATTTTCATCTCGGATACATCTAATCTGATTAAAATCTTTTGCTTTCTTTGCTCTCTGTTTGGCTATTTTATATATCTTCGTTTCGCCTTCCCTGGTATCAAGTTGATCGTATAGGTTTGAATACGCTTCTGCTTTAGCTTTTGCTACTGCTACTTTCGCTTCCTTTTTGGCGACCATATAGTTTTGTAATAAATTTATTATTTTCATAAATTAGACATATTTATCGTGTCAGACGCGTCATATGGCCCAATATTTTTGTCCGACAAAATTGTTTCCGCTGTTTATATGATAAAAACCATTGATTAAAATAAAATGACTAATGTGGTTATAAATTTTTTTCTTGCATAAAATTGACAACTTCGTTACAGCTGGACAGACAAACGCCTCACTACCATAATGCGCCAAGCTCCTTTGTCCGACTCCACCCAAATAACAAGTACAAAAAGTTTCGACGGTGTGGTCATAAATAATAATTTTATATGTGGGCCCAAGGCCTATTAAGTTTGTATAAAAAAAACTAAAAAGTATGTGACTGCAAACTTTTCTTTATTCAAGGCAATAGATATTTATTTTACATTGTTAATACGTGACTAGAATTCATAGTCAAAATTTGCTTGTTAAATATTATTAACTGTTATCGCCTTTATGGATTTTTTCACAAATTGTTTTCGATAAGAAAATTATTTTTACGTGCATATCAGTAATATGCACGTAATTAATGCATTACCAATATAGTTCATTAATTTTAGTCAGTAACATTATGGATCATAAAATTTTATAGGCATGTGCAATTTGATTTGAATAGTATTGTTGAATATTTTAAGTCATTTAAAATGTTTACCTTTATTTACCAAATAGTCCAGGTTTGATTTTTTATGAATTGGACAATTTCTTTAGGAGCCTATCTATTTTTTTGCTGTAATCGCTTCAGAATGTACCCTGTATCAATAATCACGGTGTGCAAACCTTGTGCTTAATTTTTTATTAAACAAAATCTAAAAAAAAGATTTTTTTCTTGCTTTTTGCGCCAATATTTTTGCTTAGGGTAATTCAGGGTGATATGGTGAATCGGGTGAAATGGTGAAATGCTCTATTTTTTCCCGGTACACGGATGTCTCTGTAAATCTAAATGTCGACAGTTTATTATCATTTATGCAGCGAGCACGTTGTGAAAAAAAGCCCCATTTTAAAATCCGTAAGTAATTTGTTCAACACTGTTTCGGGTGCTTTATAATTTTTATACAATGCATGCATTTGTTGACGTTGCTTCAGGTAGCTTAGTCCGCGAGGTATTTTTCGGTATATTCTGCCTTCTTAGACTGTTTATATACAACAAAACCAAGAAATCGTTGCCTCTAACATTGTGACCTTCTTGCCGTGATATTCACCATTTCACCCATGGCAAATGGGAGAAATGGTGAACTCGGGCAAGGGCAATATGGTGAAGGCCTTTTCCAATACATATACCTATTTCTAGAGCCGCTGTTTCAAATTCGGCTAAGTCCAATTTTTGAAGATATTCTTCTTTAGCGGCGAATCGATTGAGGGTAAAATTTGATTGATCCCCGCGCATGCGCACACCGACAGTAGAGTATTAGTGGTTATACGGGCTCTGATTGGGTGTTGAAATTTTGAAATGATCTGTCAATAATTATGTTCAATATGGAGGTTATCGGTGAACAAAAATATTGTATAATATTAGTTTTTATTGATGTGTGGACAGAAATAAAATCAAATTTATAATTATAGTGACTTTTTAAATAGTTTTGAAAAGCCGCAGGTACGTAATTCTAAATGTTTCAGTTGGAAATACTTAATAGTTTCAATACCTATCTATTTGGAAAATGTAAACAAATTTATTTATTTATTTATCGTATGGCATAGATACAACAAGAACACATAATTTAAAAAAAAAAGTATATAAAACACTACATGAAGTATCACAAACGAACATCTAATGTATTAATATACTGTAAAACATTTTCGGTCGCATTCAGGAACTCATCGAAAACTCCAGGGTATCGCCTTCGGGGGCATTCCTCAATAATGTGGCGGATGGTCTGCCGTTGCGCACCACAATCACACTCAGGAGTAAGGGCCTTTCCCCATCTATGCAAGCTGTCAGCACATCTACCGGTCCCTGTCCTTATTCTGTTCAGCGCCGTCCATGTATTGCGGGGCAGTTCAAAGCCTGGCGGTTTCTGATCGATACAGGCCATTTGGTGTGATTCCTGTGGTGAGTCGCTCTCCCATTGTCTTCTCCAAGCGTTGGTGAGGTCGAAATGTTCCTGATGTAGGGAGGTGGCCCTTAACAATGGGGGATATCTGGAGCGCAGTCTTTTCATTTCGATATCAAGCTTATCATAGTGGATGGGTAGTTGATGGTTAGCCTCGATTTTTCGATATTCTCTGAGAAGAGAATGACTTCTTCTTAGTTTAGGCGGTGGAATGTGACTCAGAATGGGAAGCCAATAGTTCGGTGTTGGTCGAATTGTACCTGAGATCATTCGCATTGTCTGGTTTAATTGGGTGTCAATGATCTTCGTGTGTTTGCTATTGAGCCATACCGGCGAAGCATATTCAGCCGCCGAGTATACGAGTCCGAGAGCGGATGATCTGAGTACGGAGGCTGAGGACCCCCATGTGGTGCCACATAGCTTTTGGATTATATTATTTCGCGTCTTCAGTTTTTCTGCCGTTCTTTGTAGGTGTTCCTTAAAACTTAAGGTTCTGTCAAGAGTCACTCCAAGATATTTTGGTGTTGAGTTATGAGCGAGTAGTCTGTTTTCAAAGTGAACGGAGAGTTTTTTGTTGGCTTGGGCATTATTAAGATGGAAACAGCACACTTCAGTTTTCGTTGCATTGGGCCGTAGCCTCCATTTGCGAAAATATTCACCCATAACAGCAAGGTCATCCGTCAGTATTGTCTCTGTAACATTCATGTTATTATGTCTTGCTGCAATGGCCCAATCGTCAGCGTACCCAAATTTCTGCGAAGTTGTCCTAGGTAGGTCCGCGATGTATAAATTAAAGAGTAAGGGTGCCAAAACAGATCCCTGTGGCAGTCCATTGCTGAGCTTCATTTGGACACTTCTTAAGTTGCCCATTGTGACGTGAAAAGGTCTGTCGGTGAGCATGCTATCAATGAGTTTGGTTACCTTTTGGCACGGGATGGCACGGATCAGTTTGCAGATTAGTCCTTGTCTCCAGACGGTGTCGTATGCAGCTGATAGGTCAATGAAAGCAACGGATGTTTTTTGCTTTCTTTGAAAACCTGCTTCGATATGTGTTGTTAGGGATAGGATCTGATCTGTGCAGCTGCGGTTAGGTCTGAACCCTGCTTGCTCAATAGGTATCACCCCCAATATGGTGTTACTAATTCTGTTGTGGATTAAGCGTTCCAACAGTTTATAGACACAGCTCAGCAGTGCAATCGGTCGGTAGTTTTGGGGTTGATCATTTGCTTTTCCTGGTTTCAATATGGCTATAATGGAGGCCTTTTTAAGGAAATGGGGGATTTCTCCTGATTTTAATATATCTGTGTAGAAATCAGCCAGCCATTTCCTAGCATATTTGCCACAATGGAGAAAAAATTCTGGATGTATTTTATCGGAGCCGGGTGCCTTTCCAGATTTAATTTCTGATATTGCTGAGGTAATTTCTTCTGGAGTAAACTCGTCAGAGTATTCAGATGTAGGCGGGCATGCAGACTTTAATATTTTTAGGTCTTGTTTTACTTTGGTGGTGTGGTCACGATCTCTAGGTGCCCTTGAGTTTGCTACAATGTGGGAGGCCACTCTGTTGGGAACTATTGGTACTTTGTCTCTAGTTGAGTGTCTGCTACTACCAAGTTTTCTAAGTAAGGACCACGCTTTTCTGCTTGATTTACTAAAGTCTAGTTTTCCACAGTTTCCATCCATTTTTGCCGTCTGGCTGCATCCAAACTGTGCAGCAGTTCGTCCGCAATTTCTCGGTCTTGGCTTTCGTTGTATTCTTGATACAATTTTTCGCATTTTTCATCCCATCCTGGGACATAATCTCTACGATATCCTCTGGGTATAGTTTTCTTCGCTGTAGATATAACTGCGCCAACAAACCTCATATAGTTTGTACGTGTTGGGGTTATCCATCCGAGACATTTGTCCAATCTCGCAGTAAAAGTCGCCCAGTCTGCTTTTTTAAAGTTCCACCTAGGTCGAGGGAAAGATGTTATTATTGGTATTTTGATGCCAACTTCTATTACAACTGGTCTATGTTGGCTATGTGGAAAATCTGGGAGCACTGTACGTGAAGCTGCCAGGGGTTGATTGTTTTCGTTTGTGGAGACAAAGGATAGGTCTGGGTTGTATTCTCGCCTCCAGGCTGCAGATCGAAAAGTTCCCCTATCTTTAGCGTCAAAGACTAAATACGTGCCAGCCCCTTCGCTCCAATTTATCAAAGCCTCGCCGTTTTGATCACTTTGTCTATACTTCCAGAGTTCGTGATGGCTGTTAAAATCTCCAACATACACTGAGGGGTGTGGGTGGGCGTGAATAACATGCGGAGGCCACAGGACTGCCGGTGGTTTATATGTAAATGTAAACAAAATAATGTAGTTACCTATTAGTAGGCAATGCTTTAATTTACATAATCTGATTACGAACAAACTTTCTACAAATCTGCATCTCATATCATATATCGTTTTCCTACTCTATATTTTGTTGTATTTTATTTCTACAAAAATCAAACTAATAATTTTATTAAATTCATATAAATTTATGGTGTAAACGTTTAGTTTGTGTATATTCCCACATGACGTATACGAGAGTTTGGTGCAGTTTGAAATGCCGTCAACTTTCGTACGGCGCGGTAGACGTGAAGTGGGTTCGAGCCCCAAGCAAGTTATTATTTTTTAATTTTTTTTTTATAGATTTTATGATTGTAAGTATATTATTATATAATTTTTGAAGATATTTTTCTTTTTTGAAAGTGGTAGATAAGAAAGTTAGTTTGATTTTTAAATAAAATAAGTACAAATAACCTTTTAAGTATATTTACTTCGTTTAAATTACCTATTATATAATAGAAGAATATCTTCTTACGTGCGTACAAAGTATACACACATTCTTTTTTTATTGATAAACTACTTGCAAGACGATGATGATGACTTGGGGGATAAAGATGCTGTTGTATAGGGTGTAGTGAACTGTACAGTTACACTAAAAAGGACTTGGATTGAATCAAATGTATTAGATGCCACTTTGACTGCACGAAGACTGTTCAAAATATGATTCCATGGGTGTGATATAATGTGGTAAAAAGCAGGAGTAGTAAGTTCAGTATTTCACCCCAAGTGCCTTCGCCATTTCACCCTTATGCATGGGTGAAATAGTGAATTTAATAAAAATAAATATTGTTTTTTTTTTCAAACATTTGTAATGCCTTAAAGGGAAAGGAGCAAAATGCAAAATGTTGACGCCTGTCGAAATTTTCAATGTGTTTTAAATGTACTCATCTTTTTCGAACCCTGAGAAAACTAATAAGAAATTTTGAAAAATTTAAACGCAGAATGAAAGATTACTTTATTACCGAGGGCCAAAAGTCCCTTAGAATAATTAAAAAGATTCTTTTAAATGAAATATTTGCAATAAAAAATCACACTAAAGGACATCGCACACATCTTATGGAAAATATAATGTCACTCAAATTCAATAAAATTTATACGATTAGATTCGTTTTAATATAACGATCAATTCTTATCATTGCGCCAACTCTTAATTATGATTAATTACGGCGCAAATTGCAATTAAAGTTTATCGAAATCACATTTTTGGAGTCCATAAAATGTTAGTTTACAATCATTATTGCTCTGAGTGCTATTCATAACAGCTTAAATCCCGCTGGGCCTAAGCGGATTAGTGAAACTAATCCGCTGATTTATGGAGTACCGAAAATCTGGGTATTTTAAAATATTTTTTCTCTCTCTAACTTATGTACCTACCCATTTGATTTCAGATTTATTTATATCAATTTCTGCTCTTATTTTTGAAAATAGAGAGTTGGCGCAATGATAAGATTTGATCGTTAATTTAAAACGAATCTATTGGTATAAATTTTATTGAATTTGAGTGACATTATATTTTCCATAAGATGTGTGCGATGTCCTTTCCTCTTTTATTTTCACTCCTGTAATTTATTAAAATAAATATTGTAGAAGTTTTCAGGGACTTTCAGCCCTTGGTAATAATGTAATCTTTTATTTTGCATTTAAATTTTTCAAAAATACTTATTAGTTTTCTCAGGATTCGAAAAAAAATGAATACATGCAAAACACATTAAAAATTTTGACAGGTGCCAAAATTTTACATTTTGCACCTTTCCCCTTAAAGAAACTATGACACTGCTAAGTTGTTTCCAATATGTTTTGTGAAAGAAGTGTATTTTTATTTCGTTTAAATAAACAATTTCTTGTCTTCTATACGGCTTAACTTTTTTTCTTCACCATATCACCCTGATTTACCCTATAACTCGAGGATATTACTCCTACAAAATAAGATATAAGATAAAATTTTCTTTCAATTTTACATAATATTGGACTAGCTATAAATTGAAAATTTAATGTTAATTGTTTAAAAAATTGCGAAATTGGGAAAAAAGTGCAACAAATGGAATTTCCTTAAAAATTTTTCGACCCCGTAAACATAACCTAAAATCTTCATATTCCGCCTCTAAAAACTTTTTAATATTACTGAAACGTGTGCTAAATTTCATTAGGAGTGGCCTAACAGTTTTTGCATAATAATTTTACAATCCAGCGTCCCGAAAATAAGTATCTTAAATAGTCGAAGACTTCTTATATAAAAAAAAATTCTGAAGCTTTCAAACGCACTTTGAAAAATTGAAATTGGTCAAATAGCAGAGCTTAGGAAATTTCTTAAAATTATGGTTGGTGGATGTAGCCAGAGATCAAAGAGGGGTATCAAAGCTGAGAAAATGCAATTTTTGGAGCGCGCTGTGATTTTGAAATCGCCGATTTACTTTTTGCTCTGCTCGCCGAAGGGTTACTCCCACTACTATACCTTTAAAAAATTCCCTATTCTCCCCTACTGGGCCGATTTTGAGGGAAACACTATTAAACCGATCTTACAGAAATTCAGCACATGTTCCAGATATATTGAAGTTTTTCTAGCCGGAATATGAAGGCTGTAAGTTATGTTTAAGGGTTCGAAAAATATTAAGGAATAACTCAATTTTTTTGCACCTTTTTTTCTCATTAATTGCTATTTTCTAATTAATAAACATTAAATTTTCAATTTCTAGCTAGTCGAATATTTTGTAAAATTGAAAAACGAAACTTTTTTCTATACCTATATTAGTGCAGCTGATATGTGAAACAATTGTGCATTTAATGATAGAAGCATATAATTTGGACCACATATACTACACATATAAAGGTTCAAATTTGGATATGAGGCCATCTCAGATTTTTCCTTTTACAAAAATGGCGGGCATTCAAAATGGCGACTATACATATGTGACTAATAGCACGATAACTTTTGAACGAGACGTCTGATTTCAGGTACTAGTACACTTTTTCAAGATTTTTTTTTCTCAGTACCTTTATTAGAAATGAACAAAACTTTTTACATATTAATATCTGACTCTTGGAGAATACAAAAAATATACCTTTTTTCATTTATGCACGTACACTAATGTTGTAGAGGGCGCCAAAATCGAGGCCTCGAAAAAAAGTAGTTCCGATGGCGGACAGTTAATCTCATGATTGGGATCTCTGAAACAAAAAAATCATACGGCATTTGAAAAAGGAAGGTTTCTTACGTGAGAATTTACCACCGTTAGTGAAAAATTCCGCAAAGAAAAGATTTTACGGAAATTTGAAAAAATTTTGTGAAAAAATGACCCGTTTTTCTTCAGTTTTTCATGGTTAAAAAATAATTATTTTTTATTTTTTGATGAAATTGTGGTAAATTGTCACGTAAGAAACCTTCCTTTTTCAAATGCAGTACGATTTTTTTGTTTCAGATATCCCAATCCTGAGATTAACTGTCCGCCATCATTTTTCGAGGCCTCGACTTTTGCGCCCTCTGCAATATTAGTGTACGTGCATAAATGAAAAAATATATATTTTTTGTACTCTCTAAGAGTTATATATTAATATGAAAAAAACTTTATGTTCATTTCTAATAAGGGTTCTAAGAAAAAAATTCTTGAAAAAAATGATTATTTTTGGTCTTCTAAAGTGTACTAGTACCTTCAACCAAATTTGGTATAAGGTTCTTTTTTGGTGTATAAGAGTCTTGAACCGAAAGAATAGGGTTACCAAAAGTTGTGTTTTTTCTGGTTTTTATGTAAAAATATGTTGTTTTTCTCAATTCTTTCACCCTGTATATATTAATTTTTCAAAAAGGCAATACCGGTGTTGAAAAGAGCGTAAAAATATTTTTTAGGAAATATTTTGAACTTTTTAGTTATGTTAATTATCATTTAAAAAATGCAATAACGTATCTTCACATGTACCACTCTTTACTCCTCTTGGTTTAAAAACAAAGCTTAGTAACTGAAATATCAAAAATACAGTATCTATACGAATAAATACGAATTGATATATTCATAACAATTCCTTTAGATATAATTCCTGTGTACTGCAAATTTTACGCGGAAATATTATTGGTTTGTCTAGCAGTTTTGCCTTTTTTGCTCAACACTAAAGACAGTTCCATGTTAACTGGGTTTTGAAATGATCTAGATTTTTCTCAAACATTTTTATTTTTTATTTACCTGAAAAATATTTAATACAACCAGTTATTACTTAGAATTTAATGTGTTATACTAATCAATGATTTCGAACATTATAGTGTATCAGTGTTCTAAGTTTAGTTCTTAATAATCTCGTTCCTTATGGATGCTACATTATTAAAACTAGTTTAACTAGTTAACTAGTTTTGATGGGAAATAAGCCACAATTTTACTAAAAAATGATTTTATTAACGTTTCGACTTCCAAATCGGATGCCGTTGTCAAAATACAAAAAATATAAATGAATTAAACAAAAATATTGTTGCTTAGTAAAAAATTGTTCTAATAATATTTTTGTTTAATTTATTAATATTTTTTGTATTTTGACAACGGCATCCGATTTGGACGTCGAAACGTTAATAAAATAATTTTTTTAGTAAAATTGTGGCTTATTTCCCATCAAAACTAGTTAATTAGAAAAATGCCACAAGAAAATAGCTTCAGAATAACTTTTTAACTATATCCTTTTCCCTTTTTGTATAGTTGATTTTGATCAATTTACGTTGATTTTGTTTATCCATGTAAAATAAACTTGACCAATTTTAGTTTAGAAGATAAACTGTTTTCAGAAATGTTTGTAGTATGCACAGCTTATTTTTAAATCCATACATTTCTCTAGTTTACTGGTAAATAATCCATCAAACGAAATGAATTTGCAGTTCTATGTTTATCTGGGATCTATTTAATAAAATACAAAACATTACCTATTTATTCATGGTATGTTTGATGAACTGAATAATTATGGAGCTGATGAGAGGTTTCCAAACCCGAGAGAACGGTTTAAATTTAGAGATTTTAAAGTTGAGGTGTATTTTAAAAACCAGAAACAAAGAGATGTGTTCCCATTCAAAAAGATCTAATGAGAGTTTTAATGCAGATATTGGACATTTGGTATATTAGAAGAAATTTGAATTGCTTCTGATATTGATTTTATTCTAGGTTTCAAAGCATGTTTAACGGCATCCGTTTTGGTCTTGCTCCTTTTACGTTTGTCTCGTAATTTGGTTTTGTTCCTGTCTCGTAATGAGATCTCAGCTTTTGAATTTTCAACTTATTTTCAAATGAAATACCTTGGAATTACACTGCCAAGCTACGACGATCTGGACAGAGAAGTGAGAAAATAAGTAAAAAAGCAAATATACTGCCAGGATGCCTTAATAACACTATATGGCGAAACCGATGTATTAACACATATAAAGTCAAAAGTTTATAAAGCCAGTGTAAGACCAATAATGACATATGCATCATAAACAAGACCCGATACAGCCACAACACAAAGACTACTGGAAACAGCATAGATGAGAGTACTGAGAAGAATTATTACAGCTAAGACAACCTTCCATAGAGGTATCAATCCGCCAATGAACAATCAGGATTGCTTATAAAGAGGAAGAAGAAGAAGAAGAACAATATTCTATTAACTTTTCACATTTTCGCACAGTTTTTCCCAAGTTGCAGGAGTATTCAATACTTCTTGCCATGTTTTAAAATCTGCTGTGACACTGTAACCGTTACGTCTAATATAGTTATCGTAGTGACTGTATTATGAAAAATTGAACATGTTTAAACCTATCCAGACATCAATGCACTGGCGAAGCGTCCATGTAAGCACCGTAACCATTGGTAACAGTTAAAAATCTTGCAAATAAATATTTTATGACGATGAATAATTCCATTTACCTATATTTTTATCAATAAGAATATATTATTATATTATGTGTTAATAGTACCTAATTCAGTAAATAGCCAATTACTCGTATACACACGAAAATATTGGCGAGTTTATGTGACTCAGTTGCACTTTATTGTACTCTGTTACTAGTTTCATTTGTGGTTACAACGCTACATCCTCGCTATCGCTCAGGACCGGTTAGTGTCTGAAAATTTTGAAGGCGCGACTGACGGCGTGAGCACGGCCACAAATGCCACATGATATAAACAGTGTAATCATAACAATCATTTAGTCACTCTCAAGAGTGTCAAGTTCAAGCACTCAAGTGTAAAATATTATAACAGCTGATGCTTGGGTTGCAGATCACTTATACTTTTATGTAAATAATTATGATCTAAATGCCTATTCCACAAAATATAATAATTTGTGTCGATATTTTCAATAATATCAAGGCAAGCGTATCGACAATACAAGAGTATTGTATTAATGAGTATCGTATCGACATTAATATTCCTAGTGTGTATTGTATCGGTATCGTATTGGTTTTCGATACGATATCAATACAATATCGATATTTTTATCGAATATCGTGAAACTCCAGAGAAAGATGGAAGGATGATGTTGAAGCCGATTTATCTATGATTGGGGCCCAACAGTGGGAAATGGAAGGATCGTAGGAGATATATGAGGGCTATAGCGGAGGCGGTCAAAACTCGCCCCGAGTTCAAAAGCCAGTCAAAAGAAGATTACATAAAGGTTGTAAGTTGACCAAATTCGTTAGTGGTAAATATTACCTTTTATTATTTATATTTTGCACTGGTTGAAAATTACTTATAAAAAGATTTGTAAATTTTTACATATTTTCATTATAGACGGAGAAAAATCGCGCTGAAAAATCTCTTTGAATTTACTAAAGCTAAATTTTTCACAGTTGATTACTGTGATTGTGTAGAGAAACATACTGCGGTCGGTCAAGCGAAACGTAGAACAGGGGTTACTGAGAGGGTATCAAAGTTGCTTTCCTACGAAGGTAATTAAATCCATTTACTAAGGCTGAAAATCAGTACACATATTCTAAATTGAATATAAATAAAAGTTATTATAGTCGGTCAGCTGTATGACGGGACAGAGCCGGTCGGTCGGTCCCAATGAATGTACAGGGTTATTCACTATATTTTGACCCCCTTGTAAACTGCTTTATTTACAGAATTAGTAAATGTAATGTAAAAAAGTTATTCGATTTGTTAATTACGATTTTTTGCCATATATATCGTACTAGTGATGTCATCCATCTGGGCGTGATGACGTAATCGACTATTTTTTAAATGAGAATAGGGGTCGTGTGCTATCTCATTTCAAAGGTTATTCAATTCTCTATACAGTACTATAAACATTAAGATCATTATTTATACATGGTATCCAAAAAGATTTGTTGAATTAGTAATTGAACAATTAATTTAATTAACAAAAAATTTTTTGGCACTCTGTATAATTAATCATGTTAATGTTTATATTACTGAATAGGGAATTGATTAACCTTTCAAATGAGCTAGCACTCGACCCCTATTCCCATTTAAAAAATAGTCGATTACGTCATCACGCAAAAAATGGATGACGTCAATAGTACGATATATATGTCAAAGAATCATAATTTAAAAATCGAATAACCTTTGTATTTTACATTTTTTTCTAATTCTATAAATAAAGCAGTTTACAAGGGGGTCAAAATATAGTGAATAACTCTGTACATTTACTGGGGCCGACCGACCGGCTCTGTCCCGTCATACAGCTGATCGACTATAATAACTTTTATTTATATTTAATTTAGAATGTGTGTACTGATTTTCAGCCTTAGTAAATGGATTTAATTACCTTCGTAGTAAATCAACTTTGATACCCGCTCAGTGACCCCTGTTCTACGTTTAGCTTGACCGACCGCAGTATGTTTCTCTACACAATCACAGTAATCAACTGTGAAAAATCTAGCTTTAGTAAATTCAAAGAGATTTTTCAGCGCTGTCTCTTGGACTATTAGCTTTTATTGACAATTTCAGAGGATTTCGAAAAATTTGTTAAATCGAGCAAACCGCTATATTAAAAAGCTTATATTAATGATTTTCAGAACAAATATTTCATCATTGTTGATCTCTTTTGCATAAACTTCAGACAATATTGATAGTTTCCCTAAATTAAATAATACTATCCGTATAAATAGATTCATGTATATTCTATGAAACAATAATACAACCTTATAGTGGTTTGTTGCCCACGGCTTCTGATATAAGTCAATATTTCTATAATTCTCTCAATACCTCTCGATATGGAAAACGTTAACCATTCATCTAGTAAAAGCAAACCACACACCTTTTTGTATTTGGTAACCCAGTGTGCAATCGGTCATTACTCTCACGTGATAGTAAATAAATCCAATATTTTTTATAGTCAGGTTAACGGCCGATCAACGGAGCACAAGGATTGACGAGAATCCAATTTAGCACGAAAAGGCTTCGGATAGATACCTATAGTAGAATAGTAGTAAATTAAAAAAGCTGCGTTCCATACATACGACGGGGTTAAATATTTCATTAAAAATATATAAGTGTTAAAATTCCTTTTATCTTATATTGCTTTATAGAGCAAAATCCACCAAATAGTCAGTCATCAGAGATTGGATCTCTAAGAACAAGACAAAAAGCTAAAGTTTGCCACTCTTACCCCCGGGCTTCCCCCTAAACCCATCCCTCGTAAGATGGAAAAAACGAAAAACATCGCTAGAATCTGTACACCGTAAAAAATATTTGAAACAAAAATGGTATGGTTATCGTTTACATGAGAAGCGCTTAACGCGCATTTTGATAACGCGTGATGACAACTACATACATTTTACTTGATTTTAATTACCTAAAACGCGAGTTAGCATGTGAACGGTCTCAAGTAACTAGGATCTCAAGTGACTATGCCAGGGCTTCCCAAACTGTGCGTCGCGATGCCCTGGGGCGTTGCCGAGTTGTCCCAGGGGCGTCGCGTGTCAGAGCTGACTTTTAATACAGAAAATATATTTATTACAATACTCATATCCTGCAATTGGCAGATAAAATTACTGGGTTTCAGAATAAGTTGCTCTTATGGAAGAGAAAATTAGAAGATCAAGAAATTGACTGTTTCCATGCTTTACAAGGTATTCTACAAG
Source organism: Diabrotica virgifera virgifera (assembly GCF_917563875.1). NCBI lineage: Eukaryota > Metazoa > Arthropoda > Insecta > Coleoptera > Chrysomelidae > Diabrotica > Diabrotica virgifera. The sequence goes on along the minus strand of NC_065447.1, from coordinate 36,403,616 downwards.
AAAAATCGATAGAAATCCTCGATCCTTCTTTAAAAAATATGTTTATACAACACTTGTTATCATTGAGCGAACACTTTAAGAAATATATTCCTGAAGATCTGGAGTAATATGACTTGGTCAAAAACCCTTTCCAGTTATACACATTATCGACACTTTCAACAGAGGAAGAAGAACAACTGACAGAATTGTCCTGTGATTCCAGTCTAAAGCTTCAATACGACAAGGACACACGGTTTGAATTTTGGAGCTAAGTTTCTCTTGAATACAATGCCATCAGCACTGCAACATTAAAGGTTTTATTACCATTTGCGACTTCTTACTTGTGTAAAACGGAATTTTCTGCAGTAACAGTAATTAAAAACAAGTACAGGTCAAACATAAACTTAGAAAAAGAAATGAGAGTGGCCATTTCCAAATTGGAGCCCCGGTTTCATAAGCTGAGCTTAATAAAGCAAGCACATTCCTCACGTTAACCAGCCAGTAACATAAAAAAATCCCTTTTTATTTTTGTGCCTATGTTTTGATTTTGTTCTTTTCTAATAAAAATATAAATGTTCAACTAGTTTTTTTGTTATAACTATAACCTGGTACTAGGCTAGTACTTACTAAAATTTGTAAATTTTATTGGGGGTTTGGTTGAGGGGCGTCGCAAAAAAAATACCAAAATCTCAAGGGCGTCACAGTACGAATAAGTTTGGGAAGCCCTGGACTATGTTACACTCTTAATGTTTATAAATACAAGTTTAATAAATTATTATAATAATGCAGAGCTAATTGAATTTGGGAAGCCGGCAATGAAATTGATACTCTAATGATTGCTTATGCCTGTGACACTTTTAAATGTTTACATGTCTGTAAATTATAATAATATCGTATATATGTAGCTTATTGCATGTGGGAAGCCGGCAGTATTGCCATTTTAAGACCCTATATCTAATCGGCAAGTTAACACAGTGTATAAATTTTTTAAATAAAATTTGTATCAATTCAATTTGTATGTAAAAATTCGATATCTATTGACTAGAGGGTCATATCGACAAAAATCAAAATGTGTTTTAAAGGAGAAGAATGAATCATAATATGCAATTTTTGTATACTGTCGCAACTGCAGTCAGTTTCTATAAAGTTGTTAAATAAGCAAACATGGCGCGCTATTTGCCGTTGTCTACGATTCTCATAAGATCAATAAAATTTATAACTTCCATTAACCGGTCCCTGTGGAATTTCCATTGTTAGAGACAAATTTTTTGCTGAAACTATGTAGTTTTGAAAAACGTCCTTGAATAATCCAAAAGAAACAGTTTTAAACGTTTTAGACCGTTTGTAATGTAAAATTTTAGCGTTTTTTAAAAATCTTTCAAATGCCTCATATTTGTTATCAAAACTCAAAATCGAAAAGTTATGTTATAGGTTTTGATGGTTAGGCTTTAACAATGGAAATTCCATAGTGACCGGTCAACGCGAAATGTTCATAAATTTAACAGCTTTATAGAAACTTTCTCCATTTGCGGCAAAATGCAAAAATTTCATACGAAAGCTACATGTTTCACCTTTAAAGTGCATTTTGATTTTTATCGATAGGGTACTCTGCTCAAAAGAGATATCGGATATTTATTTAAAAAAAATCGCCGGCCGATTCAAGCGTCATTTCTGAGAGAACGGTTCATTCTACACAATAAATGCTAACACACATTTTTATT